>NC_072796.1:46721913-47027072 GCF_028583425.1 Eublepharis macularius | reverse complement strand
CCGGGAGGTTTTTCATGCAGAACCAGAGATGTTATGGACATTGTGAAATGAAAATTTAAGAGCTTATGGCTTCCCAAGAGTCAGCTTGGAGAGGCTCTGTCCATGGTAGAACAGATGCAGGCAGAAGGGCCTTAGTTCAATCACTGGTATGTCCAAAACAAAAGATTTCAGGTAGCAGGTGTTGGGAAAGGTCTCTGCTGGAGACTGGAGAGATGACAAGGATCTAAAATTATATGGCACCTTTGTATGTTCATTAACTTTTAGCTATAGCTGCAGCAGCACAAACACTGGCACCATTAAGGGAAATCTGCCCCACTTTCTCCCATCAAATCTATGTAAACCAACGACTGTTTCAATATGATGTTATAGTGTTGGGGCCAAGGAAGAGTTTGGAAACTAATAAAGCCCTGATCGTGTACAAAGTGCTAGCAATGGACGAGTAGCTAGTCATGAGGGCGAGGAACGGATCAAAGAAAGATCTTATTTGTAATAAAGCTAGGATATATATTTGCAGAGCATAGAGTATGCAAGGATGATTATACCATGGCAAGTAAGGTTACATCCTAAGTTTTAACTACATTACTACATTAATCATAAGGTTACCTCAGGATCCTATATGGCTCCTTAGGATGGGTATGCATATTTTGGAAGCCACAAGACGGTCTCCCAGCCCACCTCACCAGTTCTCAGATATACGACACCCACAGCCTCACAAGGGACTGCCGATATTTTAAACCCTTCATCAGAGAGGTGCGGATCCTCTCCCCCTCGAGTTAGGACCAGTCTCCCTCCAGGCTCCACAGCATCCCCAAACCCTCCTTACATTGCCCACTGAGCCCAGGCTTCTACCATGCCACCAAAAGGCTAGAAAAACACCATCCCCACCATGACAGGACAACAATACAAACAGCAATACAGGGGCCCCTTTTATTACCCACTTCTTCCTGAGAAGAGATCAGCCCTTCCAGGCTTCAATCAGAAGGTGAATTAAAGGCTAGCGTGATATCTCTGGGAATAACAGAATCCTCAGCAGCATTCTTTTTACAGTCTCTGAAGATCATAGCTCTCCATTAAAATACAGAGCAGTACATACAGGACAAAGCTGTCAAGTTCTGAGTCTCGTGCACAGCCTTTACATTCGAGATCCTAGAACCTCTGGCATTGCTCAGGTGTAAAAACAAACTAGTCTCAGATGTAAAGCCAAACTGGAGACAATTAATAACTTCTGCATTAACACCAATCATAGTCCAGTATTACATCTAAAGCACCAAACTATAGTTTGCACACTGGTTTGTTCAAGAGGACTGAATGTAGCCAAAATTATTCTGTGCATTAAAAAAACACAGCAGCAATCCTGGGTATATATGTGTAGAACAGAGATCAGAGAGTGGCTGTAAAATATGTATGAACTCAGGCCTTGGGAAAAAAATCTGTAAAGAGAGCTGTTAGGCAGGAGCAGACTGGCCAGCTAATTTTACCAGAAATCTCCTGCTCCAAGATGGAGCTGTGCTTGCAGATCATATAGGATACAAGCTAAAATGTTTCTTTACAATGCTGCAATGCCTTTACAAACCTTTTAAACACAATGCAAAAAATCAACATGCATGACAACTTGGAAATATAGAACAGAGAACTGAGAAGATCAAAACATTAAAAGGAAATATTAACTAGGGTTTGGTAGAACACACACTTTTTCATTAGGTTAACACTAGCTTGTTTTAAGGAGTTCGTCATCTACCAAAGCCTCACTACCAGCAATATAGTAAAGAGTCCAGTAGCACCTTTAAGACTAACCAACTTTACTGTAGCATAAGCTTTCAAGAACCACAGTTCTCTTCGTCAGAGGCATGGAGGGTATGGAGAAACTGATTACAGGACCCAATGGTGTTAACTATACTATCTCTGGCTTTTACAACTGCTCATCCTCCAACATGATATATGACCTCATGTGCCAACAATTTCCCTCTGCTCTGTACATAGGACAAACCAGCCAACCTCTGTGCAAAAGAATAAATGGACACAAATCTACCAGAACATTCCATCAAGGACTTCAAGGTCACCATAGTTCAACAGAAATCTTTCAAAAACAAAATTCAATGGGAAGCTGCTGAATTGGAATTCATATGTAAATTTGACTCAGTCAGACTTGGATTGAATAGAGACTATGAATGGTTATCACATTATCCAAAGTAACGGCCTTTCAGGCATTCTATTCAGATTCAGCTATGGAGGGGAGGGGTCACACCCAGCCTGCACTCTACCTCTTTCATGAATTTTGCAACTGATTGCATCTACTCCCCCCTCCCCTCACCACCTATATATATCTGGCCAGTTTCTCCATACCCTCCATTCATCTGACGAAGAGAGCTGCGGTTCTCTAAAGTTTATGCTACAGTAAAGTTGGCTAGTCTTAAAGATGCTACTGGATTCTTTACTATTTTGCTACTACAGACTAACATGGCTAACTCTTCTGGATCTACTACCAGCAATGGCCCTACTAGAAATGCTTTTGCTAGCTGTTATTCTTTTACCAGTTACTGTTTATGCAGGAGGAATTGTAATCTCAAACAAAACTCTATGGTGAAGATTTCAACAGCGTATTTCCTCTATTTGTGGCTGGCTGTAAACCAACAATATCAACTCTAAGGAGTCAATGTAAAATGCAGCATGTATATGTGATAGACAGGGATGGTGTTTTAATCAATCGCACTCACAAGCATCATCCTTATCCATGATCTTGATTCTGGAAAGCAATTTGAGCCTGCAGTAAACCAGCTTTCATTTTCCCACCACTTGAACGCCAAGTCAATGCAAGCTACCTTTCTAATCTGCAAACATTCCCTCATCAATCTCATATGTCCGCCGTAATTTATACTGGCATTTGCCATACTGCTGCCGAGTTTTCCTAACTCAGAAGAGGGCATAAGGCACAATCTGGCACTGCCCAAATAAATCAGAGAACATTTATAACATTGACTTAAATATTAGTAATTGGTTTCAGAGGTCATTGAAATAGTGCCTTATTTAATCAACAACTGTACATAAGAGCTACAAAATTGCAGTGTCAAGACACTGTTTCTCCTTCAACTTCTGAATGCTACAGTTTTATTTATTGCAGAAACAGCACTGTTGGTTGGAAAATGAAGGATATGAACTATCAATAGCTCTAACAAAAGTTATATATTCACAACTTAATACCTAGACACTATTAAAGCTACCAAGTCTGCTTCATATTTTTGAGTTGTAAGATCCCTGTTTTAGTTCCTTAAGAACCTACAAATTTTATTCAACTGATTTTTTTCCGTCCCTTGTATTTCAAATGGTTAGAAGAAATCATCTTGTTAGAGATGCTGGTAGTAAATTCAAGATAGTCCAGCAAACTCCATTCTGGCAGCTTTCCTATCTGCAGCTGCTACCTTCCCAGCTTACTTGCCATTATCCAGAAATCAAGGTATAAATCTAAGTAATCAAAGCTGTCAAGCTGCTCATAAATTGTCACATTATTATGAGAGTCCACATCATTTCTCAGATACTGCATTGTCAGTCATAAGACTATCTCACACATTACAGTAATTCTTGCCTGGTACATGCTCAGAAGCAAAATAAACCCCAAGCCTAAATGCCACACACTTCCAATAGTTTCTGAAGTAAAACAGAACATTTCTCTTTAACGCTCTTTTGGAAGGGTGGATTAAATAAAATTTTCAAAGAACACGAAGGGGGAAAAGGTGACAGTGAGCACCATTACATTTGGGGAAATAATTTACAGATCAATAACTCTATTACAGGTAGAGGATGATAGATGATGTAGAAACATTATATATTGCTTTAGAAATAAAAGGCGAAAGATTTAACATGTGCTGTCTGACAAATGCATAGCTGAACTGAAAGCAAGAAAACTGCAGAGAAAAGGTAACTAGAGACAATTCATATCTCCATATTCTTGCTCAGACAAGGGAGGGTCATTTTGCATGCTCATTTCACCTTTTGTGTAGGATCAGTAAAAGGAAAGGGGAATAAAGCATTAGTCACTGATGATTCCACTAGAGACATGCACTAAAAAAATCTTGAATTCAGGAATATGTAAAGCCATAAATATTGGTATTCCTTCCCATACCAGTTTTGTATTGGGATCCAGGTTTATTTTGGTATTCTGAAATTAACTGGGTCCATTATTCCTTTTGGGGCAATCTGTCTGGAGGGCTGGAGGGTCTGCATTTCATTCAAATTACACCAAAATTGCAGTGGAGTGAAGGCTTCTTGTTCATTAAAGCCTCCCCAAGTTTCAAGAAGATTGGGTTGAGGGTTCAAGTTCAGAACAACCACTGACCACAAAGACTAGTCCAAGGTCATTCAGTGAGCTTCCACGGCAGAAGGGGATTTGAACCTGGATATTGTAGTCTGGAACTGCACTACACTGGCTTTCATGGAGGAACCAGTTCTAGGTGAGTCATGCAAGTTACATGGCTGCGAGTCACCTGGTGGTTGCTGCTGGGCCTGGCCCCAATGACTTTTCCCTCAAAGGCCAAAATTGCCTTGGAAAGGGCTCTGCCCCCCCCCCCCTGCCTTTATTAACAGAAACCAAGGGTGGAATGCTGCTCTTATTGTGGTTGCCTAACAATGGCCACAGGTTACTTACAAAGCACTTGTTTCTTAAAGCTACTTCTTTATGCTGCTTCTATTATGTTGGGGGGGGGTTAACCCCCCAATGCACCTTTTTTAAGACTTCAGATTGTTCTACAAGCTCAGGCTTTCCCCCTCAGGTTTGTAGAAAGATCTGCCTTGTCCCAGTCTCCAGATTTAAGTGCCCACAGATGGGATTATGACGGGAATTAGATATACTGATGTTTAACATCCCAGCATTCCAATAAAATATCTTAGAAAGTATGGAGGAAACAGTCTTTTTTCAAACTCTGAAAGACTGTTAATAGGCTGGTTAATACTTAAGATGTTCAGTTGATGTTAAAGTTCACTGGAGATGTATCAGTCAAAGGCTGAGAAGAAAACCTAGGCAGGAAAGGCCGGGTAGCACTTGGACACAGTCCTGTGAACATGTACAACTACAGCGGCATCATATACTAGATAAATGAAAATAAGTGGTAAGAAATAATGTTATTATGATGTTATCCACTGCACTGCATTTAAAGTTAACTCAATTAACTGGACTTCCCTGGAATATTCATTAATGAATATTTCCAACTGTGCAAGATATTAGCATCATTTTCAAGGTACAGATGGTGTTAAAATGCAATCTAAAAATATGATTGAAATTGCAAAACTGAAAACCCTAGGTTCATGTGGGGGGGGGGGGCTTCTATACTTCTATAAGGAAGATTGTTTGGGTTTAATTAGATTGTGTTTTATCTAGCCTTCAGTTAAAGGACTCCTATTCTTCCCTGTTATTCTGCAAGAACAATTAGCTTTAACAGAGCTTCCTGAACAACTCCAAGAGAAGAAGGTATTAGTTAAACATTATTGTTAATGTCTGTTGGCATGGTTTTGTTCAAATATATTAGATCACTGTTGCCTTTTTAGTTACACTTTAAACTTTTGATTTTTTAAAAAATCCATATTTGTAGGAAGGGATCTTTCATTAAACATGGTGCCTAAACCCCCAGAGGACCCAAGGTGGCTCCTAAAGAATGGACCAAAATTACAGGCATCCTAATCTGACCAAAAATATAGAGATGAGAAACAATTAGAATCTACCAATAGAAGATACAAGTAGATTCAAGCTAAGTGGATCCTTCCACTATATCTGACAAATAGCTCCAGAGAAGATATCTAATTTCTTCCATTCAAACCCAAATAGCAGACTAGGGAAACTGTGTGACCAGTGTGGTAGGCAGAGTCTACACTCAGAGGAATCCTCTGCAAATCCACTCCCTACGCAGTACCTATTTTGCTTACGTTGCCCCTTGCATTTATAGTTTGCACGAAATCCACTACTAAAAATGTATCACCAATGCTATTCTAAGCCATAGGTTTTTATTCTTATAGTTATAAATTATATGTTATTTATTTTTAATGTTTTATTCATATTTAACATAAAAACAAATAAAAATAACAATAAATACATATATACTTTCAACACTCCTTACGTAGGCAATAGACTATTTCTCACCAACAGGCTACTTCCCTCAAATCATACATCAATCTTGTCGCTCTTATTCACTAAACAGTATCTAATTATTCTTGCTGAATATTATCATAACCCTTATAGCTATTCCTATAAGTAATAAATAAAGACCACATATCTTTATATTGTAAAATAGATTGTGGGCCTTTTAACCGAAACATCCTGTATACTGAAATTTTATTCATAGTCCACACAAACCATACTTTATTTAACCATTGTTTCAACTACTGTATGGTCTGTAACTTTCAAGTTTGTGCCAAAGACAGTCTAGCTCCAATTATCAATTGTGCAAACGTTTCTTCATGTATGTTATTTTTTATTATCCTGACAATGCCTATGGTTGTTCTTCGTCCTAGACAGTTTCCTTTTCATCAACAAACCCCAATGTGGAAGAGCAACTGCTCCAAGGCCATCCAAACAGCTTTGTGGCTGAGCAGAGACTTGATGTCTCTGCAACCACTTTACCAACCGCTTTCTGTTGAGAATCCAGCAATGACAATGCCCAGAGTTTCAACTTACATTAAATGGATAGAGAAAATGTTAGTAAAATAGAAGAGTGAAGACTGGGGATAGCAGTAGTAATACCAAATGACAATGGAAAAGCAATTACCTTCAGTAATTCACCAGACAAAGATGCCCTCTGTGTGCCCAGCGCTTTACCCAGATCCAAAAGATCATATGAATATAAACCACATGACGCCAATCAGCAGGGGTCTCCAGCATGACCAGGGACCCCGGAATTTTATTTCTCTAGTCCACCCCCCTTCTTGGTGGCCTGATGCTGAGGGATTCAAAAGAGGGCAAATCAGTCTGTTCATTTAGTCAGAGGACAATGCTGAGGTATATTGTTATCTCAATTATTGTTTGTATTTGAAACCCAAGCAGCTCAATTAGTGAAAAGTTTTAGTGTTCACGAAACAGCTATGGAATTTTAAAAAATTAAAGTAATAAAATAGGTTGTGGCACAAGGTTTGTAGAAAAAAATCTGCTACAGGATTATCATTGCTTTATTGCTTAGCTAATAAGAAAGTTTGGGGTGTCGGAAAACATTGCATGCTACTAGGTCCCTTGCCTCCCTATATGTGACAAACTTGGAAAACATTTGGATTCCTGAAGGGTAAAAACCCAGGGATCTGTTTCTCCTCACTGAAAAGCATGGAGCTATGAATGAGCATGCTTAGTAGACCACAGTGCCAGTATTATGTACTCAAGGTCAAATTATGTAAACCAAAATTGTTCTCCGTGTCATGTATTATGCTGAAAAACAAACTATGCATATCAGCAGGGTTTGAGAGTAAAAAGGCAAATTCATTTTAATGTGTTGAGGTCTGAAGGTTTGTGTTTTATCACTCCTTTGATCTTTGCCATGAAGAACAAACAATTCTTGTGCTTTCATCTGTAGAAAACTGACTTGACTTCTGCTGAGCTGTGGTTGTGATCTTTCATTTCAAAAGAGAAATGTGACTGCACCATGTCAAATACTTATGGATCTAGAGGAGCTTGGGAAAAAAGAACTAACTATGATTTTAGTCAAGGAGGGCTGTGCCTACATGGGATCATGTGCAGAATTCAGAGATGCCATAAAACCATTTGAAAAAGTGAAGAAAGTCAGCAAGAAGCTTTCCCTTTCTAACCTCTTTAGGTACTTACCGGATTATATTGCCTCTGCTGTGGAAAGTCCATTTATAACAAGCAAATGGAGAAAGGCATGGACCAACTTCCTGTCATGTCCAAATCCTAGCCAGAAATAAGTATGCCTGCTCCAAACAGAATAAGGGGGTGTGGTAGTAATAAAGAAATATTGCAATTTCTTAAATGACAAATTTAAAGGCAACATATGAATTAGGATGGTAGTATGAAGGGGAGAAGAAGGATGAGGACAGGGAGTAGAAAGGCTCTCCATTGTTCCAATTTACAAGGCTCAGTTGTGTGTCTTCCTGAATCTAGCCGAGAATGGTCTAGCTGTTTATCAGAAAGGTTTTTGTTGGGCTGCTGCTGGAAGAGCCAGTGGTGGTCAGGAGCAAGCCAAACTAAGCACCAGCTGCACTGACTGTGCCACAAAGTATGTGAAGCTTGGACCTGGTGAGTGATGATGACGACAGGCAAGGATTATCTCATTGCCTCCTCCCAGCTGCCACTGGAGGTGTGAGAGGAGGAAACGTGGAGCCTGCTCTTGTTAACTGTTGTCATGACTGGTCTGTAGGGTTGCCAGGTCCAAGTTGGGAAATTCCTGGAGATTTGGGGGGTGGAACCTGGAGAAGGCAAGGTTTAGGGAAGGGAGGGACTTCAGCAGGGTATACTGCCATAGAGTCCACACTCCAAAGCAGCCATTTCTTCGAGGGGAACTGATTTCTGTGGCCTGGAAATCCATTGTAATTCTGGGAAAACTCCAGCCATCATCTGGAGGTTGGGAACCCTATTGGTCTGAGAGGGAGCATTTCGTTTGGCTTGTTCCTGGGCCATTTTAACCAACAAAGCCTCCCCCCTCATCTAGCACAGTGATATATACTACTACATGAAAGGCAAGCCATATTGGCGATGACTAACTTTTATCCTGGTGCAGATACACTCGCAGGCCACCTCAGAGGCCGCAGCAATGATGGAGAGACCCGGTGTGGTGGCGTAGCCCTCTGGAGGCCCCAAAGAGGCCACAGCAACAACGGAGAGATCAGGTATGGCGGCGTGGCCCTCCAGAGGCCCAAGAAGGCCCCCACAGTGATGGAGACGCCCACCACAGCACGGCACCCCTCCAAAGGCCCAACAGCGGATGTAGAGGAGGCAGGGAAGACTTGTGCAGTGATGCAGCCCTCCTAAAGCCCTGTAGTGGCCACGGAGGTAGCGAGGAGGCCCAGCGTGCTGGCATGGACCTCACAAGGCCCCACAGTAGGGTGCCGTGGCCTTCCCAAGGTCCTGCAGCAGCCGCAGAGGCAGTGAGGGGGCCTGGTGCGGCAGCACGACCCTCCCAAGGCCTTGCAGAGGTGGCAGGGAAGCCCAGCACAACCCTCACAAGGCTCTACAGAGGGACGGGGGGGCCCTTACAAGGTCCCACAGCGGCCACAGAGGTGGAGGAGAGGCCTGGTGTAGCAGCACAGTCCTCACAGTTTTCTAGAGCCAGTTGTATTTCTTCACACAACAGGCTTTGTTGCTAGTCAGAAATATATCTGTACCACTTTTCATACAACATTAGTTCCTAAAGTCACTTTCAACAATATGTCACAAAAATCTAACTAATACTATAAACGTATTTTCTGAATTATAGCAGACCTTGGACCTTAACAACAACAATGTTCGATTTATATACTGCCCTTCAGGACAACTTAATGCCTACTCAGAGCGGTTTACAAAATATGACATTATTATCCCCACAACAAAACACCCTGTGAGGTGGGTGGGGCTGGGAGAGCTCCAGAGAGCCGTGACTTGCCCAAGGTCACCCAGCTGGCCTTAAGCGGAGGAGCGGGGAATCAAACCCAGCTCTCCAGATTAGAGTCCCATGCTCTTAACCACTACACCAAACTGGCACCAAACTGGCTCTCCTTCTCATGAGAGGCATCAGGAATACAATTCTCACGCACTCCCATACTGCTTCTCCAGGAAAATCACAGCTTGCTACCTACCTAGATTTGAGACATATTTAGAAGTGACACATTCAGGTATATTTCTATGCTGGCCATTCCAACCTAGCCTTTATGATTTACCTCTCTTCTACATGCTTCCAGACTCCACCGTGTTTCCACTTAATGGCAGACATGGTTATTCAATTCGTACCTGCTGTAACTCTAAGAAAAATAATGTGCATATGTTTCAGAACAGTTTTTATAAACCAACAGCTATCAATTGCTACATGAACAAAGTAGAATATTGGTCTAAAATCTGACACGTACTAAAAAATGTTTTGTTAATAACTATGGGCCAGTGCTGAAACAGAATATTCCTAATTTTGCACTTTTGCCACCCCTCTCTTCCCTTTGTTTCTTTCATCACTGTTAAGCACGAAGCAGTTTTACCACATACAAGTTAATACCAGCCATGGTTAGCATTTAACCAGATTTTTCAAATCCTGAAAAAAGCTAACCACGGTTGGCACTAACCTCAGTGCAGCTATAATGCTACACCATAATTAACTGAGACAAGGGAAAGAGAGAGATAATCTACATGAGAAAAGGAAGGAGGAAAGCATGAGAAAGCATGATTGCCTGAAATTTAAAATTAAGGTTAAAAGACTGAGAATGCTATATTTGCACCAGCCACTTGTAAATGACCACACAGATATCTGACTATTTTCAGCACTTTTGAAGTTTTACAGCTCTCGTCTAGGATACAAATGTCACTTATTAAGCTTCACATCTCAGCTGGCGACTAAACTAGAATTTCCATGATATATCTGTCACTCTATGTATTGCAATACTCTCCAACAATTGCCATGAATTCTTCTCTTCTAAAAACAACCCCTGCATTTAGGAATGCCTTGCTGTGTAAAGGAGAAGCAAGATTTTTTTAAAAAAATGTTTAAGTTTCAGTTCTGCAAGCCCCCATTTCATAAATGCAATGAAAGAGGAATTGCATTCCCCTATTTTAGATCCCCCCCTTTTTGTTGTTCAAGGTACTTCCAATGGAGAATATCACTGAAGGTTATGAGAAAGAAAAACAAGTTAATAACAAGGGCCCGTCTTTGTGAAGAAAATTTGGCCTTAAGACAATTGAAAGGCAGAGATAACTGCCAAGAGATGTTACTTATCATTGTTAATGCACAAGAATGTATTAAGAATCATTATGGAAACACAGCATGTTTAGCAATAACAATAGTCAACATTAAAACTGAATTATGTTGCACTAATTATGAAGTAATGGAAAAAATATAGTCCCCTTTGCCCATTCTGGCTAATTTTCATAGATATACAGATTCTACATAAAATACATCTTTGTCAGCTAATAGTATAGGTATAGTATGGGTTTGCATTCAGATAATGATTTTTGTGCTACTAGATACTTATTTTCTGTATATATTTGTATCTTAAAAATATAAGAGAAGGTGATTTGAAAATTCATCAAAGTTAAGGAATGAATTAAAATATTCTCCAAATGTCCCAACAATCTATGCCCTCTTTCATATCTTTGCACACAGATCATAAGGATATTTATTCAGATGTAAGTCCTCTGTCTTCACACACATGTCATGGATAAGAGTGAATGAAACTATTTCATCTTAGGAAGGGCTGACAGTTATGGAGATGATCCATAGTTGGCAGAGGCAATCAGGCTGGGAAAATACCACTTCCGGATAGGGTTCCCAGGTGCCCACTGGTGGCAGGCAAACTCCTGGGGGTTTGCCCTTTGTCTGCCAATTTGCAAGCAATTAGCGGGAGGTAGCAAGCCCTGGAGGTCACCCGCTACCAGCAGGCACCCCAGGAATGCGCACTCCCAGGGTGTGTGATGACATCACCTCCAGAAGTGACTTTGCACTGGCCGCAGGAGAGCTCTTGTACTTTGTTTGGGGCTGCGCGCCTGTGGCTGGTGAGATGACATAACTTCTGGAAGTGACGTCATTGCACTGGTGCCAGAGCACACGAATACAAAGCAAGCGCATGAATACAAAGCATGCCCCTCCTCAACTGGGAGGGTATAGGCATCTGGCAACCCTACTCCTGGACCTATATGTGATGTGGAAAAATAATTAATCCTTCCAATGTGAGTAGCACCAAACCAAGTGCTACTGTATTCTGGCAGAATCAAGGATTCCAGAGCTCAGACTGGCCAGGACCTTCTGTCAAGGCCCCCTGTCCTACAAGATGGCTGTGCATGGAGGGTCAAGAGAAAAACACTCAATACTAGAGGGTGAATCATCACCTCCCAGGGTAACAGGAGCCACCACCAGTTCCTCTGAACTAACCTTCAGCTGAGACTGAGGAACCAAGTCTCCAACCCTATTGGGTGTTAATCAAGAAGTCAACCCTAGAAGGTAGGATGCCTGCAGGTTGAGTTCTACAAAACAATTAATTGGTATCTGTAGCCAAAATAGGCCAAGGTACTGGATTTGGATCGAAACCCGAAAACTCAAAAAACACCACAAAAGTATAATTAATTGGCTTTATTAAGAGTGTAAGTAATTACAAATACTGAAGTTGTGCATGATAGGAAAGAAAATAACAAAGCTACATAAACATTATACAAGTTTTGGTGATCTGACACAGATGTCACCTTGTCATACTAGAAGCACAAAGGTCCAAGTGGAATGCTGAAGTCCAAAATCCAAAGGCAAGAGTCCTGTTCTGACGCCTATCCTGGTAATCAAGTCCAAAAGCACAGCAATCCAAACAGGACCAAGACCCATATTAGAATGAAGATCCTAGTTTTTTGCAAGGCTGCTTCAGTATGGCCTGATCCTTTCTGACCAATCAAGGGGTGTTGCTAGGTCTTGTGACCATGTTCTTCTACAGCTGGAGTGTATTCGCAACCAGAGCAACTAGCTCTCACCCAGGGTTCCTTGCACTAATGAGGTGGAATGAAAATGCAAAACTCCCTCCTGGTCTCTGACCTTGAAGCTCTCTTATCCATGATCTCATCTGTACTGGTGTGCATCAGTTCTGTCTTGTACCTCTGTCTCTGGAAACTGCAAGGTCATAGTGACTGTAGTTATCCAGAGATAGGCCTTTGTAACCTAAGCCCCAAATCTGAACCAAATATTTTAAAAGCCAAGAAATGAAATTGGATAGGACTAGGATAGGCCAGTTTCTTGACAACTTTATAAAGGAGGGGGGGGCTTTTCTCCCTTTGTTTGTGTGTGCATATGTGAGCTTGACAGCTAAAGAGCATCTTACCATGCACCCATTTGTACCTGCCAGAAGGGGCGAGAAGAAATAAGTAAATAATAATAACAACATTCAATTTATATACCGCCCTTCAGAGCAACTTAACTCCCACTCAAAGCAGTTTGCAAAGTATGTTATTATCATCCCCACAACAATAATCACCCTGTGAGGTGGGTGGGGCTGAGAGAGCTCCTAGAAGCTGTGACTGACCCAAGGTCACCCAGCTGGCTTTAAGTGGAGGAGTGGGGAACCAAACCTGGTTCTCCAGTCCCACACTCTTAACCACTACACCAAACTGGCTACACCAAAATGCCAGCTAATTGTTTCCAAGTTAAGTTAGAAGCCTTTCTCTGTTTGTATTTTCTTTCTTAGCATCTGCACAATAATTTCTGTACCCTGCAGAGATGTTGATAGTAGGGGGAGTGTGTAACATTCCTGAACTGGAGCATGAGAACATGGAAAAATTGTCTCAGGTGTTTAGTCCACCTTATCCACTCAACTACATTAAGACATCATGATAAACTGCAGTTTGAGTAAATAAAATTTGTAGGAACAGCTATCTTACAACCAGTGGTTTGTTGGAAGATAATAAACAGGGATTCTAAAACAGTCATCAAAGTTTTCATTATTTCCTCCTTCATAACAGTCAGTCAGTCAAGCAAGCCTTTATTGGCATATATAAAATATAAAATGTTTTAAATACAGAGACTCCATACAAAATGAGATTAGAATACAGATAGGAGCAGGGCAACAGTGCAGCAAAACCAGTACAGAATATTACTTGTCATGGCGTATAGCCCTGGCACTGTAGAGAAACTTAGCTACTATTTCAGTTATTTCCCCATCTGGGTTGTCAAGCAGGAACTGAACTTTAAAATCATCAGAAAACTCTGAAAGTTGGGCTAATATAGGATGTAGAAGATCCTGGCGTGGCGCCAGCAGGGGCCGCGCAAGGGTTTGTGGCGCTCGCGGCTGGCCGGCCGGGCGCCTCCCCCACACGCACGCAAGCACGCACTCACTGGCCTGCGTGATAACGTCATGTGTGACGTCATCACGGGAGCGCGCCGCCACCGGCCCGATCACTGCGGTGGGTGGCCTCCGAGCTCTCCCGCTCGGTTGCCTGCACCGCCGCAGATGCCTGCCCGCGGTGGCTGCACCCGGCCAGGGGCTTGTGCTGGCGGCGGCGGTGGCGTGGGGCTGGAGGGATAGGCGGCAGCTGCTTTGTGGCGTGCGCTCCCACCCCCCGCGTCTCCTCTGGCGCTCCCTCCGGCACCCTGCGCCTGAGGCCACCGCCTACCTGGCCTCAATGGGCGCGCCGGCCCTGGGCGCCAGATAAAAAGGGCACTGGAGAAGAACATGGGAAACAGTTTCAACACAGTCCATCAAACAAGGACAACACCTGCTATAATAAGGAATCCCATGAAATTTGCCAGATAAAATGGCTGAAGGAAGAACATTAAATCTGGCCAGAGAAAAGGCTCTGCGTAAATTGGGAGCCAGGAGTTGGTAAAGGTATACTGCTGGGAATCTTACATTAGGGAAAATCCCCAAGTTTAGGGGAGAACAAGTTCTATTAGCAGAACTATAGGGAGTTTGTAACTCTAATCCCAAAAGACTGTATTTTATTTCTGAGAAGGCCTCAGACTCAGATAGCAGTGATAAAGATTCTATAGATAAGTTCAAGGAACTTATTTTACCTTCAATACAGGCTGACCAACTAGAGCTGGCAGCCCTTCATAACAAAAAATTAACAGATACCACCAGTTCAGCCCAAATTACTACAAATGGAACAAAGCTTTCACCTGTACCCCTGAAAACCACTAAGCACCCCTCCCCCCCAACACAGTTCTGTTAAGGAACCCTCAAGAACATTGTGGAGCAAAGTAGGGGTTTACAGTGAGAGGGAGTAGTTGGCAAAAATGGTACTCCTTTCTCCAATGCTAGTGCCATTAAGCCAATGGAATAACATCTTCAGATCCAATACAAGATTATCATTCTGCTTTTAAAAATCAAGCCTTAAAAACAAAGTTTAGTATTCACAACTTCTTATTTATCATCCCTAAGAGGTCATTGTTTGCTTATATTTTTGGCATGGAAGAACAAGACTTTCACAAGATAAAATAAAGGAGCACACACTAAATAGTATCAGGTAACATCTGCTGGGTGCAAGTCAGTAAGTCATGCATTTGAGTAGATGCCTATAACTCTGTTACATTGACATTAAAAATAGTAATTTTAATTGTAAAACAGTGGTTTTATTTCATGTATGCACATACAGGCCTTAGGGGAATCAAATACAGTTAGGAAATCTGATTAAATAAATATTCATTAAATAGTAAATGCTTCTGGGTATGTCAAAATTAAGGCCACTATGACATTTTGTGTAAGGAACATGGTCAGTTGGAACTGGTTTTATTCTGCTACGTCAGCAATTGGTTCTTCTGTTTTTTAGACATCCTCTAGTACAGCATTCATTTTGTTCACAGCTCCGATTCATAATTATAAGGTGACCATAACCTTCCCAGTCACCCCATAGGCTTGCCAGTCATGATGACTTCCCATCCCCCGCTTTCTTCCCCCCAGGGACCTGGCAAACCTAGAAGGCAGGACAAAGTCTCAAAATAAATATCATAAATATTTACTCGAAAATAAACACTGTCAGGTCTGGGACAACTAAAATTAGACCAGATGATTTTATTTCAGCTGGTGGAAGTATACATGTAGATTGCATATTCTACTCTGATTATTGCATGTTATGTTCTAAGAAGGATTTTGCAAGGAAAGGGATAAAGAAAGAGAAAACAAAACCAAGGCAGAAGGAGAACAAAATGCAAATTGTTATTGCGTTATTCGTTACTCATATAACATTTAAATCAAGTGAATGACCTTTTGTGTATTTGAGGATGACTTTTTTTAATGCATTAGGTTATGTGGGGTTTAATCTCCATTCTCCCATGGGTAGGGCTGCCATACATCCTTCTTGCTCCTTCTACCCTCTTGTTGAGCTTTATGCAAAACTTTCTGAATTAGCCAAGCAACAATTCAATGTGATATCCAAATGTAAGCTCCTTCATGAACTGAAGTTTACTTCATAAGCAGGAGGTTTAAACTCAATTTAAAAGAGTCCAGTAGCACCTTTAAGACTAACCAATTTTATTTTATTGTAGCATAAGCTTTCGAGAATCAAGTTCTCTTCATCAGATGCCTGATCCGAACTGGTCAAATACAGAAGAGGAGGGGAGGGGAAAGAACAGGACATATATCACAAGAAGACAGGATGCAATTAGTGTGAAGGCAATCAAAACATTCCTTTGCTTGTAAATGTAAACATCTCCTTTTGGTGTGGAGTCAGTTTGCCGCAGTGAAGGTATACAATTCCTATGTAGTATAAGCCCTCGATAACCACAGCTCTCCCTGCCAGCTGCATCTGACAAAGAGAACTGTGGTCCCCGAAAGACTTAAAAGTCGCTGTGGTTCAACAGAAACCCTTCAAAAACAAAATCCAACGGGAGGCTGCTGAATTGGAATTCATATGCAAATTTGACTCTGTCAAGCTGGGACTGAATAGAGACTATGAATGGTTATCACATTATCACAGGTAACAGATTTCCTTTACAGAGGCATGGTCTGGGGGAGCCCAGAGACGCCTGGTGTGGGCTTTGTTTGTCAATTATCTCAGCCTGAGTGCGTGTGGGCTTTCGGGGACCACAGTTCTCTTTGTCAGATGCAGCTGGCAGGGAGAGCTGTGGTTATCGAGGGCTTATACTACATAGGAATTGTATACCTTCACTGCGGCAAACTGACTCCACACCAAAAGGAGATGTTTACATTTACAAGCAAAGGAATGTTTTGATTGCCTTCACACTAATTGCATCCTGTCTTCTTGTGATATATGTCCTGTTCTTTCCCCTCCCCTCCTCTTCTGTATTTGACCAGTTCGGATCAGGCATCTGATGAAGAGAACTTGATTCTCGAAAGCTTATGCTACAATAAAATAAAATTGGTTAGTCTTAAAGGTGCTACTGGACTCTTTTTGATTTTGCTACTACAGACTAACACGGCTAACTCCTCTGGATCTAAACTCAATTTAGAATCCCGTTCATTGAGCCACCTGCATGGTAAACTGGAGTTTATATAAAGTGAGAAGTCCCATTCGCAATTTTGAAATGCAATTTTATGAAATTCATCAAATCGTAACAAATGGTTTTGGGTTCCAAAAGTTGCTTTTTAGGGTACCTGGTCCAGATTTGGAAACCTGAGTTCACATCAACACTTTGAGATGTTTAGATTTTCTTCTCCTCCGTTAATAATCACTTGTGCTAAAAATGAAAGGGCTGAATGAAAACCAATTGTTTTCACCAACTAGATGAAAATATATACATGCTAGATTACTCTTTGAAGGCTACATCAACAATCTTATATATAACTATTTTAATCTATATTTTTTCTATTTCAAATACTAAAATTAACACTTTTAGACATTGGAATACACACACATTGAACAGTTTTGCCTAAACTTTCTTAGTTTTCTTTCTCTAGGTTATGATTAATGCATCTTATCAGAAAGCCAGATGGTGCAAAACCAAACCATCAATCAAAATGAAAATACCACCAAATACTATTCCACAATGATGTGTTTGCAAATGGAAATTTTGTTCACAGACCCTTGGCTATGATATGCAAAGAAAACCAAGCACACGCTAGCACCATCACCAAGGAATTGGCAGAAATGGCTTGTGCTTTTTAGGCTAATAAGCTGCAAATGTGAGGCTCATGGCTAGGAGTGGGGAAGACTGCAGAGAAGCCCAAAACTTTGGTAGTTAAAAATGGGGTTTTAAATTATTTTAATAATACTTGCACTGATGATAGTATCTGTCAAGCTGTCCATTTGCCATTGATTTAATATGGGATAATGCCACACATTAACAAGCAGCTGCCACTGTCTGCCTGACACATGGATTGGCATTTAATGATATGTCCTGTACTAGCTTTTTTAAATACAGTAATCCCACATGTCTTGGTTTTACAATGCATTCTTCTTAAATTTAGAAAGAAAACAAATGCTCAGACCCTTACAAATGCAACTATGATAGCAGGATCCAGAATAATTTCAATTAGCAAAGGAACATTTTGTAAATCAGAACCATCAAATATGCACAATGTGACATGCAGTGAATCTTACAAAACAGGATCATTCAAAGATCTCTAAGAATGTGAAAAAATCCTTATTCTCTGACTGCATGTCTCTGTCACAGACATATAAATAGATACCTTTATAAATAGGATTGTATAAATAAAAAATTTAATTGTCTATACACATCTGTATTATTTATTACATTGATTATGCATTCTACACACTTTATGCTTTCTTTCCCACTATCTGTCATTAAGATCCCACTGTAAAATACTTCTTTCTTGCTAATGTTGTACAAGTAATGTTGAAGCATAAGCACAGGTTTTGGCTCAGTGGTAGTGCATCTGATTTGATTTTCACATAGAATATTTTAGGTTCAGTTCTGCAGTTCAGAAGGTAGCAGGAATGATTTCATTCTGGAGAGCAACTGCCAGTCAGAGCAGACAATACTGAGCAAAAAAGACTCAGTAAGATACCGCCATGTCTTCAAAGCTACAAACTGTTTACACTGGAATAATCTTTTTAAAGTTAATGGTTCAGCTTTAAGGCATGTTGTTGGTGACATTCAATGTACTGAGGGATATGCCAATGGTAATATTGCTTTGGACATTTCAATAGAGTAACTCAACTGTAAACAGCCTGCTTAAACACTGAAAAGTCCTGTGGTACTGTAAGACTCATGTGCCACGGTGATGGGAAGAACTGTTAGTTTAACATGAAAAATACCATGAGCCCAAAATATCTACCTACAAAGGAGCTGGCTACCTAAATGCTGGTATGACTTACTGTTCTGGGATTTCCCTTTTCAAACAAAAGATGCATCGAAATCAGCAACTCATGCAGAACCACAGTGGGAAGTGTTAATCTGAGAACTAGTAATTTTTATTACTGTACAAACTAAAAAAAAACAGTGTTTCTTACCTGTAACTGTTGTTCATCTAGGTCTTCCGTGCAGGCACACACGGGACTGCGCACGCGCAGGCCTGCCGACTTTGGAGATTTTTACAGCTCAAAACCACTAGGGAGCGTCCCCGCCTCCTAGCGCGCATGTGCGGCCGTCTTTCCTGCCGAAAAATGGCTCCTAAGAGGCGGGGCGCCCCCGATGTACCCTCAGTCCTCTTTCGCCGCCGCACTACAAGGTAAGTACCAAGAGAATTAGCGGGGAAGGAGGGAGGGTATGTGTGCCTGCACGGAAGACCTAGATGAACAACAGTTACAGTAAGAAACACGTTTTTCATCTGCTGTCTTCCTGTGCAGTCCCACATGGGAGATTACAAAGCTTAAATACCTGGGTGGTAGGCCCCGATGCATCATCACAGGAAGATTGATTGTAGGACTGCTGTACTCACTATCGTTTCCTTCCTGTCTAGGACATCCAGAGCGTAATGTCTGACAAACGTGTCCGCAGAAGCCCAAGTTGCAGCCTTGCAGATGTCTTGTAGAGGGACACCTCTCAGAGTGCTGCTGAAGATGCCTGAGACCTGGTGGAATGAGCATGTATCTCCAAGGGACAAGGCAAGTTAGCACATTTATAGCATAACAAAATTGCTTGAACTACCCAGCGAGCCAAAGTCTGAGGATTGGCCCCCATCCCCTTCTTTGGACCCGTAAAACAAACAAAAAGGTGGGAATCTTTTCTAAAGGACTTCACCCTATCCAAATAAAAGAGGAGAGCCCTGCGAACATCTAGGGCATGAAGGGACCTCTCTGACTCTGAAGAGTGATCCTTAAAAAACACAGGTAAGGAAATTTCTTGTGACAAGTGGAATTTGGACACCACTTTGGGTAGAAACTCTATCTTTGTTCTAAGTACCACCTTATCAGGATGAATACTCAAATAAGGAGCCTCACATGAAAGAGCTGCCATTTCGCCCACTCTCCTGGCCGACGTGACAGCAACTAAAAACGCCACTTTAAACTAAAGTAAATTCAGAGGGCAAGTAGCTAATGGTTCAAAGGGCTTGGAAAGAAGTTTGGCCAACACCAGCGGTAATGACCACTGAGGCACCAACACCCGTATTGGGGGAAACAAGTTGTTGAGACCCTTCAAAAACAGTTTAGACGTGTAGTGGGAAAACACTGTTCTACGATCGACTGGGGGGGTGAAAGCCAGAAATCGCAGCCATATAAACCTTAACAGAAGAGTTTGATAACCCAGATTGTTTAAGCCCCCACAAAAAGTCCAGAACATCGGAGAGGAAGGAGGACAAAGGATCGACCCCCCTTCCGTCACACCACTCAGTAAACTTGTTCCACTTCAGGGAATATGACTGCCGAGTGGACAAGCGACGGGCATTCTGAAGTACATGCATTACTCCCTCAGAGAAGCCCCATCCTGAAGAATCAGCCACGCCGTCAGTCTGAGTGTATGCACTCTGTGATGAAGCACCCCCCGGAAGGAGAGTAGATCTGGCTGTTTCGGGAAATGGTGCATCCGGCTGTGGAGTCTCAGAAGTGCATGAAACTACGGCTGCTGTGGCCAGTAAGGAGTTATCAGAATGGCTGACGTTCTGTCCATCTGGATCTTGGAGATTACCCTGGCTAACAGGGGAAACGGGGGGGAAATGTAAAGAAGGCGACCGGACCAAGTTAACTGAAAGGCGTCCCCAAGAGTCGAGGCTGATGCCTCCTCTGGAACAATAGCGGGGAGTCTTGCAGTTCTCTTATGTGGCGAAAAGGTCTAAGTCTGGGGTTCCCCATTCTGAAAAGACAGGATGTAAATACTTGTCGTGAAGAGACTACTCATGGTTGTCGCCCCCCAGTCTACTAAGATGGTCAGCCATACCACTGTCAACACCCGGTATATGAACTGCCATGAGCCATACTGAATGATCAATGGCCCAATTCCAAATCTTCACCGTCTCCTCGCATAGCGCCAGAGACAAAGTGCCCCCTTGTTTATTCAAATAGAACATCGTAGTGGTGTTATCTGTTAAGATCTGAACCGTCCTATTCTGCATTATATCAGAAAAAGAAATCAGTGTGTAATAAACAGCGCGTAATTCAAGGAGGTTAATGTGTTCTTCACTCTCAGACTCATCCCACATACCATGAGCGTATGAACCCTGACAGTGAGCACCCCACCCTAGGGTAGATGCATCCGTGGTGACCAAAAGGTCTGGCTGTCTATAGCCAAAACCGACCCCTCCAAACAGGTTGGAGTCTTGCAACCACCAGTCTAAAGATAAGAGAACCCTGCGAGGAATACTAAGTTTCTTACGCTGGAAGTCCCTGTAAGGGAAAAAGGTTCTAGAAAACCAAAGCTGCAATGGCCACATCCTAAGTCTTGCCAGGGAGACTACAGCCGTAGTGGCAGCCATATAGCCCAAAAGTACTTGAATGAGCCTAGCTGGTTGGAACCTGCACCTCTTAAATTTTTTAATGAGTGCTATGATCTTATTTGCCCTATCCATGGGCAAAACTCCCGCATCCTGGGACCCATCAATAACAGCCCCTATAAATTGAGTGACCTTAGAGGGGACAAGCTTCGATTTCTTTTGATTGACAAACAACCCCAGTTTCAAACAGGTGGACAAAGTGATGGAAATCTGATTGGTCACATCTTCCTCCACATCACCCAAACATCTGAAGTGATGCGGCACCATTCGGAGAAGAAAAGAGACAACCTGTCCCTAAAAGAGGGGTCAGGTCCCTGTAATTGTCAGAACTGTTTTTGGGAATGTCCAGAATCTTTAGGCTGGTGCTGGTTATTTCTCTGCCTGTTCTTATTGCCCTGCCTCCTCCTCGGGAAGGTAGATTGTGGACTCTGAAACTGGCGCTGAGGTTGGAATCCGTACCCATAATAGCGGTGATAGCGTTGTTGACGGTTCCTCGCGTAAGATCTATATTGAGGGCGAGTAGACTGGTGTTGATGTAAGACACCGTAGGATCGAGCTGTCAACCTGTCCTTACGCTTCTTAGAGAGATAATCATCCATTCTGTCAGAGAACAGGTTCTGTCCCTCGAAATGGAGATCCTCAACTTTGGACCTTGTCTCTGGTGGCAAGGCAGTGGTCCTCAGCCATGCAAATCTGCGTAGGACAAGAGCAGACAGAAGTGCTCTGGCAGAAGTATCTGCCATGTTCCTGCTCACATTAATTTGATGGCGAGACAAGCGAACAGCCTTTTCCTGAATAACTCTAAGGAAGATTCTTTGATCTTCAGGAAACTGAGGTACGAATGTCGCAACCTTTGTCCACAGAAGTAATTGATAGGCAGACATCATAGCTGCATAACTGGCGATCTTGATGCCAAACGCCGTGGAGGTATAAACCTTCCTAGCCAGGGAGTCGACCTTTCTGCTGTCCTTATTCGATGGGACAGACAAAGATCCCTATTTAGGTTTCGCCTGCATGTCCACTGTTACGAGTGAAGACGGAGGTGGGTGGAGAGGAATGGACACTGTTCATCCTTAACCCTATACAAGTTTTCCACTTTCTTATTCGTGGCAGGGGTCTAAGCAGGCTTTAAGTTCAACCCTGAAAGTAGTTCCATGAAGCCCTCAATTATAGGGAAGGCAACTGTCAGAGTCGATCCCGAGTATATATGTTTTAGGTTCTTATCATTAGAATGTGGTTCCGAAGAAGCCACCTCAATTTCAAGCGCCCTTGCCATCCGCTGGAGGAGTTCATTGTAGGCGTGAAAATCATCAGTCGGGGAAGCCTCCTCTGATGGGCCGATCACCCCGTTGGGTGAATCCGAAGGGGGGGGGGTGTCACAGGGTCTCTCATAATGGGCATAAGTCTCGTACTCCGTGTCTGAAAATCCAGGTGTCCGTCTGGATCCCCCCGAGGAACCCGCACGCATAGAGGGTGACCTAGAACGCCTTCTGGTTCCATGCTACGAACCATAGGATCCCTCTCTGTAATAGTGGTGGGACGAAGGACTCGCCGCAGAATGGTGTCACCTCGAGTAAGGTCTCTCAGTTCGGCACGACTTCGAACGACTTCTATCCGTGCAAGAGGAGCGAGAGGACCAAGAGTCGCGAGATGGCGACCGAGGTATCCCCGATGGAGTCGGGTTTTTTTCAATCATAATGACATCCGATTCTCAAGACCTCTCGGATGCCGGGGTTCTCTGAGGGGAAGCTGCATCCCCAGACCCGCGATGATTCTTAGCAGGTGGATTGGATCCAGAAACACCTTGCTGAGTGACAGTCGGTTGAGGGGTAATAACACTCTCAAGTACTTGTTTGTCAGATTTAGAAGACTGTCGCTTCTTTTTCTTTTCCAGAGTCACCCCTGATGATTCCGAACAGCCCTTCGGAACCGAAGATTTTCATGAAGTGCTGCATTGGTCCGACTTCGATCTGCTCCGAGGGGTTCCGACAGGGCTGCAGAACTGTCCCTCATGGACTGATCACCCAACAAGGACCGCAGTGGTTCTGAAGCTGGTCTTGACTCTGAGATCGGATCCGGTAAGATGGGAGCGGTCGGTTCCGAGGAACTCCGAACCGGCATGATCGGGCTTGGCTGTCGTGAGACGATGTGGGCGGGAGACTGGTGGGAACGAGGCGACTTCTCCAAAGACTTTCAAGATGGAGTGGTAGGTTTTTCTTGCACAGGGGATTTGCCCTTTATTGGAGGGTCAGTCACTGCCATCGCGCATCACCACAGATAGGCTTGAAGTCTACCCGCCCTTTCTTCCCTGGCCTTTGGAGTGAAGGTGCGGCAGTACTTACAGGTCTGTGGCTTGTGGGTTTCCCCCAAACAGTATAGGCAAGTCGAATGATCGTCAGATTTCGTCATTTTTCTATCGCAAGAGGAACACCTCTTAAATAAAGCTTTTCCCGACATCTTTCAGATCACGATGAGACGCTTTCCGAAGAGCAGAGCTAGCAAGAACCTCTCAAGTCGGTGGCAAATGAGGAGCTGAGGGTACGTCGGGGGCGCCCCGCCTCCTAGGAGCCGTTTTTCGGTGGGAAAGATGGCCGCGCATGCGCGCTAGGAGGAGGGGACGCCCCCTAGTGGTTTTGAGCTGTAAAAATCTCCGAAGTCGGCAGGCCTGCGCGTGCGCAGTCCCATGTGGGACTGCACAGGAAGACCGCAGATGAATAACTATTTTCAGCCACAGAACTGCACTCTCTTCTGGGCCTATCTCATACCACCCAGACTCAAACCATCATCATATGAAAGTAAATCACATTATGTCTCCAGCTTCACGAACTCTGATTCTCTCACATTTTTGTCCTCCTAGCCCCTCCTTTCTTTGGTGGCTCTGACCATAAAGATAGGTAAAAAAGCCGGTATTTAAGATACACAGGTAGGGTGGCCAAAGAATGGAGATCTATCTAGGCAACTACCCAGAGTTCAAATATTCTAGGGGAACCTCTGCAGCTGTGTAAACTTCTTGGAAAATCACTGCCTGCTTTCCTAAAAGAGGTACATAGAGGCTTTGACATTTAATGTGGCATTGTTATGCTGTTCAGCATATAATACATAAATGTATTAGCCAAAGTCTGAGGAGCTAAGATATGCCTTGCCTACAAGATAAGATGATGCTTTGCCTACATGAAATAGTCCAGAATGTATGCATTCTATAAAGATGCAATGCAATATCTAGGCTGCTGTCCTGAACATTTCCTTACATGGGGTTGTCAAAGATGAGCCACAGAGGTTGCCTTAATCTTAGTATAGCATAATTTAATACCATTAAGAAAACGTATCAGAAGATACAATAATAAATACATATTATACTGCAAACATCTCTGGGAACTAGCTACTTTTGTAAGTAATAAAAAGTCTTTCTATCTCTTTTAATTTAGCTCATTTGCTTTTTATAAAAAAAAATACCCCATTAAAAACTATTTTTAAACTTAAAAAACTGGCATAGTAGATGGCAAGAAAGCAAGAAGTGATTGACATGAATGGCCAACAATATAAAAGAATAAGTCCTGCATTGGGAGAGAGGCACCAAAACAACTTTTCTGAACATAAAAAGACTCATAGTCCCAAGATCTTGGGTGGTGTGCACTATATCACACCAGAAACAATTCAGTATGATTTACAAGAACCAAATGTGGTATTTTGAGGTCCAAACTTAATTTTTCCTCCAGATTGAGACTCAATGTGGTGTAACTGAGTCCTGGATAAATAATTTCTGGGTCACCATCATGGAAATGATCACCAGGGACACTGCTGTTGAATCTCCATCATTTCAACTGGTTAGTACTGATTCCGAGTCTGGTAAAAATACATTGCATGGCCCACCTTCAATTCTTGCTTACACTGGCATGTATCCAACCACATGTACACAGAAGGCACATGGAGTTTCCCCCACATTCCTCTCTGTTCCTGTAGCTTTTTCTCTCTGCCCCCGATAATTCCTGGAGTTGTGGGATCTGTGCAGAGCCATGAAAATCAGCATGCTGGAGTAAAGAGGGCTAAGGGTCTGGTCTCTTCACTCAACAGCACTGGGCTTGTAAAACAGGAAGCAGGAGCAATTTCACCCCCTTATCCTTCCTCATTCCAGCCTCCCCAACCTACACGTCTACTCCTCCATGTGGTGATCCATGCGCCTGGAGACAATATTTCCAGGAAGGGACTATATAATGACATCTTTATCCTTGGATAGTTTCAGGCTGGTAGCTTTGAAAATCTGTAGGAGAAGTGCAAGATTCGAGTCCAGTAGCACCTTAAAGACAAGATTTCCAGGATATAAGAGAGTTTGAGGTCTTATATCCTGGAAGTGTCAAAAGCTTATACCTTAGTAATCTTGTTGATCTTTAAGGAGCTACTGGACTCGAATCTTACTTTCCCTTAGGAATTATTTGTGACATAATCCCACTTGATTGGTTTTAAATTAATGTGATCGAGACTTTATTTTGATGACTCTATTAATGTGCCTTCATTATTCTCAGGAATGCGGAATTACTTGTAAACGTGACTGAGGCACAGAAGGCAGGATTGCAATATAAATGAATGTGTTTATTTACTTCCTTAGCAGGGTTTAACACTTGTGTTTAATAGTAGCTGCTGTTTTGATGTTACAGCAACATTGTAGCTTCACAGTTTTCTGCCGAGGCAACTCATTTCTTTTTCAGAGAATAAGTGTGACGGGGAGTTTAAAAACATGGCAACCCAGATCCCTTCAGAGTGTAAATGCACTTTCAACCAAGACTGACAGTGATAAAGTCAACTAATGTATGACAGTTTCAACTTTAGGAGTTCTTCAAATCAGCTAGACTCCCCAATCACAACAGTAACGATATATCCAATCTGCTTCCTGCAGAAGGTAGGCACACTCTGGATTAAGACGGCTTTCCCTCGGTAATTTCAATCACGTAATGTTTGCTCCACCTGAATCAGACTTCTACCCCACTGATCTCCCCTCAATAATTTGCCCCTTTTTCTCTCTAGAAGTATCACTGGAGTCGTCAATTTTCACATTCCTACACAGGATTCTTACACTATATATCTGCTGATAGGATGGTTCTGTGGCTCTGAGCATTCAAAAATACGTAATATGAGATTGGTACATGACTTGAAGGAGGCAGGACAACTATCTGTCCATCACAGGCTGCAAGTACAGATTGAAACACAGGAAAACCCTGTGTTCACTGTCATGTCTTCTGTACAGTCCCACACGGGAACTATGTGCAGGCCAGCCAGCTGGCCTGCGCATGCGCAGTTCCCATGCGTGCCTGTTTTCATTGTCATGTTGTCTGTGGAGTCCTACATGGGAACTGCACACGCACTTGATGAACAACATAGGTAGGTCAACCTTGTGTTTCATGCATGGAGTGGAATCATACACGCCACTGATTAACAAGGAATAAATCACTGGGCACTGTTGCAGTTTTTAACTTTTCTAAGTATATTTTTTACCCTTAAAACATCACTTAGCATTTAAACTCTCAGCAACAAGAGAAGCAGTATAAAGAAATTAATGAAGTAAACACCATACACAATAGAAGTAAAAATTTTAAACTACAATACAAATTGTATGTTTGTACATCAGCTTTGCAAGTATCAAAATGAAAGTGTGAAACAGCAGTGAGAAAACAAGCAACAGGAGGCTGCAAATTTGAAAAAAAAATATGGCCTGGGTAAAAATTGAAAAGAAGTAATCTAGTGTGAATTCTCTTTTAGATGCTCTACTGGTTGAGTCATTCAAACAAGAGTAGTTCCAGAAAAACGATAAAGCTGCACATTTATCCATTCCTCTAAGCTTTGGAATTGCTGACACTTTCTATGTTTGCAAATGCATACCACATAGCAGATGGGGGAGGGGGAAAGGAAATTAATGTAATGCTTTCAAAGTCAGGAATTTTAACTGAAACAACCAGAGACCAATATTGGCTTTCTAAAAAGGGGAAAATCTGATCAGTGCCTTTGCTGGTTTAAGTAAAAGATATCTGGTTTGGGATGAAATTACACAGCAGAAAAAAATAAATCAATCAGCTGAAGAAAATTTTCAATTTGGATCTTTTCCATACCACGTGGAAAGACTTAATTTTTTAAAAAAGTTTCATCAGCTCTAGTCATTTGTTAGGGATGACATCTGTTTCTCCACTGGGTTTAAGTTATGTTCCTGGAGCTTAAAATAAACTGCCTTTCCTGTTTGTTTGTTTTATAACCGCAGTGCGCCCAAACCTGTATGCTGAGCTGCAGAGTTTTACCAGAGAGTGTATACCCTGAGAAACACAAAAGTAAAGTGCTTTGCAATACATTGTGGACTTACTGCATTTACTATGGAGCATATGCTGTTAGATTTTGCAAAATTTGTTAAGTGAAGTGCTATATTTAGTTTAGGAACAGCATTACTCAGCCCCAGTATGGAGTTATTAAAAATGAGGGATGAAGCTAGTCTTTAAGAACACTGATCTATGAAAAACACAGAAATGCCCTAGACTTCCCCACTTTCTGCTTCTTTTAAACAGATGGAGGATTTATTTTTGTCCTGGCAAGGACAACACCTTAGGCAGGATTTTAAATACCCCCAATATTGTATATTATAGCTCTTATAACACCCCCTACATTTCTTTATAGTATTTTTCTTCCCCTTTCCAGTGGGAAGTGATTTCCTAATTACCAACTACAAAACACTGCAGAGACAAACTTCAGTGTTAAGGATACAACACATACTACACCATTATTATATCATAAGGTTTGTATTTCATGCAGAAAGTCTGTTGACATATCAACCGTCAGCACTCTGGCCCTAATCCAGAATCTTGTGCACATATCCTGGATCTTGGTGTCATTTGCAAGTCTCAAGCTTTCCCTCTCCCACAAACCAACCAAAAGAGTTTCCAATTGTCCAGATAGGGAGAAAGGGGGAGGGAAGGAAGGAAAGAAAGGAATTGACATCCACAAAGATTAGGTGGGCTGTTGGATTAGTGCCATTATGTAGAAGAAAGTTCCACTGAAGTCACTGTAACTAATTTGCAGCTAACATGTAAGGAATTACACTTCAGAAAATAGTATTCATGGAAAATATTAAAAGCTAAAAAAATGTGAAATGAATTAATCTGCCAGGCCATAAGGCAGCTCTATACATGTCTAAGAAGTTTAAATCTAAAAATAACAGCACAAGGTTTGCATGTTGCAGCTGCTTCCAAGGGGGAGGGTGCAGAAAGGAAAGGGCTGGGGTGATGAGCGATCAAAGGAAAACAGACGACTTTAGGCAGTCACTTAGTCAACAACAGTACATTTAAAGCATACGTATCACAGAATCTTTGAGATTCAAGGCATATTGGATATCCTTTTCAACCAGTAATATTATTGTAATTTCCTAGGCAATATGGTGGCTCATAATGGTTGCTTCCAATTCAAAGTGAGCATCACAATCCCCAAACTGTAATTCAAGACAGAGAAAGAAACCCTTCTCTTTTTCCTCACTCTCACACACTTAATTTAATTCTCACTTTCATACAATTAATTTAAGACTGTAGAGTGGCATTAAGAAGAAATGAACTGCTGGTATGAATCAAAATCCTTGGAAAATTTCCCATGGCACCTGACATGTTCTTTGTATGGATGTTGTACACCCTGCACACAACATGTCCCAGGTCTCTTGGAACCAGGAAAGTGGAAGTGTTGAACATACCAGCATTCCAAGTTCAAGAAAGAGAGGGTTCCCAGCCTGCTGCTATAGTCAGGTAAAATGGCACAGCCAGATTCAAGCACACAGGGCCATTGTGCTTCCAATAATAACAGTAAAAGCACAATAGGACTTTAGAATTGGGTTCAAATAACAATGAGCAAACATTTTTGAGAATTTGTTTTTAAAACAGCTTGATTATGAGATGCAAATTGAATTAAATTTGAACTGAGACAGGAGAAAGTTCATCCTTCACTATTTTCAATTTGCTGCATGTCTACAATTACTACTTCATGCCAATCTCCTAACACATCCACAAAAGATACACTTGGTCTTCAAACTATTCATCATCATGATTCTATCACTTCTATTATTTATGTAAGGCTTAAAACAAGTAGAAAAAAGACTAAATCTGAGCCTTCATATTATTTTACACTCTACCTGATGACAAATCTGTAAAAGAAGTATAGAAGTTCATCAGCAGAGTTAGAATCATTTGAAGATACTTTGATATCGTGCCACAAAGGATATGAGCAGGAAGGTAACAGAGATCACAAAGGGCTAAATTCCAGCTAGACTGCTAATAAGAAAAAGAATGTTCTTTTACTGTGAATAAAAAAATCTATGCCACCAGCAAATTTAGAGAAGGGAGGAAAAACCAAAGCTTCTGACTCCTTAGTTGCTCTTCTTTATTATTCTTTAATTTATCTATTATTATATTTAGGCTACATAGTCCCAGCTGAATAATGCAATACAATACTTTCTTCTGAAATGCTAGTTGTAAACCTTTTTTAAAAACTCTAAAAAAATTAATCAATTTACACAAATGTTAACAATTCCTGCTTGCCAAAGCGAAAAAGAAAAGTATTCCAAGGAATCATTTAATTGATAATCATATTCCATAATATGCACAATTACATTGATATTTTATTGTTCTAAATACATCATGGTTTAACGTGTAATTATTGATATGTAACATTAACAAATCAATGAAACTATCTCAATTACAAAAACTGTTTTGAAAAATAATGTTCTGTAAATTATTGCTACCTGATAGGAATATTATATCTGAAAGTCAAACATGTACCTTAATATTACTTCAGATGTTCAGAGCACAACCCAAAATCACATTGTGCAAATGCAAACCTAAGTACAAAGTGGAGGATCACAAAAGTAAGTCTAAAAATATTGAAAATTATTAAAAGATCTGGTGGCCAAAATAGATTTATTTTTCTTCTAAATCTTTTCCCTCTAAACTCACAAAAAAGCCTCGTGTTGTTATTTGTCAACAGTGATACCTCCTGATTAAACTGTCTTTCATTGAAAGCCAGTTTGGTACAGTGGTTAAGAGTGGCAGGACTGTAATATGGAGACCTGGGTTTGATTCTCCACTCTTCCACTTAAAGCCCGTTGGGTGACCCTGGGTCAGTCACAGTTCTTCCAGAGTGCTCTCAGCCCCACCCACCTCACAGGGTGATTGTTGTGAGGATAATCATAACACACTTTGTAAAATGCTCTGAGTGGGTGTTAAGTTGTCCTGAAGGGCAGTATATAAATTGAATGTTATTATTATTGTTATGAACTTTCAGTGCTGGATATATAATAATGTGCATATTACTGCTTAAAAACGTAATACACTGAAATGTGCAGAATCAGCTCTTATTCTTTACACATCTCAGCACCAGCCAATTAACACCTCCATACAGCAATGAAAGACTATATCAGCATGAAACAGTTTGTAGTATATTTTGCATAACGGTGGCACTAAAAATCAAGATTCTTGCAAAAACATGAAAATGTAGAACATAATAGAAATTTTCAGAGTGCCAGATTACCAAATCTACTAGTAATGTAATCAAGAACAGTACCTGTTGCAATGCATATTCAACTGCATCTAACAGGTGTAGTACAGATTGCATCAAGGAATCATGGTATATCTATAGTCTCTCCCTCAAGAAGATATTACTGTTCATATACTCTGCCATCTACACCACAAAGACTCCCTAATACAAATAACATTAAATGGTAGTCACATTCATTACAGGGGCTTGATGTTTTAATGGACACTTAAGCACTCCTGCACGGCATACAGATTGACAACATATTGAGACTGTCACAGCCTACACAGACTAAATCATAGAAGCTGATAAGGAAGGAGTACTTCCACAAACTTGCCCTGAGATGAGTGCAAGCCACACTTAACTTTATGTCCAAGTGAAGGAGTGCTGGACAGTTTGCTGAGGCACTTTTTGAAGGTGGACTACTGTGCCATAGGCATGGAGTCCGGTGATCAGATGTAAATCAGGTAGTATAGGAACAGGAAGAAAACCAGGAAAAGAAGAAAGAGGGAGGAAGGTAAGGGGAGTAACAGCCCCCCCCCTTGCTGGTGAGTCTCGGAGACCTGGCAACCCTAAGCATTCTGCACAGGCACAGAATCTAGTAGTGTGACTCTAGAACACTAGAGTAGCAAGAACAGCCGCTGTCACATCAGGGGTCAAAATGGTTATACTCTGTCATACAGCACACTGAAAAACATTTACATCATTCTGGATACCAAAACTCTATTACTGATAAGATATTTTTACCTTGTGATCATAAGGGTTGTATGAATGAAACAAACTGGATAGTTCTTTCGTTCTTTGTTTTTTCTGTGGGGAAACAAGGAAAAAGTAATGAGAAAAAAGCAAAAGATAATGATCTATGATTCACAACCAAAACCAATACAGTGCACATATTAAAAGAAGTAGATATGCATATATTAACATCAGAGTAAATCTGATTTTCCAAAAACTTAGGTCTGTACCCCAAATTTGATAAAATAAATTTTTCACCAGCATTCAAGGCAATCATTCTACCTGGCTGTCCCCGGAAGCACACCATAAACAAAGGAGTGGTCTCTAAATACTCAGGTGTTTCCTCAAGTACCAGAAAAGTATCACTGGTAAATTAATTTAAAGGGGGGGGAATCTCAAATGAAGAATGAGAATGTTATGAAATATTGAGAGGAAAACAAAACAAAAAAAAAGATGAAAGAAGACAAAGAAAAGTGTGCCTCCTGAACGAACTTTGATCTTAGAGAATCCTGGTGGCAAAGATGTTGGTACCTCGTTTGGGATTTCTAACTAGGGATGTACGCTTTGGGTTTCAGAAACCTGAAGCAAACCCGAATCAACCCCGATCTGTGATTCCCAAATCAGCCCCAGCAGGGCTGGCCCAATTTGGTAACCAAAGCAGAGCAACCTGAACTGATTCAGGTTGATTTGGGTTGCTCTGTGAAGCCTTTTTCCCTTGCCACAGCAAGAGGAAAAAAGCTTCAAAGAGCTCTCTTCCCGCGGCTTTCAATTGATGGGAGTGGGAAGAGGGGAGTGAGAGAGGCAGGAGAGGAAGAGGGGAGTGATCAGGGAAGGAAGACTGGCTGAAAGAAAGAGCCAGGCGCTGCAGCAGCAAGCAGCTCATCCCTTCCCAATTGGGGGATTCTCTGGGAGGACAGTATTTTTTTTAAAAAAAATTGTTTCAACGTGGGACTGTGATTTGAATGTGCTATTAATGCTGTTCCCAAAAATCCAAGAAATGAAGTTTTTAAAAATTATTTTGGTGTGTTTTTGGAGTGTTTTCGATTCTCTGGTGTGATGGTGGAGGTTGATTTAATCTAGGACTGTACATTGTGATTTAACAGTGATGTGATGTTTTTAATTTATTGCTGTTACCTATTTTTTTTAATTGATTTTTTTTGGTGTGTGAATCTCTGTTGCGATGGTTGGCCCCATAGGGAAGCATGGAGAATGGCTGGTCAGCCAGCTCTGGGGGTGCTGGGGAATTCTGAAGAGTTTGTCTTTGGTTTTGTTGGGCTGTTGGGGGGTTTATTGAGGGGTTTCTGCCTGTGGCCATGGATGCCACATTCCATGTGTTTCTAGTGTGGGAGTCTGAATTTTCCCACAATAGAAAGTGGGGTGGCGGTCAACCTTCTTTGGGGAACCATTACATGGCCCCTCAAAGTCAAATCTCCCCCTTCAAAGACTTGGTGGAAAAGATAAATTCTGAAGTGTAGCCTCTTTAATGTGCTGGGCCCATCATTATTTGAGAAAGGCCCAGAGACTATGAAATCCTGGGCATAAATGTTGCTCCTGCAGAATCTCAGTCTACGTGTCTGCAGCATTGGATCCGAGAGCACCTCTGTCACAAGAGAGTGCCCAATGAGGAACTAGATGGCCAGTAAACAAGCAGGAGGCATAATCTATCCTTAGCTCCTAACAAAAGAATACAGTCAATGCCACCTACAGTTTGTACCAGGAGTCTGCAGAAGTTGAAGGATGCAAGGAGGATAATGACAGTCCTTCCAGCAATCACCTGTGTGGGGTTGGTGGAGGACTGCATAACCAGGCAGAGTTAGTTGGGACAGACACACTACATCATTTTCTTCTAATGGTGTCTCTGTTATGCAAGCCAGATCAATTTCCTCTTTCTGTAACATCCTGGAGAGTCATGCAGTTTTGTGCCTTACTGATCTGGTATAGAAAAAAGGTGAGGGAAGGAGGGGCCTTGCATTGTCACCTTTCCAGATGCTACAGAAATTAGATAGGCAGAGAGAATTCTTGCCAGATACTGGGCATCTTTGAAAAATCTCACCCCTGTCTCTCCCATGTCCACTGAAATAGCCCATTCATCAAACATCCTGCTGTGAGCCACAGGCCAGGAGCCCACAGCCCTTGTGTTCTCACCCTTCATATGCACCAGGTTGTTCATTAGTTCACTTCTAGTTGCTCACTCACTTGCTTTATATGATTTTGTTGTGTATTTTTAATGAAATTTTTATTGTGATTCTCTGGTGTGAAGTTAGTCCTCATAGGGAATAATGTGGCTGGGGGAACCTTATGGCCCCCCGAAGTCCAATCTCCCTGAAACTTGGGTGGCCAAGGGAGGAGAAGTGGGAGAGGGTCTGCAATGATTCCAAGTAAATGTGTGCACGTGTCTTTAAATGCTTGGTTTGAGCTAGGTGAAGAGTGGGAGTGAGAGAGGGATGAGTAAGTGATATGATTGGTTGATGACTGAGAGTGTGTGCGGAGTGAATGCAGTTTGAGACGGAGAGTAGAGAGAAAGTTTTCAGTCAGAAGAAAGCAGGCTAGCTGTGTGCTGCCTGAATATGTTAAAGTGTTTATGAGAGAAATATAACCTGTGTGGAACCTGAACTGAGCATTGTTTGTGAAAGGACACTCAGTCAGGGAAAGAGAGGCCAGCTGTGGGCTGCCTGAGCAGGTTTCATATTTCTGTGAATGAGAGCCAGAGAAAGAAAGGCTAGCTGTGTGCTGCCTGAGGAGTTTTAAGCATTTCTGTGAGACAAATATTGAGTTAGAGAAAGAGGCTAACTGTGTGTGAAGCCTTGGAAGAGATCTGTGTGAATGAGAGTAAACGAAGTAACTTTAAGAACCAAGAACCACTTTTATGAAACCAATACGCTTCTTAACTAAATAAAAGTTTATTTTGTTTTGTTATATCCCAGTGTAGCTGTCATTGCTATATTCCATTCCTATCCTCAGGGCCACATAGAACCACGAAGGAGCCTGACGCTTTGGGAACGTTACCAAAGGGAAAATAAAATATCTTGGAATAAAATATCTTGGAATAAAATATTCCTGATGGCAGCAGACTACCCAGAGGGTTAAGGGATAGATTAAAAGAAAAATCTACCCTAAAGAAAGTAAAGATCATAACAGGGTCCCCTGCAGGTTTGGTGCATTTTGCTTGCAAAATGCTACCCACAGCCTCCTGGGAACCTTCCCCCTGCTTTTTGCCATAGGAAACAATAGAGATAGGCAGCGGCTGGGGGGACCTTCTTTGGGGGCCATAACATGGCCTTCCGAAGTCCAATCTCCCTGGAACTTGGGTGGCTGTGAGAGGAGGGTTGGGAGAGAACCCCTGCAAATTTGGAGATATTTGGGAAGAAAATGTCCCCTCCAGGCCCCCGGATAGCCAGGAGCAGCGTTTCCCATTGGAAACAATGGTTCAATCTTCCCTAATAATCCCAAATCGGCTTAAATACCTGAACCCAAAGCAGTTTCTCGGTTTACCTGAATTTTTTTCCTGCTTTGGGTAAACCAGAAGCAGGAAACCCGAAACTTTTGGGGTTGCACACCCCTATTTCTAACCCCCCCCCCCAGTGATTTATTGCAGGATATGAGCTGTTCATTATACCTAAGAGTAAACCGGATGGCCCAATGTAGTTGTCAAGAGCAGCAAAATTAGACCACTCACAGACAAGGCAGAGGTCACTGGGATCACTGGGGCAGTCTGGGGGGGGGGGGTAGTTGTGAATTTCTTACATTGTGCAGGAGGTTGGACTAGATGACCCTAGAGGTCCCTTCCAACCTTATGATTCTATCATTCTAGGTCTCCTCAGGGGAGGAGGGGGAACTCTAGATACCCAGAAAAATATGATTTTGTAAGTTAATAAACAAAAGAAAACCACAAAACCTGGCAGAATGTTGATAGCAACAGGTGAAAATAAAAGGGAAAAGGGAAAGGGAAAGGGAAGAAGGATGAGGGAATCTTAGAGGATGCAAAATAGGGTTCATCTGAGGGGATGTCTAAATTATTCCCTCTGCCCCTCCAGTGGTTCTGTGAGCACTCCCCCCCCCCCCAGCTTGTACCACTGACTGCAATTCTCTAAGAAAATCTAATTTTTCCTTGGGTTGCTACCTCCTACAAAAATGCATAGAATAAAAAAAAACTTTTCTGAAAGGGAAACAAGACTAAGCAATGTAAACTGAAAGACTGTTTTGCAATAATGACTATAACATTCACGGCAGATACACAAGCCAATGAACAACAAGAAATTTCCATGGAGTTTACAATTTAAGTAACATGGCTATTTCCTTTATTCACAGTTGTCAAATAGAGCTAGGATGCAAAAAGATTTCCTTAATGAAAGGTAAAAATTCCCAACATCAATGAGCAAACAAGTTTAAGCATTAACAAGAGGGGGGCTCTCAAGGACTTGTAGGGAGCATCTCAACCCCCCCCCCACTATTTCCTCTGTCACTTCCTTGAAAGTTCCATAGCTTTTTCTTCCTTCCTTCTTTCCTTCTCACTCACCAGTGAACTATCCTTGTCTACCCACCTTGTCTTCAGCTTTTCCTTATTCCTGCCCCAGCCAGACCCAGTTAGGAAACTGCAGAGATTTGCAGGAGGCACCTCACCTTCCCCTCTATCCTTCTTCCCAGACTATTCCCTGTTTCCTTCCTTTTGGCACCCCACAACTTCACCATTCTTTGCTTCCTTCTTTCCTTCCTACCCACCAAGCCACCTACCTTTTATTTTCCCCCTAAACTTCAGCTATATTTATTATTTGTTTACTTCATTTATACCCTACCTTTTTCCACAAGGGGAACCCAGCTTACATAATTTTCCTCAAATCTGAGTCTCCCAGATCTCATTCTAAACTCTAACCACTATGCTACAATGGCTATGGTGTCTGCTGTTGAACAGTAATGAATAGCTGGGCCTGGGCAAATCATGTAAGACACTTGGTAACAAATCACTCAGTGGTTGGTACCAGGCCTGGCCCCAATGAGTGCTTCTCCCAAATGCCAAACCAGTCTCAGAAAGGGTCCTGCCCCTTTCCCTAGCCTTTTACTGACCAAGGCTTGAAGGCTAGTAGTACAGTTGTGGTTGCCTAGCAACAGCAACTGAGAGCTTTTGTTTCTTAAAGGTACAGGTGCAGATTCTATTATTTTGGTAGGTTTTAAACCATCCCCCCATCTATTTTTTTAAGATTAAATTTTTCTGCAAATCTGGAGCTTTTTTCAGTTCTGTAGTAAAATCTCTCTTATCTGTCCATGGCTTCAGTCTCCAAATTTAAGTATCAACAGATACAGCCATATTGAGAATTAAGATACACTGATGATATCTTATGTATAGGGGATCCCGTTTTGTGGAGTTTCAAAGGGGAGAAGCATACAATAGGAAGCAGAAGATCATACCTAACCTCCTTTAGTTTCCCAAATACGATGAGTCTGATTCCAACCATTTTTTAAACTGAGTGCATTAACTACTTCAGAGAAGCATTACAGCATAACATTCGAATTCTAACTAGAATATCTGCAGTTCATTCGGATTTTACAAGGAATCTTAATGGGTCTAGTATATTAATTTTAAATCTGGTGTGGTAGGAAGACTCATATTGTCTGGAATCAGTGTGACTATGACTGATGAAGACAAAGGCTGAAAGTATTAATTGTATTCTGTTCTCCTCCAAGTGACAACATTTCTGGGTTACCCTCAACACTGCCCAGCTGACACTACATGGGAGAGCCTTTGGCTGCTGCCACCCCTTTATAGCATCAAGTAGCTTTGAAAAAACAGTGATACAAGGTGGAACAGAACAATGCTTTAGTGGAAGGAAGTACAACACTGTTTCAAGAAAGGGGATGAAGAAAGTGGACACAGCATGGCTTGAAGGAAGTCAGAGGCCAAGCTATACCAAAAGAAACCTCTTTTCAGCACACAGTTCATGCTGTAGGGGGTAAGGGAGGAAACAGGGCTTGGTAATCCCTTACTTGTACCATTACCCCTTTTCTTGTATTTGCTCATGGTACCAAGTCCTCACCTATTTAATGGCACTGCCTGACTGAAAGCTCTCAGCTTCTCCTATTCTTGGCCTTTGCCAGCTCAGTCAGGGAAAATCTTCAGATTTGGAAAATAGCAAAGTTGTATCACGATTTCTTTTCTACCTACTGCAGGCAGATGAGCCAATTAGCATTTAGATATACTTTACCAAGAAAATGTCCTGTTGGGACATATATAACATATAGATGATACAGTAAACTGAGCTTTATTTTCTGCTGCCGCCTAATTTTTTTAAAAAAATACTGGACTTGTTATTTTTTTAATATGTTGCGACCTGCTTAGGAATTCTTAGCAGAGATGAAAACTAATGTTTCAGAAAAGAAACAGAACTGGTACATAGCCCTTTTCAAAGAGTTGGAATCCTGCTGTTTAGCTCTCTGGGAGATGATTTAGCTTCTTATCAGAGAAGTGATTTGCAGGATTCCAGTTTTTTAGAAAGAGTTCCATGTGCACTACGTTCAACTGGAATGAGAAAACAGGGTTGCACTGACCTGTAACTGTTGATCATCAAGTGTTCTTCTGTGCAGGTATACATTGGAACTGTGCATGCGCAGGCTAGCCACAGATGTATTAAAGCTCCGAAATGCGCAAGATGCTCGCCTGGCCTTTTTGCACGCTTTTTCAGTGGGCACGGCTATAAAAGGCAGGGCAAGCAGATCCTTCCCTCAGTTCAATAAGCCACCGATGAAGGAGAAATTAAAGAGCATATGGTGGGGAAAAGAGGGAGGAATGTGTGCCTGTACAGAAGAACACTCGATGAACAAGTTACAGGTAGGTGCAACCCTGTTTTCATCATCGTGTCTTCTGTGCGGTCCCACATGGGAGATTAGCAAGCTAACTTACCCGGGAGGTAGGCGAGCTGCTCTCCTTCGAAAAAGACTCTTCAGGACTGCTTTGCCGACTGCAGCATCCCTTCTGGAGTCTATGTCAATTGCATAGTGCTTAATAAAGGTGGTCAGCGTCGACCAGGTGGCTGCCATGTGTAAGTCTACGAGTGGAATGCCCAAACTAAATGCTGACAAGGTAGATTGGGCCCTTGTAGAATGTGCCCTGATGTTCAAAGGGCAAGGTTGTGTGGATTATTTATAACACTCTTTAATGAGCCACACCAACCAGTTGGATGGTTTGAGCAGTGACCTTCTGTCCTTTTTCAGATCCCCTGATGGAGACAAATAGGTTAGGGCCCTTTCTTGTCCAGGTAAAAACACAGTGCACATTTGACATCCAAGGTGTGCAGGAGTCTATCAGACTCCATTGAAGGTGGTTGAGGCGGAAAGCAGAGACTACCTTGGGAGGCTGGGACAGAGAACCACTTTGTCTGCAAGCATTCTGAGGAAAGGTGGATCATAAGTCAGGGCTTGCAGTTCACTCACCCTCCTAGCTGATGTTATGGCCACTAAGAAGGCTGTTTTGGCTGTGAGAAATCTGAGAGGACAGGTAGCTAGAGGCTTGAAAGGCTTATGCGTGAGAGTAGCTAAAACCAAAGATAGGCTCCACTGAAGAGTGGGTTTGGACACTGGAGGATAAACATTAGCCAACCCTTTAAGGAAGGATTTGCAATCTGGTTGGGAGAAGAGGGACCTGCCCTTCTCCCCCTTTTGACAGGCTGAGATGGCCGCCAGATGGACCGTCACAGAGGAGGTAGAGTCTCCTTGGTTATAAGATCTAACTATGCTGGAGTACAATTAATAATACTAGCAAACAGATTAACTCTGCAGATATTAAATAGCTCCACCCCTGACAATCATTCAGGCGAATTTACATTCCTATCTGGCACAAGATCAAGCACAATTGACTACATGCTCGTGAATGGGCCATTATGATCTTTGGTCAAAAATTTTCAAGTGTTACCCTATATCAGTGATGGCGAACCTTTTTGAGCCCGAGTGCCCAAACTGCAACACAAAACCAACTTATTTATTTCAAAGTGCCAGCACTGCAATTAAACCTGAATAGTGAGGTTTTAGTTAAGAAAAAACAACCCATACAGTTGTCCCAACTAATTAACATCTCTCTCTCTCTCTCACGCACTCACTCAGGAGCCATGAATGAAAGTAAAGCAAGTTAAATAAAGCAGTTTGCCCTTCCTTAGACCAGCAGCCCTGCTTGCAAGCACTCTCTCTCTCTTACTCACTCAAGAGCCACGACTGAAAGTAAAGCAAGTTAAGTCAAGAGAACGCAGCCAGGCTGCCGAGTGAAATGGTCGTCTCAACTTGATGAGCGAATCAAGGAGGCTCTGGGAGGAGAATACTTTCAGAAACATTATACAGTTCTGACTTCACTCAATATAGAAGATGACCCACTTGCAGCTTACGATAAGATAATACAGATCCTCCAACCACTGTTAACAAGAGAAGTCTAGCCAATTCGAAAGGGTGTTGGGAGACCGTCCAAAGCATGGTTCGATAAGGATTGCCATAAAGCAAAACAGGCGCTAATTTCTGCAGTCCACCTTTTTGGACGGACAGAAGGGACAGCGAGACATAGAGATTTAATACTCCTTCAAAATCAAAAGAAGCAATATAAGCAATTACTTGGCTGTAAGAAGAAAGAAGATTCTATGAATACATGGGCACGACTTATTCAGGTGGCCAGAGATGGGAATTCATCCCTGTTTTGGAAAATCACCTCTAGTTCAATCCCTACAACATCATCAAATCTGGACACTTACATCACCTCAGATACCTGGGGAAAGTATTTCCAGAAGATGCATGAGGATTAAACCTGCTTACTGCCTGTTTTGCCCATTGAAATCCTTCCTTCATGGCTGCCTGTCACTACTTAGGAAATCAAGTCTTTTGTTGGTCAGCTGAAGGCTGGCAAAGAACCTGGAGTCGACTTTATTCCTCCTGAATTCCTAAAATGCAACATCAATTGGTAGGCCCCCTTGCTGGCATCCCTTCTTACTTACATCGACCAAACTGGTCATATCCCTAAGGATTGGGGACTGGCAATTATAGTTCCCCTTTTCAAAAAAAGGAGTAGGGATGACCCAACGAACTACAGGTCAATCAGTCTGCTTAGTGTCATCAGCAAATTATATGCGTCCCACCTCCTTGATAAATTTAAAATTTGGCTTGAACAGGAAAATCTGATTTCTGACAAACAGGCAGGATTCAGAGAAGGTAGATGTACTACAGATCACTGCATGATCCTTCAACACCTTATACAGAAATACTCATCAACAAGAGTAGTATCTTTATATGTTGCCTATATTGACCTAAAGGTGGCATTTGACTCTATTTCCAGAGCTAAGCTCTGGGGCAAGCTGGAGGCCACTAACATGGATCACAGGCTACTCTTCCTGATCCATGCCCTACATGAAAATATCTCCCTAAAGGTCAGGTACAGTAAGCTCGGGCATCTTTCAAATGCTGTTCCCACTTTGAGAAGTGTGAAACAGGGCTGCATTTTAGCACCGGCTCTCTTCAACTTCTATATAAATGACTTGGTCAAATCCCTAAACAAGCAGGCCTTTCATCCTCCGAAATTACAGCAACGCCAGATCTCTATTTTATTATATGCAGATGATGCAGCCATCTTGTCAAGAACCCCAGCTGGGCTCAGAAGAGCCCTAAGCACTGCAAGGAAGACTCTCTTAACATAAATTATCAAAAAACAAAAATAATGGCCTTTGGTAAGAAACAGAAGTCTAGAACCTGGACCATCAATGTCCACTTGATTGAACAGGTACAGACCTTCAAATATCTCGGTGCAATATTTCATGTCTCTGGTTCAAAAAAAGTGCATATTGTCCACACAGCAGATATTGGGCAAAAGTTAGCTCACAATATACTTAGATTTCTCTGAACAAAGGGTGGACATTACATCCCTGCTGCCCTAAAACTCTTTAAAGCCAAAAGTTTGGCCCAAAACTTTGGTGAACACCCGAAGGGCTGAGGAAAAGGCTGAAAGAAAGGACCTCAGTACCACTGCGGTTCTGAAAGGTATCAAAAGTATTGGTACCTTTCAGAACTGCATTGGAAACTGAGATATTTTCTGTAACAAACATTTATTGGGACATGAAAGTAAGCGTCCTTCAAATCTACAGTTACGAACCAACAGTGGTTTTCAAAGAGGGGTAAAATATCTCTTAATGACAACATTCTGAACTTTCTTGTTCCATGCAGGTAGGGGACAGTGATTGACCAACAGGGAGGGGGAAAGATGTCTTGGCATCAAAAACTTTGTTTGGTGGAGCCTGGCTGCTCTATGGGGGAACTGGAACTGTCCTTTGACTTATGCCGGAAATACCTCCATCAAGGTTGGTTGGATGGAACAGCGGAAGCAACATTTTGCTGGTTCTGGGGGAAATGTTGGGAGGGTTGAGACGGAAACCGACTGTATCTGAGGTTGTAGTGAGGATAAGGTCTAGGAGGGAACTAGTGCTTGTAAGGTACGACCGGGGTAATGCCTAGGGACCTAGCAGTCAACTTATCATTTTTATTTTCTGGAGGGCATTGTCAGTGGTTGATGAGAAAAGATCATTTCCCTCAAAGATTGGATCCAATGAAGGTGGAGCTGAACAAATCATTTCAATTTTGAATGACCTTGCCATTCTGACCAACTGCTCAGAGTAGAGGCGAAGGTCTTCAGTGGGAGACACAGCAGAGTCCTCTGTAATACATTCGGGAGGGGATGGCTCAGATGACATGTTGAAACTGGATTTGGAGCCGTCGTCGGAATGCATTGGTGGATCAAGTGTTGGTTCCAGAGACTCGGTGTCCACAGGAACGGTTGGAGGAACCGATGCTGGCCTCCCCTTTGCGACTGAAGGACGAGGTTCTGCAGGGTAGTAGTCATCTTGTAGAGGCAGCAGGTAAAGACCTGGAGATCCTTCCATGCCGTAGGTGTAGTAATACTGACTCAGAAGGTTATGGAACCCATGGGCATCTGTGTCTTTTAATGATGTCTAGACAACTCTTGGTGTCAGTTGGAGGCAAGGAAGTTTCTTCCTTCTGTGCAGGTCGCACTGGGGAAAGTGGTAATGGAGATAAAGCCGGCCTAATTCCAAGAGGTCTGGAATCTTGCCCTCTAGAACAGCAGGAACCAAAGCCGATCGGCGTCTAGGAGTTGGCAAAGGAGTTCTCAGAGCCGCAAGTGGGTTGGACACCACTGAGGCGTATGGAATCAAAGCTGAGGATCGCCTTTTCTTTTGCGGTTTTGGAGTTGGGTGCTTTTCAACATGCTTTGACTTCAGCTTGACTTTTTCGACAGCAGCTCAGATGAAGACTGAGATGAGCCAGAATATTTAGGAACTGACTGGTTCATATTGTTGGCACTTGGAGCCGAAATCGCAGATACCAAGGAGGCCCATTCTGGGAGCTGCGGTCCTTTATTAGCGGCCTTCGAAACCTCAGAGTCGGAGTCGGAGGTTTGACTCTCATAGTTCTGATTTTAGGTGCGATGCCCTTTCATGTTGAGCCTTAGATGTGAACTGTTTACTCACGCCACAGCACACTGTATTGTGTGCCTCTTTATAGGCACATGAAGTATTTCTCATGCCCACTGGATTGGGCCATCTTGGATCCACACTTAAGGCATTTCGTGAAGAGTGCCTTCGAAGTCATATTCTTCTTTTTTTCTTGCTCAGAGTTGAAGAGAAGCTTGAAGCACATACTTCTTCAGCAGTGGCTAAAGAAGAACTAAGGCAGGGATCTGCTCGCCCTGCCTTTTATAGCGTGCCCCCTGAAAAAGCACACGAAAAGGCCGGGCGAGTTTTGATACGTCTGCGGCTGGCCTTCGCATGTGCAGTCCCCATGTGGGACTGCATAGAAATCAGAGTTGTTGTTTTTTTAATTACTAGCCACAAAAACTACAAAGAAGGGAAAAAGGGAACAGGGGGAAAGGGAAAAAACAACATATAAAAACACACACTACATCTACAAGTATTGCATTCCCTTCATAATACAATTATTTAAAGTTAAACTTTCTAATATGCTATTAGATTGGTAGATCTTATAAAGTACGAACTACAGTCAGGATCAGGTCTTCTCCCCCCCCCCCCCGCGTCTCGGTCGCAGCTCTCTCTGAACAGCTACAGTAGCTGCGCTTACTCCCTCCTCCCCATTCTCCCCTTCAGATCCTAAATCTTCTCCTTGCTGAAACTCTTGATGATTAAACACAAAGTCCCTCAGCTGTACTTCCGATGTTATCTTGTAGGCTTGGTCTTTATAACTGAACCAGATGCCTTCCGGAAATAACCATTTGTATTTTATTTCACATTTCCTCAGAAGAGCTGCAAACCTTTTATATTTGAATCTTCTTTTCCGAGCTAAAAATGGAATGTCCTTCAATATCTTAACCTTGTTACCCAGAAAGTCCAAGTCCACATTGTACGAATTATATAAGATGGTGTCCCGAGTCTTCTCAGATGAAAAGTCAATAATAGTCTCGCGAGGCAGCTGACGCTTCGTTGCATATTTTGAAGATGTCCGGCGGACTTCCAGAATATCGCTTTTTAACTCTTCTTTAGTTGCCTTTGTGAATGACGCCAAAAGTTCCGACACCAAATCCTTTAAGTTTTCACTCTCCTCCTCCTTCACATTCTGAAGACGCAATACCATCTGAGCACGATCCACTTGTAACCCTATCAATTGACTCTCCAAAAGCTTTACTTCTTTGTTTGTTGCTTTCATGAGTACTGCGTTTTCCCGAGCAGACTGCTCTGCCCCAAACGCTACGTCTTTAATGGTTTTCACCTCGTTTTCAACTGAACCAACCCTTTGACTGATTTCATTTAGCTTATCAACAAAGGGCTTCATAGCTTCAACGACTGACCGCTTAACCACCTCTTCAAGAGACTCTCCTTTCCCCTGCAAAGCAGCCGAAACAGATTTGCCCAGAGCAGGGCTCTGCTTTTTCGTCGCCATCTTGGGGGGGGAGTCCGCCAACTAAGTTCCAAAACTCAATGAAGGGGAAGATATCTGAACCTTCTTAGCTTCAACTCCCACCAATCCTTCGCATAAGCTTAGAATAACAGAAGGGATTCGCTTACTTCCAGGTTTTCACCTTAAATCTGCTTGTTGCCGTTCTCCATGGCCCGGCAGCACGTGATGTGCTGCGCAAGTCTGCCGGCCTCCGTAGGAGCAAACGGGCAATTTACCCCCTGCATCGACTTCAGGGGGCTCTTCCCGCGGTGCTCCGGACCCTGACCCCCTCACTGGGAGTCCTGGGGGTTAACCCTCGCGGGCCAACCACCCGGTCAGGCTGCTCGGGAGCTTCCTCCCGGACCTGCGGAGAGGAGCGTCCGACATGGCCGGGAAAACGAAACTGAATCGAGAAATCAGAGGTTTTTTGTGCTGGTCTACTCCAGCATGGCAAATTGGCATCTTTTTGTTTAGCAAAGGTCAGGGAGGTCAGGGTAGCTGTCAGAGGCTGGTGGAGAAGTTGGCATCTGGGCTTGAGTCCTGTGCCTGCCCAGGGGAGGCAGGCACAGGCACAATGCAGCGATGAACGGCCTAGGAATGGATGGGCCAAGCCAAACCTGAGCAATTGGCTCGGCTCCTGGACGACTCCAGCCTCAGGAAAGAAGCTGTAGAGGGGAGGCAGCTGGGATGGCAAATGGACTAGGAGAAGGGAGGAGCCCACTGACAGCAGGGGGATAGGGATGGGGTAGGAATGAGACATTGGAGGGGTTTAGCTGGTGGTAGGGAGGAGCCCACTGACAGCTGGGGTTGTGACCAGATGCACCAGTAAGTAAGTACTGGCAGTTTTTTTTAAAACAAAAAAGCACTAGAGAGACAACTTTAATTTCAGCAAGGAGTAGATAGACAGCAAAGCTCAATAAAAGGTGCATTTCCTCATCACTGAGTAACCACAGCTAATCTGCTGCATTTTTGGGATTAGGGGATAGTGCTTCCAAATCATAAGGAATGACCTCAGGCTCCTCTCAGGTAACAAACTAGGCAATGAATTTTAATATACCAACTAAACTAATTTCTCTTGAAAGGACATCCCTGCACTATGAAACAATATATGACAATATTTACTGACATAATCTTTTTGGCTTTGAAATAATTTCAGATTTTATTAATACTCTTCTCGACACTGACATTCACTTGCCCCAGAGTTAGACAAATGAGTTCCTTTAAAGTGCATTACTGTTAAAAAAATCAAATTATACCTTAAAAATAATAATTACCACTAACAACTGAAAGCAAATTAAAAAAAAACTCTGTAAGAATTAAAATACAGCCGATAGCCATCTTCCTCAATAAAATTACTTCCCACATCAAAGTTACCCAAGACGAATTAAGAAAAAGACTGATGGATAAACACAAAATGTGCAAGCTGTATTCTGCTTTGTTCAGTGAAGTAATGCTCTGACAAATGAATGCCAGTGGCAAGAAAAAGGTTTTAGTTGCTTCTACACTGGATGAAATTTAAGAAACACTCAGGGTTTGGTCATTGGCGAGATAGGGACAAGTTTCAACAGTGCATTTCCACATCCCCTAACCCTTCTGTGGTCTCATTATCTCTTCCTCTCAACATGAGAGTTCCTACTCTGATTCTCATCAGAATTTTCTGGATCCTTTTAAGCAGAGGTAAAATCTATAATAATCAAAGCCCCCTATAGCTTTGATTTCAGGTTCATCGCATTTCAAACATTCAAATCTGACACTCTCCAATGCTATTTCAACAAAAGTCTGAGCTAAGAGCAACAGATAAAGCTTAAATCTGAACCATATTGAGGATTGCCAGGTCTCTCTATCTTCAAACCAGGGGCAGAGTGGGGAACCGGTTCTTCTGGTGTGCGTGCATGTGCTCTGCAGGGCTTCTGATGACATCACTTCCAGGTCATATTGAAAGTGATGGGGTGTTAGCATTTTTGCTGTGTTCAGAGCCAATTCTTAAAGAAGTGGCCCCACTGAGACCCTGTTTCTTTTGGTTTGAACAACCTCACAGAGGATGTGCACCATTTGGCATGTACTCTGGACAGCTTTCCCACACTTTTTACTCCTGTGCAGGCCAGGTGAGCAGTAGCAGGGGGGCAGCAGTTGGGGAGGGGGAGAACTCACTTGTCCCCCATGGGGGGCTGGCAACTCAAACAAAATTCTCAATGTTCTGCAAAATAAAACTCCCCAACTAAAAGTTTCTAGCAAGCAAAGCTTAGTCCAGAGCCCATTGTACTCCACACTTATGTGTCTTAAGATGATCTTCCCTAGAAAGATGGAAAGAAAAAAAACTTCTCTTACTATTTGAGCTGGAACTTGATGCATTTTTGCAGCAGGAGTCCCAGGGCGTGGGTAAAACTGGTTAATAAAGAGACTTGGAAACTTATACTTTTCTACAAGTTTCATGGTTTCTTGAAAATCATCATCTGTTTCCCCTGGAAACCCACAAATGATGTCCGTAGCAATTGTTATTCCAGGCACTCTGAAATGAAAGAAAACAAAAAAGCATTACATTGAAGAATTAGTTTCTTTTTCTAGCGGAATACCAGGCGTTCAGTAAATCCTGTTCTCAGTTCAAGCTGAAGATCATCTGCAGTAGCTGGTAAAACACAGTGTTATTGAAGAGCCTACAGTACAGTATTTGATGGATTAGGCTGCTTGGTTTCTCTCCAAGAAAACCCTGAAAACTAAATTTTGTGAAAGGACTCATAATTGTTGATGGAGTATTCTTAGCATACACCCCCACCCCTGTAAAATTTCATGATGTTTATGTGTATGAAGACCATGAATGGGCATTAATAAGGGACTGAAAGAGAATTTTTAAAAAATGGACTTTTAAGAAAGAAAAAGAACTGTAGAATGGAACAAGATTTTTAATAACTATTTACTGAACACTGAGTAATTCTCCCCTAAAGTGTTAGAACTGGTGGAGAAAACATGAACAACTCCTTGTGCGACATTTCGTTCTCCTGAACCCCCCAGACCAGTACTTTGTGCATTTATTTATAAACTGTGGACTTGTCAATAAATTCCCAGAAATGCAGAGTAATATTCAAGTAGAACAGGTGACCACCATGATTTAAGAATTATAGGTTAGTTAGTATGTGCAATTGTTGTTAATTATTGCATGTGAAGAACCTTGGCCACAAGGTCTTTAAATATGATTCCACTGAATGGTAAGTGTGTGGAGGGGGGATATGAAAGTGTCAGCAGGTTGGAAATGAGAGGGGTTCCTCATGCAAAAATCTCCCTATCTGATATGTGAAAGATGAGCCAAAGAGAAAGGTAGGAATCTTTTCTCCCCTAAAACATTTCCCAACCTGCCAGGGAAATTTCCTAACCCAACATTTACATTAAGCCTAGATCAGCTTTCAAATAGTATTCTGGGGTATCTTGAATTTTCGTAAAAAGACTTATCAGAGATTCATTAATCAAATCCATTTCAATCACTCTATTTGATTGCCCTCTAAAATGTTTTAATTGTTGTTTTTATGTTTTGTATATATTTTAAGCTATGGTTTTATTGTTTTAATGATGTTTTTATTGTTTTTAATAGTTTAAAATGTGATTTTTTTTATTATGTATGTTTTAATTTGTTTGTTGTCTTTCGTTGTCTTTCAAATAGTATTCTGGGGTATCTTGAATTTTCTAAAAAAGACTTATCAGAGATTCATCAATCAAAGCCATTTCAATCACTCTATTTGATTGCCCTCTAAAATGTTTTAATTGTTGTTTTTATGTTTTGTATATATTTTAAGCTATGGTTTTATTGTTTTAATGATGTGTTTTTATTGTTTTTAATAGTTTAAAATGTGATTTTTTAAATTATGTATGTTTTAATTTGTTCGTTGTCTTGGTGGCTTTCATGAAGGCAGAAAAGTGGGGCATAAATTTGGTTAAATAAATAAATAAATAAATAAATAAATAAATAAATAAATAAATAAATAAATAAATAAATAGTGAATCTGCAAGGAAGCTCTGGCTATAATCTAGGGTGAACTCTCAGTGCATATGAAGCAAGAGTGAAGCTAAACATGCCTGGGCCAGTGCCACGTGTGAACTCCCTATGTGCCTTAGAATCCCAGAATCTTCTGAAATATGCTAAGGTTTCTACTGCAAGTGTTCAGCCATTCTTCAGCATTAACACAGACAGGGTTACCATGAAGCAGGAAGTTTGAAAACTACTGGCTTACATGTCCTAGGGCAACCAGTCCACCTCCTTACTATTCCATATACTAGAAGCACACTGGAAAACATTAGCATTTTTTTTTACCCCCATGTTTTTATTGAAAATGCCAGGAAGACGTCAGAGAGTACAATACCTGCACATTCAAGTATATTCAACATACTTCTGAACTCTTTCAAGATCTGCACTCCAATATCAAAATAAAGCAAAAATCTGCATTCTTGGTTTCTTTTTTCGCTTTACAGGATTTGTAACTCTGCCAGGCCTAAATGAGGCAAAAGATACCACTCTACCAATAAACAGCAAGTAGCACTGTCTGACATTCAAAGGATTAATAGGATGTGTATTACATTTGACAAAAGCCAGTTCTATTTTAGTTATTTCACCCATTTTAATGACACAGCTGGCAGTTGCAAAAGCATGCAATACCTACAGCACTGGCAATGTCATCCATTTCAGATATGTTTGCCAGTTTCTATGGGAACATGAACGGTAAGTTTCAGTCACTCCAGAATTGGTGAAAAGTCCTTGACACAAGTTCCATCCTTCCTCACTGACAAACTACCCTGACACTGGATTAAATTCTTTCCAATTTCAAAATCATAATAAGCATATTGTGCCTAAAGCTCCTTTTGAAATAAGTACCAACTAATTTGATTTGTTTTTTCTGGATGTTTGTTATATTCCAAATAAAAGAAACTATGAAAGTTAGCTGTAGATTTAATTACAAACACAAAGGTTAACCACAACCTGGTCAAGCAGGACCAACCCAAGCCATTAAAAACATGCTAAACTTTCCCCATCATTACAGACAGCATTCAATCCCCATAATGAAACATAACAAATATTTGAAGTTAAAGTGAAGTACTTAAAAAGCTTAGGGAGTTATATGACTCTTGATCAACTTGCTGAATTTTATGTAACAAGCGGGGACCTGCAAGGATTTGTGAGGGCATCTCATTTAACCCTCCCACAATATTTCCTCTGTCCATTCCTTGAAAGCCCCTATAGTCTCTCCCCCCTTTTCCTAATTCATTCTCTCCTTCCCACCACCAGCCAACTTACCTTTACCTGCCCATTTTCAGCTTTATTCCCTTCCCTTTCCTACCCCAGAAAAATTATGGCTGACTTGTGTAGCGGTGGCTGCAAGACCCAGCTACACATTGGAAACTGGCAAGGACTTGCAGGGGCTACCTCACTTTCCCCTGTATATCCTTCCCCACACTTTATCCTTTCCTTCCTCTTGGCAACCTCCATATTCACCTACCTTTCCCTGCTTCCTTCACTCCTTCCCACCCACCCACCTTTTTCTGCCCCTCATTTTTGGCTATATTGATATTTTATTTACTTTATTTATACCCTGCCTTTCTCCGTAAGGGGGACCCAAAACAGCTTGTAACATTCTCCTTTCCTCCAGGATGTCCGTGAACTCAGTATGTTGGAGGTGCAGCATGGGACTTTATCCAAGAGCTCCTTGACATGCAGACTGAGAATGTTATGCACCATGGTACTGGGAAGAGCACAGAATAGGCATTTTGCAAAACTGAGCAAGCACTTTGCATTTATGCTCGGGGGCGGGGAAGAGCTACGTCCAGAATGTTTTACTAGCATCTCTCATTGCAGACCCCCACCAGGTACCCGTTGCTCCAGAGGCTCAGCTCAAAGGGACAGTGATGAACTGAAAATAAGAGGGAGCTGGGGAGCCAGCTGCTCTGACTCACTTGGCCACGTCTGCCTCCTTGTCCCCCCTCACATCAGGCTGGGCCGGGGGGGATGGCTTGACCCTTGCCCTCTAGTCACCATGGCCCATGTCTAACTAAGAGAGAAGCTTCCAGGGAAGCATACTCGACTGAGCTGCCTTGGGCAGGGGTGGGTAGGAGACAAAGGATAGGGGCTGTGTGCAGACTACCTTGACTGGACTCCCCCCCCCCCATACAGAGCACAGGGCATAACTGTGGGTTAGTCTGCCTCTGTACTCCCCTGCTAATGTGGGTAAGCAATTGCTAGACTCATTTCTTCACAGAGTCAAAGTGCCATGCAGCAATAGCAGGAGCAAATCAAGCTAACACAGTCACAGAGCAGTTCTGTGCTGGATGGGTGTATTTGGATGCCAGCGACCTCTGCCTCAGTGGAGTCTCCTGCTTCCCCCATGGGGCCATAGACCTTCCTGAGGTGCAGCACACCTGGTCTTGCCATTGTTGCGCATCTCTCTATTTTCCTTCAGGCAGGTGGCAATCCAACGAGGAGACTTGGGAGCACAGTTGTCACAAACCCCTGCAAACTTCTCAGACGCATTTCCAGCCCAGCTCCAGGAGCATTCTCCCTCAAGCAGCCATTGGACCTGCGAGTCTGCCTTGCTCATGAGCAAGCAGCACAAGGGATGGCTCAACCTGCTGCAGAAAGGTCCCTGGGAGCAGCGTGCACAGACACAGTTGCCATGCCTGACAAAGGGAGTTTGCAATCTGTGTCCAGGCATCCCCTTCACATTTGGCATTTTGATAAAGTTTGCATTGTTCCACAACTCTCCCCCTGTTTCCTTGTGTGCAGACGACGACAGTAGCTCAATGCCCCCCCCCCCGCCTCAACTCCTCCCCTCACCTGTCATTTCCCATAGGGCTGTATTTCACACACCCCAAAGGGTGGCCTTTGGCTCAGGGATGGTAATGCTGGAGTGGCTCCTGCCGGCTTCCTAGGTGCTACTGGACCTCTGTTTTTTTTCCCTGCTGCACAGCAGAGCAGTGGTTTGTTGGCACCTCAGAGGCTGAGCCCATACTTAGCTCTCCACCTCCCTTCTTCCCCCTCAGAACACTGCAGGGGGCTAGGGCTGTTTCCACACAGCTTACCTTGTTCTGGAAAACAGTGAAATCTCACACGAAATCGCACGAGAAGATGCGATAACGGCGTCTTCTCGCGAGATTTCGCGCAAGATTTCCAGAACAAGGTAAGCTGTGTGGAAACGGCCTGGGTGTGACTTGGAGGGTCATCAAAGATGATGTGTGGCTACTCTGAGGAGCGGGGGCTCTAGAGATTCTCATACGCTCCCACAGGACTGCTAGTATCTGATAAGCCATGCAGTTGGTTAACACATGGGGGGACACCACTGCCATGGATGCTACAGAGGGGAACTTGCCATGTAATGGCCAAAATGATTAATCTCTAGGTCACTCCATCTGCTAGGCCATCCAGCTCCCCACTTTGCCACGTGTGTGTGTGGGTTCAGTCCTGAGGCTTTAGCCTTTCTCTTTCTTCTTCCCACATTAGGTTTGTACCTGGAGCCCCAACCATGCTATCCTCCCAGCATCTTTCCACCGAGCCATGCTGATCTGTGTGATATTCTCTGCGGCCCCCATGTGGCTGATTAGTGATGCCAGAGTTGCAGCAGATATCTAGTCCCTGCTGGCATGTCTCTTGGGAACTTCATCTCCTAGCTCTTTGGCCATTTAGTGTTTTCTTTTACAACGTGCTATAATAGTCTATGGTGGTAAAGAGTGCCCTCAAGTCATAGATGACTTATGGTGACCCCCCCCCGGTGGAGTTTTAAGGGCAAGAGACTAACAGAGGTGGTTTGCCATGGCCTGCCTCTGCAACCCTTGTCTTCGCTGGAGGTCTCCCATCCAAGTACTAACCAAGGCCAACCCTGCTTAGCTTCTGAGATCTGATGAGATCAGGCTCACCTGGGCTATCCAGGTCAGTTTATAAATAAATCTTTTTAGGGTTTTAAAAATGATGTCTATTGCTTTATGTACAGAAGAGAAGCACAAGGGATGACACATCTAGTTTTCTGTATTCATCAAAATAAAAAAGAACCAAGTCGGGGATCCTATGAAGAGCCTATATCAGTGTATTTAGCCAGAGGGATTCCAGGTGACTACCTTTTCCTCTTTCCACTGTGATGGCTTATGGCCTCAACAAGATTCTTCCCCACCTACACTCTTGGGCTACCACCCTCTCTCATAAAACGACCTTTGATACATTCCAATTAAGCTAGGGTGGAAAGAAAGTAAATCGCCAAAGTATGACAAAAAAAGTTTAAATAGGAGAGGCATATTTCTTTAATTCCAACTTAATTAAATGATCTATATACAAAATACAATTCAGTTAAAATCAATGATACTTCATTTCAAGCTCTTGTAACTGCTTGGCAATAGACATTTGTGTTAGCATCTCTGTCAGTAATGTTGGTATAACCTTCAAGCAACATGTTCTACATTTATTTGATGCTTCACCAAGTAATTTACCCCGCCCCCCAATTGACCATAGTGTGTTCATATCCTTAACCAAGTTTTTATATTATCCTGCCAAGTAGTGTGGGAGAGCTTTGTTACTCTGCAAATGAACAGTGCTTTGTTAGTTAGAAGTATTTTTACTTCTAAAAGTAAAAATATATTTATTTATATATTTGCCCTATATGCTAATGTGTAAAACCTGCCAAACACCTTATCAGAAGCCCTACTTCAGCATCAGATTTGGTGTCCCCCCCACCCTAGTTTCCTAGGACCCAGTTAGCAGTGGTGGCAACTACCCTGCCCCTGCAATGGGGTCATCCTAACCCCTGGGAACTGACACTAATTAACTCCAGTCTTTCCAATAAGCCCAAAGTGTCAAGAAAAAGCAATGTCCTTCACCAGAAAGTTGTCTCCATCTTTGAAAACAAGGAATTTGTTTTACACTTGTACAATATAAGTATAGAGGCTGATTAATTTCTATGGACATGATGGCTGAGCATTTTATTTTCTTTTGAATTTGCTAGTTTGATTCCTTTCCCCTTTTCCTTTTGCCTTCATATCTGATGGAAGAAAGTTCTCAAAACATGCCTGTCTGTCTATGATACCAAGAGGTCAAGGAAAGGAGATCTGCAGCCCCTGCTCACACATACTAGAACATTCTGCTACCTTTTTGAACAAGAGTTTTTAACCAGAGAGTACAGATAAAGTTATTTGTGGTCTATGTTGACTTTACACCAGTCCTGTAGCTAAGCTCTAGATATTAATAAATTGCCTCATTGCTACAACAGAGGTAGGAAAAATATTCTTAAAAGGAAGAGGACTAGGCAAGCCAGAATTAGGCTGGAAATTGAAACATTTTAATTTTAAATCAGGATTTCCTTGGGGGAGGAGCTTTCCATTAACACTATGGTGCATATTTTATATCTATCAGAATTCTCGACATTAAGTTCATGTCAGCGAAACAAACCTTTTTCTTTGCTGCTACAACAAGAACAGACACTCCTAGAATTGGTTTCTTTCAGCAGTTGCAGACTAAATACCTAAATGCACCTACCTTTCACCACTGATTACTTTGAAGAAATCATTTTAACTTCAACACCCACTCAGTTTACTAGTTTTAAAAATAACATACACTTTCCACCCAAATGAACCCTTACACAAAACTTCATTAAAGATTTATAACTGCAGATCATTACTGTTTTATGACTTTAAAATTACAGACTTAAGACAAAAGCTCAACATCCTTAAACTTCATTTCCATTAAATCTCTAATAAATGCCATCTGGTGTGTACTTTGGGGATATAATACCCGTCAAAAACTCAGCCATATTATGAGAACCAGCACCAAGTTTATCTGAAATGCATATTTGAACAGATGTGTTTAAATTACATCTCCTTCTACGCACATGCATAAATTCAGAGCAAGCATGTGTTGATTTAAAATGCATAAAAGGGGGATTTGGAGAATGCATCCAAAGTGAATGGCACCTTGATGGATCAAGGATCACATCACAAAAGGTCAGAACCAAAACTAAGGTTTGCATTTATTAAGGGAAGCATCAGGGAAATGATCATGTGAACTGGCTTAACATTTGCTGCAGGGCAGCAGCCACTGAGAACTGTCACTAATTTTCTATTGCTCCTCCGTATGTAAAACCTTTGAAGTATAATAAAAAATACAGCTTATCATATTTTAATAGGAGAAAATATTACCCAGCCTTAAACTTCTTGGTTTGGGCTTTTACAGTTTTACCCAGTTATGTGCTCCTTCAATGTGGCATCAAAATGAGAAAGGAATAACACATGTATTCTTTCTCATTTGGTATGAAAAAAGATCCCCAGAATTATAACTCCCCCCTCTTAATTCTGCACTGAAGGCCAGCTTTTTAATCACATGATCAGTGAGAAAACTAAATCAACTCTGGTATACAATATCCCCTGTAACTTAGGGATATTTCTTCAGGCTAATGACAAAAAATTCCTCTGCAGCCAGTATCACGTTTTTCTAGTCACAGATACAACGGGTACATCCAGTCCTAGACACACAAATCCTACACAGAATATATATGATGCAGTATACAGAGAGTTGGACCAGAGAGACCCAAGTTTAAATCCTCATTCAACCAATGCAAGGTCTTTCACAGCCTCACCTGCCCAGAAGTATTTTTGTGGAAAAACAGGGTGATTCAATGACTGAATTAGCCTTGAACTTCACAAGATGTTTGGAAGAACAAAAGCAGATATGTGAGATTCTTCAGTTTTTGTTTTGTACTTACAATCAGAAGTACAACTCATTTTTCCTTATTTAGGTCCCTATTTGAGTGACTAAAATGGCCTTCATGTAAATCAGCCTAATCTCAGGAAGAGGAGAGAACATTACTTAAAAGCACTTAATAACTCCACACACACATCCAAAATGGATCCAAAGGGAGGCTCATAACACAATTTAACAAAGCCAGTTTGGTGTAGTGGTTAAGAGCGGCAGGACTCTAATCTGGAGAACCAGGCTTGGTTCCCTACTCCTCTGCCTGAAGCCAGCTGGGTGACCTTGGGCTAGTCACAGCTCTATTGGAGCTCTCTCACCCCCACCCATCTCTTAGGGTGATTGTTGTGAGGATAATAATAACACACTTTGTAAACCACTCTGAATGTGGCCTTATGTTGTCCTGAAGGGCGGTATATAAATTGAATGTTATTATTATTTTTATAAACAACTAAAAGCAATCCCTACCCCCAAGACCAGACAGATAACCATATAGCAACACGCCATCAGAAAAATAAAATTTCATAACTAGAAAACCATAATGCTAAACGGAGACACTCATGTGCTCCCTCCCTCCAAACCAGCCATGGCGACTGAAGGGAACCTCCATGTCCTGAGGCAGTAAACTCCTGAATTTCACCACCAGGAGGCAATATCCTGAGAAAGCCTTAGGCTCTTTCCTGCTTGGTTATTTAGTACAAAAAATTGGCCAGTGTGTGAAACAGGATGCTGGACTTGATGGAATACTGGTCTGATTCAGCAGGCAACTCTTCTGTTTTCTGTTGTCTGACCCAATAGTTTCAGTGTAGCAGAATTCCATGAAGCTGAAGCAGTTAAATTTGTGTAGTAAGAAGATTTATATACAGCTGCCTCCCTCCGGATTGCATATTAACCCTGTATTAAAAAAACCTCATACATTTGCTTCTGAAATGGTCATCATCATAAACCAATGAAGACTTTTAAAGTTCAGAAACTAACTCTTGAGAAAAGCTCTTCAGTGGAGTCAGGATGAGAAAAAGGATAAGGCTGGAAAACAAGTGGGTTAGCTTATCAATAATTACATGAGCCAGAAGCTATTCTAGATGAAACTGTATCAGCTCAATAAAAAGCCATTGCCCTAAGGCATGATTTACAATTTTTTTATTGTTCATATCAGCAAAGTGCTTCTCTTTAATGGTTCACTACATCTATGGTTACTTCACAAATCAGTCAATGTTTTGAAACATGTTACTAAGACAGCAGCACATCTAACAGTTCTTTGAAAAATTAAAGTGAATGATACTACTTTAAAAGCTATGGTCCTGAGACCTCAGGGGCATGACAGTGACAGACAAAACACCAGACTAGGACATTATTTTAAAACCTTTTAAAGAAACTTTTTAACATTTGAGTGAGTGGGATTCTGAAAGGAAAATGAAGACAGTCTGGCTTTTATTGCTTTTAACCAATGTGCCCTCCAGAATTAATGTCCACCTAAACTAATATAAGGTCTACTAAATTTTTCAATAGTCTTTGCCTTAACAAGATAGATTTGAATAAAAGCTGACTTTTATTTATTTTTATTTTATTTCCTTCATTTATATGCAACTTTTCTCTCCAATGGGGACTCAAAGTGGCTTACATAATTCTCCCCTTCATCTTATCCTCACAATAACTCTGTGAGGTAGGTTAGAATAAGAGTTTGTGACCCTAGGTGTCACCTAGCAAGCTTCCCATGGCAAAGTGGGGATTTGTACATGTGTCTCTTAGGTCCTAGCCCAACACTCTAACCATTACATCATGCCAGCTCATTTATATCTCAACGGGAGAATGAACTTTTCTTTTCTTTTCTGCTATGCTTTGGGGAAACCTATATTATTTTTTTTGCACTGGGCATACCTTAACCCAATGAGTATCCTGGATCCCCATGTTAAGACTCTAGCAAAATACAGATAGGTCTCCCATAGGGTTGCTGGTACCCCAGTAGAGCAGGGGATCCCTCACTCCCACCCTTCGCCCCCACTTACTTGGCTGGCAGGGGGAAAGGGCAGGGGAACAGGCCTCCCAAGGAGTACACCTGGTGCAGTGCAACGAAGTCACAAGCTACTTTGTGCATGCACGATGACCTTCAAAAGGTAAGTGCTGGGTTCCCCACCCCTCCCACTGGGAGGGTAAGAAAAGTTGGTAACCCTAGTCTCCTGCCCTCTAACTACAACATCATCCAGCTTTCTTACTTTCTACCTTCCTTCCCTTTAACTTCAAGCCTGAGGAAGAATTCTGTATGACTCAAGAGCTAGCTCATTGTTTTATTATTTTTAGTTGTCCTTATAGAGACATTTGGATTTTTAATAATGGATCAACATGGCTGTCTGAGTTCCCAACAGATTTCACAGCCTTATTACAATGTAATTTGCATGCTTATCATCAAGATGTAAGTGAAATATTACCATCATCCTTAGTGTTCCAATTCAACTCTGGTAAAAGACATAACTGAAACAAGTAAGAAGGAAGATGATCTCTGTACACAGAGGCCATGCCTCCAGAGCAGCTTCTTGGGCTTTCAAATAACACTGGAATTACAGCAAACAATATGTGGAAAACCCAAGAAGGTATCATGTTGCCCACAATCTGGATTCCCCCCCCCCCTTCGGTATCTTATAGCATGCATCACCTGCCCTGATCTTACCATACAGGCTAGCAAGATGTTACAGGATTTGCACGAGTGGTATGTGAAAAGTGAACAAGTTCTTATACCAGGCAAGATTCCCTGCACTAACTCATTAACACACTCTTTAATTGCCTTGCTATCCTTTTGTTTCTTAAGGTCATTCTCATTCAAGGAGGGCAATTTGTTTCAAGAGAAAAGTCAATTTTAATTATCCAACAAATCTACAGTATACTTTGCCACACCTTGTCTACCTTTGAGAGAAAGTCAGTGCATTATGCATAATGCAAAGGTGGAATAACCTTAGATCAATAAACTTGTTGGGAATATGACACTAAAAAGTCCAGTTCCTGTGTCTATTTGATCAGACAAAGTGTCCCTCTTTCGATGCTCATATGTAGAAAGGATGATTATTGCCAATTATCACAACAGACCTACATATCACACCCCATGCTGTCCCCAAGGATCTTCTCCAACAGCAGAAGCCGGCGTGGGGGGAGCTGTAGCCAGAAGACAGATTTGGAAATGAAACTGACAATCCAGAAGTGGAGTGTCACTAACGATCCTTTGAGTCCAACTTATTTTGCACTTAATTTCTAATAAAATCTGAGGTGCTGTGAATATTTTTACATCTTAGAAATTTCTTAGTAAAACAATCACTCAAACATGAGAAGTACATTACCTCCATGGGATCTCAAGATATTCAATAACATGCACTTTAAAGAATATCTCTCTCTATTTTGGCACACTATTACAGTAAAAGATTGCATATATTTTATCCAATCACTGGCCGGGCTGTATTTTTAGTTTTTATTATTAAACTAACAAACATATATTGTAAACAACATGAATGTAAATAAACATTTGACAACAGCATAAACATTATAAATACGAATAAACTCTGATTGCAAACAATATAAACACAGGTAAACATAGTACATAAAGTAAGAACACATAAACCTCTTGGATTATAGTAAAAAGTATAATAGTAAACAATAGTAAACAATGCACATGGTCCAACGTTACCCTGAAAACTTGGAAAGAAAATTACTACCATCCTATAAACCAGTTCTAAATCTTTCTCACCTCAGGGATTCATACATAAATGGTGAGTTTATTCTCCAGACTTATGCCTCAGATTCAGTGGAACTATTCTAGAACAGGAAGGGAAGATACATGTCTGTCTGTGGCACATTTTTGCTGCTATCAAAAGACTCATGAATAGGGATGTTGCCTTCATTAATAATTTCCTAATTTGGAACGTGAAATAAGGCTGTTAATGATGCTTGCCTTAAAACCAACATAAGCATTATGGCTCCAAGTTGTTACATGGTCTTGATTCTAATCAGAGCCACAGAAATCCTCCCCCTCTTTCTTTTACCCATTCAACTGACCAGATGCAGAAAGGAGGGAGAGCTCTTGTTCCCTATTCCTTACACCTTTAAAGCTGGTAAGGCAGTGTCCCAGATGCCAGAAATACCAGCAAACACACTTCCCAGAATATCTAGTGCTTGGGATAAAGGAGTGCCTTCCTGGCAGCTGATATAGCTAGGTACAGGGCTCCTAGCAAGCAGGTTTGAGGATTCATAGGAAAGCTTGTAGCACTATGACATTTCTGGGATTGTTTTGGGGTTCCTAAATTTCAGAAATGAGCTTTGAAAAACCTCAGATTTTCTGTTATTTTACTTAGCTGGGTCAATTTACAAACTTGGGGTAGATTGCTCATTCATAGGCAGTTCTAGGTCTCATCTTTTGCCATATCCAGCCCCAAACAGCATTCAGTGGATTTGCCCCAGTTTTATAACCTACTATTTGTTCAATGTATTTATTTTAAGACATTCTTAGCCTGCTTTAAGAAGGATTAACAGTGGGTTACAATGATTTTAAAAATATACCACAAATAGAAAAAAAATTAAAAAATATGAATGCTGCAAACTCAAACAACTAGAAAACATTTCTCTGTTTAACACTGCCATGCAGTGGAAATGCAAAGGAGTGTTGCAAGGAGTTAGGTGATATGTCACAATTCCCTCCCAATGTCTCTCACCCAAAGTCATAAGGAGCTGTTTCCCCCTCCTGCAAGGGAGTGTATGCCTTTAACAGGCAAAAGTTTAACCAGCCAACTCTAGGAGGGCATGTGATGTGTTATTACTCCCAAAGTTAGTAATGGTTGATTAAGAACACCTTCTGTTCTACATAAGCCAGAAGAAACTTAGCCAGAGGAGCCAGGAGGAAGAAAGGGTCAGAGATGAAAGCTAGAGCTTCCACAGGATCAGAGAGAACTCTGGACTCATTCCAGGGAGGGGCAGTTTGCCATTCCCTGCTAGGTTGTAAGCACTGTCTTACTTTTGTTAACATACTAAGCATTGTTTTCTGTTTGTTTAATAAACTCTTTTTGATTTGAACAAACCCCGTTTTGGCACACTTGTGTCTTCCAAATCCTGAAAGAACCATTGCCATTTTGGTAAAGCATTTGGCAAAACATGCTGTGAATATGCTAAAAGTCTGGAGACTGTCCTGATATATTCTAGACCTGGGCACGAACGGAAAAAAAACCCGAACAAGCTGTTTGTTGTTCGTTGCCATCCACAAACAACAAACAACGAACAATAACGAACATGACCCTGTTCAGAAACATGTTTGTTGTTCGTGGTCCATTAAAGATCCCTTTAAAAACAGGGTTAACATACCTGTAACTTATGTTCATCGAGTTCTTCTGTGCTGACACACATGGGGACTGCGCAGGCGCAGGCCAGCCGCCGGAGAATTTTCTAGAGCTTCCAAGGCTCCGAAGGGGCCGTTTGTCGCGCGCCTCAGCGACCGTCTTCCCGCCCAAACGGTCACGTGATCCTACAGCGACCAACGGCCCCTTCCCTCAGTTCTCCTTTGCCGCCGCTTGACCAACACACTTCAGCCATAACACCTTAAAAACACCAATATCCGTTACAGCCATCACAGTATTGTGCATTGGAGTTCACAGCGGGGTAGGAGGGAGGGTTGTGTGTCAGCACAGAAGAACTCGATGAACATAAGTTACAGGTATGTTAACCCTGTTTTCATCTTCGTTCTTCTGTGACTCCACACATGGGAGTGTACCAAGCTTCACACAATAAGGAAGGCGGGGGTGAAGTCCAACACAATTTTATTGAACAAACAAGAACAACAATAAATAGATATGCATATATACATCTATGTAAAAAACTGTGTAAGGACACATAAATATTCAATATTTACATATATACACACCCCCAGGTACATATATACACACTGTCACTCAAGGGTACCCAGCAGGTACGCCAAGAAAGTCATTCCAAAACTCCCTCAGGAAAAAAGGGAGTGTAAGACAGCCTTGGCCACAGATACATCCTGCTCCGCATTGACATCAACGGCGTAATGCCTGACAAAGGTGTCTGCAGAGGACCATGTGGCTGCTTTACAAATGTTAACCAGGGGCACCCCCCTGAGGAGTGCCGAAGAGGATGCTTGGGACCGCGTGGAGTGGGCTCTGACATGGAGCGGGCAAGCCACCCCTGCCAGGGAATAGGCCTTGCTAATGGCCGTCACAATCCACCTAGATAGGGTCTGCGAGGAAGCCCTGTTACCCTTGTCCTTGGCCCCAAAACATACAAACAGGTGAGGACAGGTGCGGAATTCCTTTGTCCTATCAAGGTAATAGGCTAGGGCCCTCTTCAAGTCTAGGGAATGGAGGGCCTTTTCCCCCTTAGAGGAAGGTTGAGGAAAGAATGCAGGCAGTGAGATATCCTGCGAGAGGTGGAAGGCGGACACCACCTTGGGCAGGAACCCGAGGCAGGGACGCAGGACCACCTTGTTGGGATGAAACACAAGAAAGGGAGGGTCAGACCGCAGTGCAGACAGCTCACTGACCCTTCTGGCCGATGTGACGGACACCAAGAATGCTACCTTGTAGGATAGCATATCCAAGGGGCAGGTAGCCATAGGTTCAAATGGAGGCAACATGAGACGTGAGAGCACCAAGGACAGCGACCACTGAGGCACTGGCGCTGACACAGGTGGGTAAAGATTGTACATGCCCTTAAGGAACTGGTGGGATTGTGGGTGAGAAAACACCGTAGCACCCTCAACTCGGGTGTGAGCAGCTGATATCGCTGCCAGGTGGACCTTGAGGGAGGAAGCCTTCAAGCCCAGGCCACGCAAGTGGCACAAATACTCGAACACAACCCCCAAGGGACTGTTGTCAGGCACCACTCCTCTGGCAAGTGCCCAGAGCTCAAACCTGCGCCACTTGGCCGCATAAGCGCGCCTAGTGGATGGCCGACGAGCATTCAGGAGGACCCTCTGTACCTCGTCAGTAAAGCCTATCGGGGAGGAACGATCCGCCAAGCCGTTAGGTGCAGCTTCCTGGGATCGTGGTGGACCAGGCTCCCGCTTAGGAGAAGGTCTTGCCGAGGGGGCAGACTGACATATGTCCGTTGGGACATCCGCAGGAGCTTCGGGAACCAAACCTGCCGTGGCCAGAAGGGGGCCACCAGGATGCAGTCCGTCCCGTCCTCCTCTATCTTGCACAGGACCCTGGGAATCAAGGGGAACGGAGGAAACATGTAGTGCAAGCCCTGCGTCCACGTAAACTGGAAGGCATCCCCAATAGAGAGGGGGTCGCTCCCTGCCCTGGAACAGAACGTGTGGGCCTTGGTGGTCGCCGCAGTGGCGAACACGTCTATCACTGGATGACCCCACATCCGGAAGATCGGCCCAACGCACTCTCCGTTCAGTTCCCACTCGTGGTCTAGTAACGGGGCCCTGCTGAGGGCATCTGCCCGGGCATTGTCTGACCCAGCCACGTGTATAGCACGGAGCGACACGCCGTTCTTGATAGCCCACTGCCAAGTGAGTGTGGCTTCCCGGCACAGGGCCATGGACACTGTGCCCCCCTGCTGATTCACGTAGTACATGGCAGTCGTGTTGTCCGTCTGCACCAAGACATGACGATTTCTCAGCAGTGCTGTAAGAGACACAAGTGCGAAACGAATGGCCCTTAGTTCAAGCACATTGATATGGAGGGTCTTTTCCCTGTCAGACCAGACATCTTGCACCGACACATCACCACAGTAAGCCCCCCATCCCAACAGAGAGGCATCAGTGGTAACCGTGATGTCATGGTGTTGATACCCGAAAGGGGTCCCTCTAAACAAGTTGTCATCAGACAGCCACCAGTCCAAGGAGGAGAGGATGACCCTCGGGATAGAGAATTTGAGGGACGGAGGGTGCAGTAGAGCATCATACCTCCGCACAAACCAGTTCTGGAGAGGGCGCATACGCAGCCTAGCGAAAGGCACCACTAGGCTGCCATATGCCCTAGTAAGCACTGGATAGTGCGCACAGACTGGAACCGGTTCCTTTTAAACATGGACACTAGACCCCTTAGGGACCGAGCCCTCTCCAAGGGGAGCAGGGCCTTACCCTCCACAGAGTCTAAAAGCGCACCAATGTAGGACACCTTGCAGCTGGGCACCAGCTTGGATTTCTCCAAGTTCACCAGGAGCCCCAGGCGTTGGCAAGTGCTAAGTACCAAGCCAATGTCCTGCACCAGCCTAGACTCCGATTCGGCCACGATGAGCCAGTCATCGAGGTACGGAAAGATGGTACAGCCTTCTTCCCGTAGGAAGGAAACCACAGGGGCCACACATTTAGTGAACACTCGTGGGGCAGTGGACAGGCCAAAGGGGAGCACCTTATACCGGAAAACCCTATGCCGGTAAACAAAACTCAGGTACTTCCTGTGCTCCTTCCGTATGCCCACGTGAAAGTATGCGTCTTTTAAGTCAAGAACCGCAAACCAATCCCCTTGCTTCAGTAAGGCGATCACCGCCGCCAACGTAACCATTTTGAACTTGGTCACCTTGAGGAAGGCATTAAGGCCCCTCAGATCTAAAATGGGACGTAAACCCCCATCCTTCTTAGGGACCAGGAAGAACCTAGAGAAGAAACCCTTCACAGAGTCCTCATAGGGCAATTCTTCCACAGCACCCTTGGCCAAGAGCGACACGATCTCCGCATCCAGCTCGGCCATAGTGTTATTGACAGCTGTCAGGGGTGAACTGCATCTAGGCAGCTCAACGAACTCCAGCCCGTATCCCAGTTCAACAATAGTTAAGACCCATGAGTCAGACGTTATTGACTCCCACTCAGAGAGGAGTGGACTAAGTCTGTCCGAAAAGTTCGGGGATACGGCTGGCGCGACCCGTCAGTACTGCCTCCCGGTGCCCTGCTGGTCTTTCTGCTGGGCCGGTTGCTGTGCCTGACGAGGCTTGAAGGGCCGACGCCTCCTCTGCTGTTGTGCGGGAGGGTAAGGCCGCTGCTGGTAGGCAGGATACTGATGGTAGCCCGGCCGCTGCTGTTGGTATCTGCCCTGGTAGTGGTAAGGACCAGACCTGGGAGCGTACCGTGACCTGGAGGAGGGCTTGTCCGCTGGAGCCAGACCCAAAGACCGCGCCGTCTGCCGGTCCTCCTTCTTTTTCTTCAGGGTCTCGTCGGTCGATTTGGAAAACAGCGAGTCCCCCTCAAATGGCATGCTCTCCACCCTGGAACGTAACTCTTGGGACAGGGCCGTAGACCGCAACCAGGAGTGGCGCCTGAGGACCACCGCCGACGCCATACCTCTAGCAGCAGTGTCAGCAGCGTGGCTCCCAGCGTTCATCTGCTGCTTAGACAGCCTCACAGCCTCTGTCTGCAGCAGGGACACCACAGCCTTCTGCTCAGGAGGGAGGTCTCGTGTATAGGATGCCAACTTCTCCCAGAGGTACAGCTGGTACCCTGCCATGATGGTCTGATAGTTGGCAATCCTCAGACCCAGGGAAGAAACAATGTACTGGCGCCTGCCCATGGCATCCAGCTTCTTGCCCTCCTTATCGGCAGGCACCGAGGAGTGACCCGATCGCCTGGGGTTGAACTCCTCTGTGACCAAGGAGGAAGGTGGAGGGTGTTTCACCAGCGCCGGCCAGGTACCTTGCTTGATTTTGTAGAGCTGCTCAATCCTCTTGGATGTTGGAGGCTGATCACAGGGCACCTGCCATACCTTCTCCACGATTTCCTCAATACCCTCGAGCATGGGGAAGCCAACGTACGCCGGGTTGTCCCCGTAAATGCGTTTGAGGAGCTTGTCCTTGGTCTGGGGGACTGCCGAAGAGATGTCCATCTCGAGAGCCTTGGCCATCCTTGCCATCTGGTCGGCGTAGATGCGGAGGTCCTCGAATGGCGAGTCCGCAGATGGCACTAGCTCCTCAGCCGGCGATGGTTCGGACCAGGACTCCGACTGGTAGCCGCCAAAGCTCTCCCCATCCTCCTCATCGGAACCGAGCTGGGATTCCGGAACCTGGAGCGGAGGGGGAGCCCACGCCGACCTCGATGTCGAAGGCCTCGGTTCCGACACGGAGAAGCCCGCAGGTGCCCCCTCCCATTGGCAACGGTATGGCGAGGGGAGGTAGGAAGCCTGCCGATGCCGGGACGCAGTGGACCGGACTGATCGGACACTGTCCCCGGAACCATGCCGCTCACGACCGGCCGGAGGTGGAGACGGACGGGCAGGCGACGGACGGCTCCGACGAGGAGACGGGCTCGGTTCCAGCCTCGGCGACCGAAGGGGAAGCGATAGTCGGCTCCGACGGTGTGGGCTCGGCTCCGGCCCCGACGAGAATTCTGCGGGCACCGTCTCGAAGGCCATCAGATCCGGCACCGGAACGGAGATGTCTTCTGGCTCCGGGGAGCCCAGATGAGGGGAAGGCGTGTGAGGAAGCACGATGACCTCCTCCTGAGGAGCGGGACGCGGCGACCGATGGTGCTTGGTCTTTTTCTTCTTCTTCGGTGGTTCCGAAGAAGACCTCGGAACCGACGCGCTCCTCGCCTTCGAAGGGGACCTCGGCTTCGACCTCTTAGGCTTCATCGGAACCGATCTGGACGTCGGTTCCGACCGGGGACTCGGTACCAGGACCCTCGGTTCCGACGTAGGTCTCGGATCCGACCTGGTAGATGACGCGCTACGGGGCGGCCGCACCGGTCCCTGCGCTGGAGAGGCCGCTCTCGACGCCGAGGTACTCGGGGGACGCGGTTTCGACCCCGACCTCGCGGAGGCCACTGAGCCAGCTCTGGAATGCCGTTCGGCAGAGGGGCTTGGGCCGGCCTTGGAGGAGGGCAACGGAGCGCCTCCGGACATGACCTTCTGCCACAGGGAGGAGTTCAGTCGGGCCTTGCGCTCTTGCCGGGCCTTGCTGGTGAAACCCTGGCAAATTTTACAGGCCGTCACATTATGGGTCTCCCCCAAACAGAACAGGCACAGTTCATGGCCATCGGTCTTGGCCATTTTCGTGTGGCATTGGAGGCAATGCTTGAAGAGAGCCTTTGAGGCCATCTTCAGGGGCACGCGAAAGGAAGGTCAAAAACAGTCCGAGTCAAATTACCGAGTCCACAACAAAGTCCAAAACGAGATCCGAAGAATAGTCGAGGTCACGAAGTCCGAAGTCAAAAGCCAAGCAATCAGTCAGAATAAAGCACAAAGCACAAAAAAGCACAGAGCAACGAAGCTCACGTTCTCTCCAAGCGGCGGCAAGAAGAGAACTGAGGGAAGGGGCCGTTGGTCGCTGTAGGATCACGTGACCGTTTGGGCGGGAAGACGGTCGCTGAGGCGCGCGACAAACGGCCCCTTCGGAGCCTTGGAAGCTCTAGAAAATTCTCCGGCGGCTGGCCTGCGCCTGCGCAGTCCCCATGTGTGGAGGCACAGAAGAACGAAGATGAACTATCAGCTGGCAGGTGGCAGGGGGAATTCCCCCCTGCTGCCTGCCAGCTGATAGTTTAAAGGGCCCTTTCCTGCCACGTGCAAGGGGCAGGGCCCTTTAAACACCCCACAAACTGACCTTCCCAATGTCCAATACCCACCAAACTTGAAGGGGACATAGTCTTCACTGTCCTCCGAAGACACCTCAAGTTTCAGAGAGATTGCACCCCAGAAAAGGCATGATTCATGTGTTCCCCCCCTTTGCTGTCATTTTCTGTTCACAGTGGCAAAAACGGAACTGCCTGTTGGAAGGCAGCTATTTTGAGGGGTCACAAACTGACCTTCCCAATGTCCAATACCCACCAAACCTGAAGGGGACATAGTCTTCACTGTCCTCCGAAGACCCACCAAGTTTCAGAGAGATTGCACCCGGAAAAGGCATGATTCATGTGTTCCCCCCCTTTGCTGTCATTTTCTGTTCACAGTGGCAAAAATGGAACTGCCTGTTGGAAGGCAGCTATTTTGAGGGATTACAAACTGACCTTCCCAATGTCCAATACCCACCAAACCTGAAGGGGACATAGTCCTCACTGTCCTCCGAAGACCCCCCCCCAAGTTTCAGAGAACTTGCACCCCGGGAAAGGCATGATCCATGGGTCATTCTCTTTGTTGTTATTTTCTCTTCACAGTGGCAAAAACGTAGCTGCCTGTTGGAAGCTACTTTGAGGGGTTACAAACTGACCTTCCCAATGTCCAATACCCACCAACCTGAAGGGAACATAGTCTTCGCTGTCCTCCGAAGACCCCCCCCCAAAGTTTCAGAGAGATTGCACCCCGGGAAAGGCATGACCCCTGGGTCATTCCCTTTGTTGTTATTTTCTCTTCACAGTGGCAAAAACGGAACTGCCTGTTGGAAGGCAGCTACTTTGAGGGGTTACAAACTGACGTTCCAATGTCCGAAAACCCACCAAATTTGTAGGGGATATAGTCCTCACTATCCTCTGAAGACCCCCCAAGATTCAGAGAGACTGCACCCCGGGAAAGGCATGATGCATGGCTCTCCCCCTTTGTTGTCATTTTCTCTTCACAGCGGCAAAAACGGGACTCTCTGCTGGAAGTACTTTGAAGGGTTAAAGCCAGAAGGAGTTCAGACAGAGTTCAGTCCCTGCCATTGCCAGGGGAATTGATTGAAAGGCCCCAGACTGTCTGGCTTGACAAACGGCTGAAGAAGGCAATGAACGAGGCTTGCAACAACCACTTGTTCATTTAGAATCGAGCCTCATGAAAGGCTTGTTCGCGAACAGACAAACGGGCTGTTCGTGGTTTTTTTCCATTCGTAATGCTGTCCATGCCCCTGTCTAATATATTCTAGAAAGGCATCCATCATACTGAAGCCACCACTGAAAATGGAAGATTTGTATCCACTTACCGTGAATCTTCCTTTCTCGGTGGTCCAGGAGTGGGGCAGTCAGCACTAGTGGGTAGATCCTCCTCCGTCTCTTGCGCAGGGCCGGACAAACTTGCGATCCTCGGGGGAAGGGCTCCCAGGATGACTCAGTTCCTTTCCAAGCCCGTATCAACCCCTTCGGAGTCTCAGTCCAGCTCATTCCTGTTCTGGATCACAACTAATGACAACAGTCAATCAAAACAATCAATCCAACTGGCAAATTACAGGTGAACTCCGGGGACTCTCCACGGCCCATGGACCTTACTGGTTTCTTGTTCCCCGACTGAAACCCTTCAGCACTACGTATATGTTTCCAGTTCACCTTTCCTTCCTATTATGTGTGTGTCCCCTTATTTCCCCCCCTTTTCTTTTTTCTTTTTTTTTTGTGTAAGGGTGGGGTCTGACTGCCCCACTCCTGGACCACCGAGAAAGGAAGATTCACGGTAAGTGGATACAAATCTTCCATTCTCCTGTGGTCCGGAGTGGGGCAGTCAGCACTAGTGGGATATACTCCTAGCAGTGTACCCTTGGGCGGGTATTCTAGGAATCCAGGACGTGCTGTAGCACCCTCCTGCCAAAGGCTGCCTCGGAGGAGGCCATCCTGTCTATCCTATAGTGTTTCGTGAAGGTGTGAACTGACCTCCATGTAGCTGCCTTGCATATCCTTTCCAGGGACGGGAAGGATCTGTACGCTGCTGAAGTGGCTGCCCCTCTCAGAGAATGAGCCGTGATCCCAGCCGGGGGAGGAACATTCCTAGATTTGTATGCTAGCACAATGCACTCCCTGATCCATCTACTTAGTGTGGGCAGAGAGACTTTCATCCCCAGGGAACTATTCCTGAATGACACGAACATGCTCTCCACCTTCCGTACCTGACTAGTCCTGTCTATGTAGAAGCTTAATGCCCTACGAACGTCTAGCTTGTGCCATTCCCTTTCCTTCTCGTGTTTGGGGTTAGCACAGAAGGAGGGCAGGATGATGTCTTCCCCCCTATGAAAGGACGTGTTGACCTTAGGGATAAAGGCGGGGTCTGTTCGTAGTACTACTTTATCCTGGTGGAAAATGCACAGCTCCTTACTTATGGACAGTGCCCCTAATTCTGAAACCCTCCTAGCCGAGGTCAGTCCCACTAGGAAGATTGTCTTAAGAGTCAGATTTTTGAGGGAACAGGTCGCCATTGGTTCAAACGGCTCTCCAGTAAGGGCCTTCAAGACTAGGTTCAGGTTCCATGTGGGAAAACGGTGCACTTGAGGTGGGTTCAGCAGCGTTGTTCCCCTCAAGAACCTCTTAATATGTGGATGCGAGGTAAGCGACGCCCCCGATTGAGATCCCCTGATAGCAGAGATCGCGGCTACCTGCCGCTTAAGCGTACTAGTACTGAGCCCTTTGTCTAGTCCATCCTGGAGGAATACAAGGATCTGCTTCACCGATGCCGACATGGGATCCCGCCCTTTCTCCGCACACCATTGTGAGAATCGCTGCCATGTCCTGTTATAGCTCTTGTTGGTCGAGCCTTTCCGCGAGGCTAGCATTGTCTCCACCACCTTCTCGGGATATCCTAGTCCCTTGAGCTGTTCACGCTCAACCGCCAGGCCGTCAGATGCAGGGAGTCCGGGTTCGGATGTCGAATTCCCCCTTGTGTCAATAGGTCCTCCCTGCACGGGAGGGTCCATGGATTCGAGTGAGACAGTCTCTTGAGGTCTTGGAACCACGGCCTCCTGGGCCAAAACGGTGCAACTAGGACCACGTCCGCTTTCTGATCTATGATCCTCTGTATGACTCTGTGTATGATTTTTGTTGGGGGAAATGCGTACAGTAGGCTGCGCGGCCACGCCTGACTCAACGCATCCACCCCCATCGCCTCTGGTTCCCTGTATCTTGAAAAGAACTTGGGTACCTGCCTGTTCTTCAGAGATGCAAAAAGATCCACCTCCGGAGTGCCAAACCTCATGCACAACTCCCGAAAGGTTTGTCTGTCCAGTGTCCATTCCGAGTGGTCCACTTTGTTCCGACTCAGCCAATCCGCCAGGGCGTTTTGCTGTCCTGCTATATGACTGGCCCTTATTGATTTCAAGTTCCTTTCCGCCCAGAGAAAGAGTTCCTCTGCTTCCTCGCTCAGTTGCCTGGATCTTGTGCCTCCTTGTTTGTTTACGTAGGCCTTGGCCGTCATGTTGTCTGTGTGTACCATGACGTGTTTTCCTTGAAGGGCGTCCTTGAACTCTAAGAGCCCGTTCCGGATGGCCTTGAGCTCTAGCAGGTTTATGCTGGCCTCCCGCTCTTCCGGGAGCCATTCCCCTTGTGTTATCCTGTCCTTCATGTGGGCTCCCCATCCGGACAGGCTGGCGTCCGTCGTCACTGCTAGTCGGGTTGGTTCCCTGAGGGGAGACCCTTCCACGAATCTGTTCGGTGTCATCCACCAGCTCAGTTCCTTGTGCAGCGCCTCGGGAATCTCCACCAGTTTGTGCCACCTGTGTGTTATGACCCGCTGATATGGCCGCAGGAATCTCAGTAGGGGTCGGGTATGGAACCTGGCCCATTGAAGGGTATCCTGACAGGATACCAGCATGCCTTGCAATTTGGCCAGCTGCATGACCTCCACCACCCTTCTCAATTGAATGTTCTGAATGAGCTACCTGATTTTCTGCTGTCTCTCCAGTGACACAAAGATCCTGTCTAGTGCTGTGTCCACGATCACTCCCAGGTGTACGATCCTCTGCGCTGGTGCCAACAAGCTCTTCCGCCTGTTGACGATGAAACCGTGGCTCTCCAGGCATTGTATTGTCAGAGACACTGCTGTTTGTGCATCCGGCAGGGAGGGAGCATTTATGAGAATGTCGTCCAGATAGGGCGACAGCGCCACCCCCTGGATCCTGAGGAAAGCCACCAACGTGACCAGGACTTTGGTGAAGACCCTCGGGGCGGACTTCAGGCCAAAGGGGAGGGCTCTGTATTGATAGTGGCGTCCGTTGTAAGCGAAACACAGGTATTTCCTGTGCGCTGGCCGGATAGGGATATGTAAGTAGGCCTCCGATAGATCGATGGAGGCCAGGAAGTCCCCGTGTTGAATGGCTTCCGTGGTCGATTTCATCGTCTCCATCTTGAATTTCCTGGACCTGATGTGGAGATTTAACCATTTGAGGTCCAGAATGGCCCTGATCTCTCCGTTCTTCTTCGGTACAGTGAAGAAGATCGAGTACACTCCCCGGTTGCTGGAGTGTTTGGGCACTGGCTCTATAGCCCTGATTTGTAACAGGTGCTTGATTGCCTTCATGAGTTGAAGATGTTTCAGCCAGGAGCAGTTCCGGGCCATCGGAATAAAACGTGTCTTTGGGATTCTTTCGAACTCCAATGAGTAGCTCCTGGAGACTGTCTCCAGCACCCATTCGTTCGAAACTGTCTTTATCCATTGGGGCACAAATTCCTGCAGGCGCCCCCCTATATGACGAGGTGCGTTGCAATAGTCATGCTTGGTTGGTCTTCTTCTGAGCCTTGGACTGGGAGGCTGGCTTTCTGTAGGTGAAGGGTCTACTGTCGGATCTGGTCTTAGACTGCCATCTACCCTTAAATGGCCTGTCTGAATTCTGTCTAGCTGATCTCTTGAAGTCACGAAAGGAGTGCCTTCCTTTGTACTTCATCTCCTTTTTCTTTGATGGTAGCACCCTCTTCTTGTCTGAGTTTTCTACAAGATACTTATCCAGTGCTTCTCCAAAGAGTTTGCCTCCTGAGTAAGGGATTGCCGCCACCTTACTGCGGGCTGGTGGGTCTACATCCCAGTTCCGTAGCCAGGTGTTCCTTCTTGCAGCAACGTTGAAGCCCATGGCTCTGGAGGACATCTGAAAGGAGTCCAGGGTGGCATCCGCTGCAAAGGCTGCCGCAAGGGCAATCTTTTTGACTTCATTCTTGACCTCTTTGGGCACCTCTCTGCCTGCGGCAGCCAGGTCTGAGGCCCATGTGTAGGCTGCCCTCGCAAACAGTGATCCCACTGAGGAAGACCTGAGAGACGCCGCGGATGCCTCGAAGTCTCTACGCAGGGCCTGCTCTATTTTCTTGTCCGATGGGTCCTTGGGCATGCCCTCCGCGTCCATGGGTAGGACTGAAGTGGTTGCCAGACTGGAGACAGGGTCATCCACTGCAGGGAGTTTGATCTTCTTGGCGTCATCTGGACCCAGAGAGTAGAATTTGTGGAATACAGACTGGTAGGTTTTGGGCTTGGCCGGGTTATCCCATTCCACTCTCAGTACATCGTGGAAGATGGCTGGCAAGGGCACCCCTGTGTGCTTCTGACCCACCTTGGGCAAGGCTCTCTCCAGACCTTGTGGGTAGGCAGATTCCGTCTCAGCTTTACTCGCTGAGGACTGGGAGATTTCCAGGGTTCTTAATACTTTTGCAAGCAACTTAGAGTACATTTCCTGCGGAAAAAGCCTGGACTGCGCCTGATCAGCCTCCATTTCCTCTTCCTCTGACAATTCCCCCTCCTCACTTCCTGAGGACTGCGAGGATGAGTCTGGATCTTCCTTAGACTCCTCAGAGGCACTGGAGTCCATCTCAATCCACTTGGCCAGCTTCCTTTTCTTTGGCTTGGACAGGGTGGAGGACCCAGCCTTCTTCTTTTCTTTGGAGGTGCTTGGGGTTTTCCTCTTGGAGCCAGGCTGCTCCTTAAGCTCTTTAACTGCACTATCTATTCCTTTCCTAATTTCTTCCTGCAGCCATGCCAATATATTGGCTTTAGCCTCTGGGCCTGTGAGATCGGGTTCACCATTCCCAGAGCTCTTCCCTTGGCTAGAATGGGGATGACTTGGCCTTTCTGATGCATCCATGCTTTCAGAGGCTTTTTGTTCTGAAGTGCTGGCCTGTGACGTCATTCCCGCCAAAAACGTGTTGCCTAAAGTGGGAGCAAGCGTGAGCATGCATTACCCGGATGGCCAAATAATTTTCCAAACTCACAGTGGCTGCATGGAGCAAAATTGCAGGGAAGTGCATTAGGGAGATTTTCCCTCTAGCCACCCCCAAAGAAACGGAGCCGCAATGCCCAGGGAGGAAGGTGCAGTAAGAGGCTGCTTATAGCTCCCCTTCCTTTTGAAGCGTTCCGAGGCCGCTCTTGCTCTCTGCGCTCCCAAACGAGGGCCGGGGCCCGGTTCCCCCCCCCGCTTCGCAGAGAGCAAAAGCCTCTTGGCGGGGTTGCACAGTACTCACCGTCTTTTGGCGCGCTCTCGGAGGCTTCTGCCGTTTGGAGCCTTTAAGCTTCCTCTGAGCTCAGCGGCCGCCGAAGTTTCCCGCCGCTTTCCACGCCTCCTCTGCAGCAGCCGGGTCCTAGTCAGTTAGGAACGTCGGCTGTGCACTCGCCTCCGCGGCTCCCGTGCCGCTCAGAAAACGTTCGGTCAGGAGCGGGGGGGTGGGTGGAGGAACACGTCCTTCCTTTCCCCGGCGAGTCAGCGCCTCTAAAGGTCTTTGAAGATCGCCGCTCTCTTCAGAGCTCCGAATTCGCGTCCGCTCTGCTGAGCAGGGCCGGAAAAACTGAGTCATCCTGGGAGCCCCTCCCCCGAGGATCGCAAGTTTGTCCGGCCCTGCGCAAGAGACGGAGGAGGAGCTACCCACTAGTGCTGACTGCCCCACTCCGGACCACAGGAGAAATGCTGGTGTGGACGGACATTCATCTGATCTGCCTGCACAGTGGAAATCTAAGTACATTTTACGCTGATGAATGAAGCTGCTGCCAGAAGTATATTGAGAGAGGCAGGCCTGAAGACGTGTGGGTCCTAGGCCATGAAGGGCTTTATAGTTCATAGCTAATGCTTTGAACTGGCCCTGGAAACAAACAGGGACAGCCAATGCAATGACTTTAACATTTAACGTAGATATTAACTGTTCTGCAGTATTTCGCACTGACTGAAGTATACAGGTAGGGTAGTATTCAGGAGTAGCCCCATATAGTGCATGTTACAGTAGTCCAGCTTCAATAGTATTGTGGTGCAGTGCAGCTAGATTGGCTGAGTCTAAATAGGGGGCTAATTTTCATGTCCAATGCAGATAGTAAAAAGTTTATTTACAATCATCTGATGCTCTCAGAAAAGGAGGATTTATATTTCCAAATTCTTAATAGTCAGCCAAAGATAATTGTATCCATCAAACGTGGGAAGCTCTGTGCCCTCCATAGTACAGCCTTTCCAACTAGCATACCTCCTCTTATTTGGATTCAACCAGTTTGTGTTCTTTCTCAGATGATGAGGGTCATACACTGATGGCCATACACTGGTTCAAAATGGAGGTGGCAGCCTCTGGAGGCTTAAGCAGAGTATATATAGTTGGGTAGGTCATTAGTATGTTGATGAACTCCCCAATCCAAATTTACAATATTCTCCAAGGATTTCACATGCACATCAGGAAGCATTAAAGACAATGCAGAACCTTGTGACACTCCATAGAAAAGCTCTTATGCTGCCAGCTGAGGCTCTCCAATGTCTACCCTAAACATTGTCAACAAGGAAAGGCGTAAACCTCCTATATCCCTAAGTGATTCATATTTCCCCCCCAAGATATTTTATATAATTGAAAAGAGCCTTTAAGACTCAATTCACATGAATTCCTAATTGATTTTGTTAATCTGCTTTATAACCTAAGGAATCATATCAGTTGATTATCTTGTAACACTGAAGCTTCTGGAACCATTAAGAGGCACAATATTATCTGCATATAGAAATACTCTGGGAGTTAAGTAGATCTACTGAGAAGTAAGTCCCATGTCATTCAGAGGGGGTTACTCATAGGAATGTCTCAAGATTGTAGACTTTATGCACTAGCTGATCTATAATAATATATCATTGATATGAAAAGTAATATTTAGTATTCCTGTACTTAAAGCTCACTAAAGCAAGGTACTAGGCATCCCTAGATGGTTCCTTTTGATGGGCAAGAAAGAGGAAGAAACATTAATTCAGGAAACAAAAGACGCAATGAGTCATTTATTTTAAAGAACTATACTTCATTTACATGGAAGATATTTTATATCTAAGGTCATCTGTTTTCAGTCTGTCTATTAAAATGTATATTTCCTCCTTTGGGTCAGAGTTTTAGGTATTATGTCAAGTAATACTGGAATTGCTTATATGATTAATTTCTTCCCACTCTGGTTTATAGCTTCCTTCACTCAAACTTAATTTTGCTAATACACCCCTGAACAAATCTTTGTGAAAATATGGAACTGAAGTCTTGATGCCAATTGCACAATTACTTAAGGGTAAAATAACTGGTGATGTTTCACTTTGAAAGAAGTGCACTGAACTGCCCTTTTCCAGTTCTTCAAGAATGTCTCTCAATTTAACCTTTTCCCTTCTAAGTTCTGTATCAATTCATTTAAGTTGCAAGGGTCGTGTCCCTTTAATTAAACTGCTATTTTCCACAGCAGTAGTTTGTATCTTCATCCTACTTTTCAAATTGTTTTGCTTCTCTTCATAAACAATGACTTGTATTTTTCTTTAAAAGCTTTTAATACTTGGAGTTCTACTATTATAATGTATTTTTATTTTCTCCTATCATAAAAGTCCTCGCCCCACGATGGACATATACTGTGCAAAATTCTACTTAACTCTTCAGAACTGATTATTGTAGCGATCTGCTCCAATGCGCGCATAACATGCCATATGCAGCTACTTAATGTCACGACAAAAACATTAAATATAGATAAACTGTTGTATTATGCTTTTCAGATCGATTTCCATCTCCTATTTCAATTATTTCCTAATTCACCTATGCTTAGTCTTAACACGGGTTGCAAAATAAATATAATTTGCACCTTACCACAGATTCAACACTGATGAATAAATGTGTTAATTAGACCTTCATTATCGTCATTTAGGCTGCAATCCTGCCCTAGTTATTAATGCATCAATCCCATGGAAGTAAATGGGGCTTAGCTACGCGTAACTGATGATAGGTTTGCAGTCAGTGAGCAAGTAGGACAAACCTGAGACATTATTAGCTTTGGTTCTCACATACATTCAGCTCCAGGCCAATTTAATTTTCGTGGCCAGGGAAGGCCTTTAGAGAAAAACATTTTATATTATTAGCCATATTTAAACATTTATTTTTGATGCTATATATTTGTTATATACCATAAGTAAATAAGGGACAGGAAAGAGAGGCAGATGAAAACATATAGGGCTGAAACTTAAGCTTGATTGCCCACCCCTCCGCCACCAATCCATAGCACAATCAATACACATGAAAAGCATCACATTGGAATGCTTTGTTGAAGATTTAAATTACAGACAGACAAAAAAAGGGGGAAAACAGAATAAAGCTTTAAAAGATGGATCAATGTATTCATACACATATTTGTTTATTTACTTATGTCATTTATAGTCTGCCTTTCTCACTGAGACTCAAGATAGACTACACAGTGTAAGTCAATATGGTCAAACATTTAAAAAAACCCAATGCAATACGGTATGGACTGCAGGAATTTGAATGCAAGCAGAAATATGATACAGAGCTGAAAACAATGCTGAAACAAAGATTAAGCAATTTAATATGACACATTAAACAACACAGAAACTACTCAGAAGTTACACAGTAGTACGGTCCACAGCCCCTGTCCCTTCACCAAGTGTCCCTCTGCTCCATGTACTTACAATATAGCCATCCTACCTTTATAAAGAAGCCCTCCTGAATAATTCAGTTTTGCATTTTGTGGAACGCCAAGAGAGTGGGGGCCCTTGTAACCTCAGTCAGGCTGGCCATTACCCAAGGCAGGGACCACAACAGAGAATGCACATGCACAGGCAGTTGTCAATTTTGCTCATTTACAAGCTGGCACCTGCAGAAGGACCTGTTTAGGTGAGTGAAGCTGCTGTGGTGGAGCATGGGGAGAGAGGTGGTCCTGCAGACAGGAGGGACCATAAAGGGAATTACACAGATTCATGGCAGATAAGTCAAGCAGTGGCCTCTAGCCATAGTGACCAAAAGGAACCTACATTTTCAGAAGCAATAAGTCTCTGAATACAAGTGACTAGGAGGCAACATTAGTGGAAGGCCATGGCCTCTATGCCCTGCTATTGGTCCCCAGAACAACTGGCTGGCCACTATGTGAGACAGGATACTGGACTACTGGTCTGATCCAGCAAGACTCATCTAATCAGTGACTACTCTGTGAATGCTGAGATTTCAATTTCCATATCTCAGAGTGTCATCAGCCAATGATAAATGACTTGGATGATGAAATAAAGCTTAACCCTTTGTCTGGTGCTGCAATGCAGGCTGGGATAGCCAAAGGGAAGGGCCAGGATTTGTCAAAATAAAGATTGCATGATGTTATGTGAACGGAATCCCGGTTTCAAAAACATCAGTTAAAATAAGTCATGGTATAACATTACATCTGAAAAGGTACCATTGACTATTCCATAGATACGAATAATCTCAGACTTATCAGTTGTAGACTAATACTAGGTTAATTCACAAGCGAACACAATGGATTTCAAACTACATACCTTTAAGGAACCCTTTACAAATTAATTTATTTACTGTGCAGTCCCTTAGATATCAGAAGACACTGGGGCCTGTTCTAGGGTGCAGAATAATTTTATGCAGTGTTGGCCAAGTCTATTGAGCTTCATTAACGAAAATCAAGAAGACCAGCTCAGTACATTCTGAAACACTATCCAGTGGCTTTGCATTGCAATGGAATATTGGTAGCACTGGGAAAACAATCTTTCATTGTGGAAACTTATCTACCATTACTGTCTTCCTCCTTGAAGAACCATAATAAGCTTCCAAGGAATTTCAAAATAGTAAAGAGTCCAGTAGCACCTTTAAGACTAACCAACTTTACTGTAGTATAAGCTTTCAAGCACCACAGTTCTCTTCGTCAGATGAGTAAAGTTGGTTAGTCTTAAAGGTGCTACTGGACTCTTTCCTATTTTGCTACTATAGACTACCATGGCTAACTCCTCTGGATCAATGATCAAGGAATGTCAAGGTTCCCAAAACATAGTTTGAAAGCCATTGAGCTGAGTTAAAAGATGTATCCAATAGGCTATTTGATGTGCATTTATATGAATAGCAATCCCTTTGTAGGTTGGAGAAGAATCAGCTCATTTTCCATCATCACAAAAAAGGTAATCAAATGCTATTTCTATGGATAAGGTCTTAGCTATTACCAAAAGAATTTTAAAGAAAAATAGCTACACGGAAGGAGGAAGGCTAACACACTTGAGCAAGTACATTCCTTGACCAAGAGTGAACTGCATACAGAAACTTAAGTAAAGTACACACTGTATTTTCTAAAGTCCCCTCCAGGCAGGAGGCTAGACAATAAATGATAGATATGAATGGAATGAAGAAGTGAATGTCTGGAAGCTTTAGAAACAACACATAAAGTCACAGGCCAGTGTTTCTGAGTTAAGGTCCAAGTCTCACTGCAAAATAATAGATGCAATGACATTACAGTTTTACAATCACTGTTTATGTCTTAACTAACTTCAGCAGTTATCAACAGTAGATGTAGGAGTCACGTTTGCATTATAAATGACCTCTATGGTGGAACTGTCACTTTACAGAGTCCTGCCTCGGTCTTTTGCCCAAAATAACTGAAAATTACCACCTCTCTCAAAATTCTGGAAAAAATACTTTTGAAGGGCAGCCCTCAACAATAAATTAATGTTATTATTAGGCCCCAAAGAGTTCTAGTTTAACTGATACAAACAAGAAGTACAACGTGGGGTTGAATTTTTTTGTAATGGGCTAGAGGTCAATGATTGCATGATTCACAGCAGACATCTTAGAGTATGGAATGTGCAAGCTGATGGGACATAAATTTTATAAACCCAAACTTCTGTGGATAGTTTCAGGTGGATAGTTATGATATCTGATGAACAGCACTTGACTCTTGATAGCTTATGCCCTAGAAAATCTTGTCTTTAAGGTCTTTAAGGTGCTACTAGACTCAGAATCTAAAATTTTTGTGGATTAACAATTTGCAACAGATCAACAAGGAACTGCAGCCATGACTTAAAGATCCAAGAACTGGCATGTATCCAATCATGCAGTTCCACAAAAGGCCACAGCCTTTGGAGTGGCAATTTCCCCCTTTTGTAGCACCCACCTCCCCACAGCTCTTCCTAAGGAACTAACAGAAGGAATAAAATTTAGGGGGCTCAGTGGGCTGCAACAGGAGAAGAAAAATGGAATTATTAAATACATGTCACAGTTGCTTTGGTTAATTAACTAGAATTTTGAGACCCAGTATGGTGTAGTCGTTAGAATGTTGGGCTAAGATCTGAGAGATCCAGGTTGGAATTCCCATTCTTCTATGGAAGTGCACTGGGTGATCTTGGGTCAATATCCTCTCACCTTGGGAAAACTACAGAGAGCAAAGGCTAACACTCCATGGACCCTGTCTACACTGGGCACTTTTTTATATGGCACCTTTTTAAAAAGAAAAAGACACTTGGGAGCCCCAGCCACCGAATTCCCATCAGCAGCTGTAGGTTGGGCCTGACAGTGTTCTCTTATTTTAAATAATACCATTGTTGACTCATGTTAACAGATGTTAGTAAGAAGAACATCACAGTAATAAAAGTCCTTATATTCACAGATTCACATAAATGCAAGCATTAGTATTTTGGAGCTCTATAAGACAGTTCTCTTGGACTGGCATCTGGCACAGAGTAACACAAATTTAAATAAATATGAGATTTTGAAAATTTCACCAAGCATTTAAAATGATAATTCTACTGCACTAAGTGAATGAACCACTAGAAAAGCTATATTTTAAAAATCCATTAAGAATCATTCATTTGAAAGGCATTAAGATCTACTGGATCAGTGGTCTGTAAATGAAGAAGGATCAGCAAAGGACTGTAATTAATCTGAAAGTGGTTTTCAAAAATTGCTTCTGCTAACAATTCTTATATGCCATCATTTAAAAATAAGCATAGGGTGAAGAATGCTATCTTTTTGTACTGAATCCACAAGTCTGCATATATCAAAATTTAGATTTATAAAAATCTGTATATAGTATACTGCTATGCACTAAAATGCCTCACATAATGATTTGTAAGTTATTAGTTATCATATCCCGATTTTCAAAGAAAAAATATTTCACATCACCAGTACCAATTCATCTTTATAAATTTTAAACACTGAATTAGGTAAGTTATTCTTAACAGGGCCATAAAGCACCCCATTGTGTGATCTACAAATCTTTGGGGGGTTCACAATTGGGGGGGGGGAATTGGTTGACTTTGGGTAGTTCCAGTGTTGGAACATTGGGCATTGTTCCAATGGTGATTGGGCAGAAGAATCCTTGAAGGTTAGTTACTGGGCAGTATCAGTAGTAGAAGATGACACTGGCAGAGGATCTTTCACAGACAATGGCAGTGTCACCTCAGCTAACTCTGGTTAGTGCTGAGCAGAAAGCAGCCATGGTAAATAACTTCTGATCATCTCTTACCTCAAAAACGCTATGATAAGACAATCCAAAATGAAAGAAGGTATAGTGCTGGAGGACAGGACCTTCTGATCAGATGGTACTCAATTGGCTACTGGGGAAGAGTCAAGGAAACGTTCAAATAGTGCTGTTCTTAATGATGGGACTGGATTAAAGCTGAAAGGATGCCCAGAGCAACGTAATTGTTTCCAACTGGCAAACGTGTCAGACAAGAATGTATATTATCTCCCTATTTGTTCAACCTATATGCAGAACATATCATAAAGAAATCTGGATTAGATTTAGAAGAAGCTGGAGTGAAAATTCGAGGAAAGAACATTAACAGTTTGAGATATGCAAATAACACTACGTTACTGGCAGAAAATAGTGAAGACTTGAAACGACTACTGATAGTTAAAGAAGAATGTGCCAAAACAGGATTCGGTTTCGCTTTCTCAGCCATGCCGGACGCTCCTCTCGGCAGGTCCGGGAGGAAACGACCGGGCACCCTGACCGGGCGGCTGATCTGCAAGGATTAGCCCGCAGGACTCCCAGGTAGGGAGGCAGGGTCCGGGACGCTGCGGGAAGAACCTCCCGGAATCAATGCGGGGGGGGGAATTGCCCGTTTGTCCCTATGGAGGCCGGCAGACGTGCGCGGCGCCTTGAGTGCCGCCGGGCAACGAGAAACGGCAAATAAAAGAAACAGGCGGAAGCCTGTAAACAAGCGAATCCCTTCTGTTCTACAAGCGTTTGTGAAGGAGAGGTTGATCTGAAGAAGACTCGCTCTTCCCCTTCGGTGAGTTCCAGGACCTGGCTGGTGCCCCCCCCCCAAATGGCAGCAAAGAAGCAAAGTCCCGCTCTCGGTAAGTCAATCTCGGCTACCTTGCAGAAGGGAGAGTCGCTCGAAGAGTTGGTGCGCAGGGCGGTGGTGGAAGCCATAAAACCCTTTGTTGACAAGCTGAACGAAACTGATCAAAGGGTGGGCTCAATTGAAAGTGAAGTGAAAACCATTAAGGAAGTAGCGGGGGGGGCAGAGAAGTCTGCTCTGGAAAGTGCGTCACTTGTGAAGGCTACGAAAAAAGAGCTGAAGTTGGTGGAGAACCAGCTGATCGGGCTACAGGTGGAACGAACGCAGACAACTTTGCGTCTCCAAAATGTGAAAGAGGAGGAAAATGAGGATCTGTGGGATTTGGTCTCGGAACTACTGGCGACACCCGCGAGGACAACTAAAGATGAGGTTAAAAGCGCCATTTTGGAGGTCCGTTGGGCTTCTTCAAAATATGCAACAAAGCGACAGTTGCCTCGCGAGATCATTATTGACTTTTCATTTAAAAAGATTCGGGACACTATCCTATATAACTCATACAATGCGGATTTGGACTTTATGGGTCTTAAAGTCAAGATTTTAAAGGACGTTCCATTTCTAGTCCGGAAAAGACGTTTTAAGTACAAAAAGTTCGCAGCTCTTCTGAGGGACCATGGAATAAAGTATAAATGGTTACTTCCGGAAGGAATATGGTTTAGACATAAAGATCAAGCCTATAAGATACTATCAGAAGATCAACTAAAGGATTTTGAGGATAAAAACCCGGAATTCCAGTGTACCAAGAACGAAGAAAAGGAGAAGCCCGGGGGGGGGGGGGGAGCACCGCAGCTGCGGTTGCACAGAGAGAATTGCGTCCGGGACCCAGAAGGGGGAGGAAAGTTTAATTAGAATTTGAAATGTGTAATCTGTATGATTAACCACCCCATCATTATTTTATTGAGCTATTTTTTTCTATTATGGCAGTATGAAGGGAAAACATTGAAGTGTAGTGTTGAATGTAGTTTATCCTTCCCTTTATGTCCCCTTTTCCCCGCCCTTTCCCTTTCTCTTCATCCTTTCCCTTTCCTTGTGATAGTCTTGTGTAGTGTTATTGTAGTGTTGTGTAGTATACTGAAAAATAAAAAATTTATAAAAAAAAAAAGAAGAATGTGCCAAAACAGGATTATAGCTGAACATCAAGAAGACAAAAGCAGTGACTACTGAGGAATTACACAATTTTGAGGTTAACAATGAAGAAATTGTTCAAAATCATGAGAATACAAGACTGTTGGGAAAAGTCATTAATGCTAGGAAAGGTTGAAGGTAGTAGGAAAAGAGGAAAACCTAAAATGAGACGGCTGGACTGAATAAAAGAAGTGATGGAAACAGTGATATTGGAAGGTCAAAATCTGAGCAAGGCTGTTAATGATAGGACATTCTGGAGGTCTTTCATTCATAGGGTTGCCATAATCTGGAAGCAACTTGATGGCACATAACACACACACAGGTCTGACAGGCAGAGCTCATACTCATTACTAGCATTTTGCAGCTCCAGCAGATTACCTCCATACTAACAGTAGAACTTTTTCATCACTATTTGCTAAGATGAAGAAGTTGACACGTGTCTAGTGAAGTGAATGAAGAATGTGACATTTAGACTGAGAACACTGTTCAGCTAAAAATAATTTTCTAATTACTCCTAATCTCCAGAAGTAATCTGCAAGAAAACCAATGCTGTGTACATTTTAGAAATACAAAGTAAAGGTAAATTTTCTTCTTACTTTTTTAAACAAAAAAATCTAATTATGGTTTGTGTCTTGAATGATGAAAAACTGCATTTTCATTCTTTGAAACATTGATAGACTGCTAGTTCAAGAAAAAACTGGACATATGATTACACCCCGCCCCCTAAAGATACCCCACCTTGGTGGTAAATTGTTAAATTAACACCTAATAACTATATTCTAAATTCACTATGAAAAGCAGCCACATGAAAGCCAAGTTCTGGGTGCCTCTAGATGATATATTTCTGAATGGGCATGCACTCATTTTAATGTACTTTGCACAGTCACATGGCAACTGCGGGGAACTACTTCTTTTACTAAGGTCCCACATATTCCATGAAAATTACTTGATTTTAAAAAAAGAGGAAACATGGACTTTCATGATGTTTGTGTATTGTGATTTTCAATGTCAGAGACTCTACCTTGAAATTTTGACCGATACCACTTCTTGTATTGGCAGCCATGTTACTGCATTACATTATAATATCCAGGTGGTGGGAGAGGGGGGAAAATTAATGAGCAGGACTACTGGAACGCACACATAGATGTTCTATTAATACAATATATTATTGGTAGAGACGGCAGGCATCTGGTGAAATGTTTTAACACTCCAGTGTCTATGATGAGATGTCTATATGGGAACAGTGATGTTGGAAGGTCACAGCTGGCTGCTTCTAGGAGATGAGACACTATAAATAAAGACCTCCCTAAATACAAAAGTAAAAATAAATGAGCTTTGCAGATGTGAGCTGGTTCAAATATCCATAAAGTCTCTCCCTCTTGCAGATCTCACTTGCTTGGTTTCTTTTTACTGGAAACAATTTCTCAAGCTTTCTAGAAACTGTTAGCTACCATCAGATACAGATGCAGAAATTTAATACGTTTAATTAAAAAAATATTTTTATTAAAAGAGCCTGGACTGCAAAATGTGGTTAATTTTTTTTAAAAAGCAAATGGAAAATTAATTATGACTGATGTTTATTGATTATCTAGTTGCCAAATTTGACTGTTACTAATTACATGCATATTATATGATTGTATGACTGAATATGTTATACGATTGCATGACTGAGTAAGTTTTTACATCACTCAATATGTTAGCATACTTCAACAGCTTTACTAGGTCATCTAACAGCAAGATGCTATTCCAACACTAGCTGCAAGCATTTAACCATGAAAAGATTTATCAATCAGCTTTAAGCCTAGAACATATGCAACTTCCAATGAAGCATAAATTAGATTGATGCATTATTTGAAGAAAATAACCCAGATAAACAGCCAATCACAACATAAATAATTGTCTCAAACAACCTATGAATTAATTCAAATTGGGACATTTATATTATTAAAATAAATGTAGTTTTTCATATTAATTCTTTCCACTTGCTGACTTAGCTCAAATGGTATAAAGCAGACTCTCAGCATTTGTGAGAGATTTGTTCCTAGAATCACCATAAAAGGCAAAATCCATGAATATTGGTAGGCAAGGGGAAGTCTCCTGCCAGTAGGAGTGGACTAGGATGCCAAATTGTCCCTGGAGAAACCCAGTCTGCTGTCCTCATTGCACTCCCCCTTACAAAGGATGCCTGGCCTGGGCGAGTCTCACAGTGGTGGTCACCTTGCCAGTCCACAAAGCAATGCTGCAGCAGGCGGCTGGCATATGAGTCATCTGGCTGGCAGGTGAGACGGCTGCTGCAAAACTCATCAGATGTGCACACTTCCTCCATGGGTAGGCAGAGTGCTGATAAAGTGTGATCATGCAGAAGCAGGAGTCGAGGCCTGCATGCTTTTGCTCTAACTTTTTCTCCCAATGCATTGGAGGGGTCATGTGCTCAGGGTTAGCTGCATTACCAGGTTGGGTTGTGGACTGCAAATAGTAAAACTGCAAGTTGTAAATCTACAAATGGTGAGAGTCTACTGTAGTTCAAAACAGGAAGCAGTCAAGGGGGACTCTGAATTTGCTGGAGCGATACTGGGGTTCTTGCGTGTACAATGTCTTGCATGACCACAAATCCACTTGCCATGCTTGTCATATGGTTATTTAAGGTATTTATATCCCACCTTACTTTGTTAGACTCAAACAGCTAATAATACAAAACAAGTCTCAAGGACAAAAACCCCCACCCAACATAACACCCCATTAACAAGACAAAAACAGTGCACAGATTAAAAACGGGGCAAGATCTGCCAAAACATTTTACCCTCTACCAAACACCCTCTGAAATAAAAGTTGTTATCTATTATTTCTTTTGCTTCATTTATACCCTGCCTTTCTCCCTATGGGAACCCAAAACAGCTTACATCATTATCCTCTCCTGTATTTTATCCTCACAACAACCTTGTGACTGGCTCAAGCTCACGCAGCAAACTTCCATAGCAGAAAGAGGATTCGAACTTGGGTCTCCCAGATCCTAGTCTATAATTTTAACCACTACACCACACTGGCTCTCTGTCTTTACAAATCTTCCTAAATGCAGAGAATAAAGGTACTCTCCACATCCATTCTTTAGAGTCATTCCAGGCGACTGGAGCTACCACAGAAAAAGCTCGTGACCAACCTGTTTCAAATGGATGATCCTAGAGATGCACCTCAAAGGGAAGGCAGTCTGACGAATGTAGTGGCTATGTGGGAGTATACAAGGAGATGCAGTTCAATCAGTATGAGGGCCTTAAAAAGTGAAGGGCTTTTAAGCCAGCATTTGATTTGGGCCCAGAATCAGGTTACCAATGTCGTTGACAGAGCACTGGAGATACATGATGTGAGTGCCTGATTTTGGCACTGTGTACTATCTGAAGCTTCCAAGTAGTAACATGGATTAGTATGGCTAGTCTGGACAAGTTCATGAGCTAGAGGAACCTGAAATAAGGTGCTCCAAGGAACAGTGGTGGTTTCCTTAAGGGTTTGTGTAGTTTCCCAATACAGTGCAGCTGTATCAAGAAGACTTCCATTGGTTTCCTTGCGCCAGTCCCCCAGCCTTGGCCATCTGCCATCATAAGAACCACCGGAGCTTTTTCAAATATGTTTCTTTTTTAAATTGTCAACTGAACATTGAATAGGAATATCACCAAATATCATTACAGCAGTATACCATTATAAAAATGTGTAACCAGACTATCTGAATTTCCAACCTTTAATTTTAAAAAAGGGTAAGTCTCTAGTCTCTTTTGTTGCAGACACGCCATTCCCCTTACATCTCCACAACAGGAGGGGCGAGAGACTTAAAAAAAATTAAAGCCAGGGAGATAGATAAATAAAAGCCCTTGTTAAATGGCTACCATGTGGGTGGGATAATCCAAAATTTCGCACCCACACAGCAGCCATCCAGGCTTTACTTCAATCTTTCCCAAAACTATGCAGCAAAACAAAAAGATCACAAAAGTGTGGGGGAAACCTGAGGATATGTATGAATGAACCTAAATGTTGTGGGGAAGCAGGAAAAAAACCTGCTTCTGAGCAGCAATGAACCTGGAACAGTTAACCCATGTAGAAATGTCCAGTGCCTACCTGTTTATCCATCAACAAGACCAGGTCCAAGAGCACCCCCAAGCTCTAACTTGATTTACTAAGGAGAGAATAACCCTATCTCACTTTGGGAGATGAACAGCAGCCAATCTCTCTGCCTTCCTCATGATGAAGAGTCCCCTCTGATAAGCATGACTCAGTTGTGCAGCCTCTGCCTAGTCCTCCCTTCTGTATCTAGCAGCTGTTAATTTGGAGCATGCAAACATTCTCTGTCTTTCAGCATAAATCACTCTTCAATGTGGAACCTCCCCTAACCGGCACATCCCAGCTGTGGAGGATGAGAGTGGGTGCACCATGCAGTTCTATGCTGATTGCCAAGAGATGCTAGAAAGAGAAGACGGATCTGCTAAAGCTACTGGGAAAGCAAGGGATAGGAAAGAGAGGAAAAGATGTGGCCACTACAGAGCTAGGTGGACAGAGAGAAGAGGAAGCAGGAGTGAGGGGGGGCACTCTACCCACTACCATATATAGGATTATTTGGCACTCCACTCAGGTTCAATATTACATAGGTTATCCCATTTCTTCACGTTAGCACCAAAGAAGGAAATGGTGGATTGTCTCTGCACTGGCTTCACAGGTACTCATAAACAGCTTTCCAAGACACACTCGTCAGTAAACACATAAATCTCCCTTATCAGACTATTGGTCTATCAAAATCAGTACTGTGGTTGTTGTGGATTTTCCGGGCTGTATAGCCGTGGTCTTGGCATTGTAGTTCCTGACGTTTCGCCAGCAGCTGTGGCTGGTATCTTCAGAGGTGTCGCACCAAAAGACAGAGATCTCTCAGTGTCACTGTGACACTGAGAGATCTCTGTCTTTTGGTGCTACACCTCTGAAGATGCCAGCCACAGCTGCTGGCGAAACATCGGGAACTACAATGCCAAGACCACGGCAATACAGCCCGGAAAACCCACAACAACCATCGTTATCCGGCCGTGAAAGCCTTCGACAATACATAGAGATACTCTGGTCTAAGCCTTCTGCTTAGGATTGCTATGTAAGAGTAGTAAATTCAGTATATTACAACAGCACACAACATCACAATGACTACAAAATAATTCAACTTAATTCAAGAAAGCATATTTATTTAATTTGTATTTCACTTCTCCCTGTGTAAAGGTCAGAGCAGTATCTGAGGTTCCACGTGGTCCCTCATCCTAGTCCCAACCCATCCACACACAGATGAAGCCATCTGATATACTTCCAGAGACCTGATGCCCAGACCACATTCTTCTAGAGTCCTGATGAAGAGCTAACAGCCAGGGGGATCCCCCCTCCGATTTATTTCCTGTTAACCATTATTATTTTAACTGCTGCCAATTTCTATTCTTATTGATTCTATGATACTAGTTTTACAAATGCTTTAGTGGATTACTTTTGTAAGTCGCCTTGAGCAGGTTCTCGGGAGAGGCAGGATATATGCTTTCTAAATAAATAAATAAATAAATGAGTATTCAGCAAGTACAAGTGGGAGACCTGCAAGGACTTACAGGGGAAGGGGGGGGTCTCATTTTCCTCTTCCCCAACCATGTCCTCTAACCCTTCCCTGCCCCAGAGCCTCTCTCCTTTTCCTGCTGCCTTGTCTCCTTCCCAACACCTTTGTCTGCCCCCCCGTCTGCACCTTTCCCCCTTCCACCCCAGGTCGCCTCTCTGCTTTAACCCAGTTGCATGGTGCTGGTTGAGTCAGGTCCAGTTGCATAGTGGGGACCCTGTAGGACTTCTGTGAGGTACTTCATTTTTCCCTGTATCTCTTTCCCCACACGATTTCCTTTTTCCCTCGCCCTGACAGCTTCCATATGCCCACCTTTCCCTATGTCCTTGTCTCCTTCAAATCCACTGAACAACCTACCTTTTATCTACCCTCCTTTCATCTATCTTTATTAATTTGCTTCATTTATATACATTATATACATATACATTTATATACATTGTTCACAATGGCGACCCAGAGCAGCTTACATCATTTCACTTGTCTCCATATTATCCCCACCTTGAGAGGAAGGTTGGGCTGAATGTGTGTGCCTGGAACAATGTTATCCAGTGAGCTTCCACAGCAGAGTGGTGATTTGAACTTGGGTCTCCCAGATCCTACTATGAAACCATAACTACTACACTACACTGGCTTTTGTTGGGGAGGGAGCTTCTGCTGAACACTGGCTGGCAAGCAGCCAGACCTGGTACTCTGCCACTTACTTGTTGCCAGAGGACCTGGCCCCCACGAGTCCTCCTTCAAAGGTCAAAGCAGCCCCTCCCCCAGTCTTTTCCTGATGGAAACCAAGCCTGGAATACAGACGTTACTTGGTTGCCTAGCAACAGAGACTGAGGGCATCTGATTAAAGCTACAGAAGCTCCTTTAATCATTTTGGGATTTTTTGTTAAACCTCCAATGTATTTTTTTTTAGATTTCATTTTTTTCCTGCAAACTTGAGGTATTTTTCAGGTGTGTATGATGATCTGTCTTATAACAACAACAACATTTGATTTATATACCATCCTTCAGGACAACTTAACACCCACTCAGAGTGGTTTACAAAGTATGTTATTATTATCTCCACAACAATAACCCTGTGAGGTAGGTGGGGATGAGAGAGCTCCAAGAAGCTGTGATTGACCCAAGGTCATCCAGCTGGCTACAAGTGGAGGAGTGGGGAATCAAACCTGGTTCTCCAGATTAGAGTCCCGCTGCTCTTAACCACTACGCTAAACTGGCTCTCTTGTTCATTCATGGCTCCAGTCTCTGGATTTAAGTATTCTCAGGTCAGGGCCACTTCACTAATAATATATAAGATTTACAGGAAACTCAAAACCCGTAACAAAGTTATTTAGTGGACAGAACAGTGACTAATAGAATACGAACTTTTCTATATATCTTTCTATTGATATTTCCAAATAAAATGGCTTTAAGTAGTTTGTTATTCCATATGAAATCTGTACAATATTCAGTAAATGGTCAGTCCCTATTTCTCAATATTCAACTGTTACACAAATGTCTAAACTAACTATTGTTGGCTGCTACAGATATTTCTTAGATAAACATACAGTTCTTTGTGCATGTTAGAGCCAACCTAATGTATTTTTAAACAGACTTCTACTGTTGTCAAAATAATTCATGCCATTATGGAAAAGGACTTGGGAAGCACAGCCATAAATTGTCATAATTTGCTAAAGCAAATGCCTAGGATTAACACACAAAACACAACCTATAGTACAGGCAGGAAACAAAAAGCAACTTGAGATAATATTATCCAATTATATTATTGTGGCTTGCACAGTTTTTTGCATGCAATGTCAACTATCCTGAAAAGATGCATTAAAGAAGATTTCAATGAAGTGAATTCCAAACATTCTATATAAAGCAACTCAGGCATAAAAGTAATTTGAAACAGAATAGCAATCCATTAACACATTTCGGAGTACATTATATAACAATGCAAGCTATATATTTAAGGCTCTAGTAAAAGAACAAACCAAATCAAAGTAACTGTAGGAAAAACAAAAACTCTGAAGTCATAGAAAATGTGTTCTTTTTTCTACCTTAGCTGTGAAATTGCAGGTATCTGCATGTAACCTGCATGTCCTGGAACCTGAAAAAGAACCTGTTGATTATTGGGTAAGCATTAAGAAACTTACTTTTCTTTAAGGAAATCCACTACCCTTTCGAAGTCTGCCACACAGTATTCCCTCTTCATGTCCATGAGTATACTATCAGAAGCAGTTTGAACAGGCACATGGAGAAAAGCATACACTCGTGGATGGTTGAGAATTTTTGCCATTTCCTAGAAAATAAAAGCCAACTTTTGAAATTGCCTCAATAATGCTTCCATGAATCACTATGCAAAAAAACCCCCATAAATGTCTCTAAACACTTTAACTACTGTTAAAGCGCACCTCAATAGACCAGATTTTGTTTTTCCTATTAGATAAAGTAAAAACATTTTTAAAAACTTAGCAGCAACAGAACACTTAATTGTTTTGGGATAAGATGTGGGAACACAGGGATTAGCTAAGACTTTGGAGAGTGGAAAGGGGGTGTGCGCTTCGGGTTCCTGGTTCGGGAAAAACCCCAAACCGAGCCCGATTCATAAAGATTCGATATTTCTGAATCAGGGCCAGTATAATGCCCCCAATTTGGAAATACTGAATCAAAGCTTCCTGAAGCGATTTGGATTGTGTTGGGGGCCTTTTTAAAGGGCTCCCTCCCACCACCACCCCACGTACCAGTGACATCCTGGTGGCGGTGGAAGCAGCAGTGCCGCCAACGGCCTTCCCTGCCACCCTGCTGGCTGCTGCGACAGCTGAAGCGGCAGTGCGGGCAGTGGAGGCGCCAGCTGTGGCCTTCCAAGCCGCCCTGCTGGCTGCCATGGCGGCCGAAGCAGCAGTGTGGGCAGTGGAGGCACCAGCTGTGGCCTTCCACGCCGCCCTGCTGGCTGCGGCGGCGGCCGAAGCAGCAGCGTGGGTGGCGCCGGCTGCAGATTTTAGGAAAGGTAAGTGGGGTTGGGGGAAGGGGGGCTCAGGGTGGAACCTATTTCCGATAACCCAAACCTGAAGGGTTATTCTGCATCTTTTTCCCGCTTCGGGTAAACCTGAAGCAGGAAAACCAAATATTTCCCCGGTGCACACCCCTAAAGGAGATGGTTCAAAATAATGAAGGATAGTTGGCCCCTGATACAAGTATACATGGAAGACAGGGCTATTTTTATACACGCTGATGGCTCACAGTGGAATATGTGAAATGCCTTTAACTGAAAAGTGGAAGCAAAGTGAAGTGAATGAAAGTTCCATGTGTGGTAATTTATTCATACATGCAACTCAACAGCTGACGAGGCAATCATTTAATAAGCATACGTATATATGAATTAGCCTTGCTATTACAATTCCTCCAATTCTGTTGCATGTACAGCTTGATAAATGCTACTATTTATATAAATGAATTGTTTATTATGGTCATACATCAGCAAAATAAAACATGCAATAGCGAAAACATTTACATATGTTTCAATTTGCACGACCCTTTGCATAACCCTAATCCTTCTAAACTGACTAGATTTGCCCCACTTAAAAAAATTAAACTTTGGGGGTGGGGGGAAATCAATAAACCGGCAAGACTCATAAACCACAGTTCTGACGACAGGTCCCTAAGGACAGTTCATTAGTATATAATGAGCCTAGGTCTGTCACACAGAAAAGTAACAGGTGGGAGCTGAGAGAGGACGAAAAATGTGTGGCAGTGGACACGATCTTTCCCCATGATGCCCCCACAAAACTGTAAAAGTGAGGCCACCCAGAAATAGGCAAAAAAGCTTCCAGAAACAGTAAAGAAGAAGCACTCAGGCCCCAGTTTGAAGGGAGGCCTCAAGTTTACATTCAGCCCACAGGTCTCCCACAGAAAGTCAATTTGGAGGACACCGATAGTTAGGGTTACCAACTTCCAGATTTGGCCTGGAGATCTCCCAGAATTACAACAGTTTTCCAGGTAACATTGCCAGGCCTTCTTACCCTCCCAGCGGGGGAGGGGAGGACCTGGCACTTACCTTAACCATCTTTACACGTGCACACTCCTGGCAGGACGCAATGATGTCACTTATGGAAGTGATGTCATTGCACCTGGTGGCAGGCATGCTCCTGCCCTTCATAGGAGCCAATTTAGGCCCCTGTGAATTGTGGGAGCATGCCTGCTGCTGGGCGCTATGACATCACTTAAGGAAGTGATATCGTCACAGCTGATGGGAGTGTGCTGCATGCTTGCCCAGGAGGTTTTTTGCCTCCTGGTCCATTCTCTGAGCTTCTTCCCCCTGCTGGCCAAGTGAGTGGTGGTGGGGGCAGAGGTTGGGAGATGGGGATCCCCTGTCCCCACGATGTTTCCTGGCAACCCCATCTCCAGGCAACAGAGATCAGTTCCCCTGGAGAAAATGCCTGCTTTGGAGTGTAGAGTCTATTGCATTATATCATCCCCTCCCCAATCCTTTCCTCCCCAGGCTCCATCCCCAAATCTCCAGGCATTTCCTAACTTAAGAATTGGCAACCTTATGTAAAGAATACATAAGGCACAGACAACAGGGCAAGTAGCTGTCATGCAGGCAAAAGGATAAAAGGTAGCTCTATAGAAGATAAATCACAGATAACCAGAAGACAGGTAGCCATATCCTTTCAATGGCTGTAGCACCTTTGCTGGTAGGCAATCTACCTGTTCCAGAAAACCTGGCAAAATGCAAGGATGAAATATCTTAAATTGTTTGTGTCAGGTTCCCTAGTTCCAAGGTTCAAGTTCATGCAAACTTCCAACCCTCTTGCCAACACTCTTCTATGGTTTTGTTTTTAATTTAACCCAAGGTTATTATAATAGAAAAGAAATATCATGCAATAGAAAGTTTCCCTTTTTCCTCTTCCTCTTTTGCATATAATCACATTTGCAGTAACAGCAGCAAAGTTAACATACAAAACCAAAAACAAAGATCAACTACAGGAAATCTAAACAGATTCATTAAGCTCCCTATTTATTTGATTCCTCTCATTCTAATTTTTTAAAATTGTAAATAAAACATAAAATTGTAAATAAAACATAAAATATAAAATTGTAAATAAAGTATAAAACTGTAAATAAAACTAAAAAAAACCCCTTCTCTACAAATACTAATGAAGCAAGTTGTGTTGCTGCAGATTATTTAGATGCTGTTGCAAAGCAGAAAATGCGTCAGGTAATCTATCAAGGCACACAAAGGATTTTATGCATTCAAGTCAAATGACAGTTCTGTAAGAGCAGAGGTGGCGGCTGGTGAAACTTTAATTACCCATCAGAATATAAATAACTGGTACAGTGATATCTCATTTGGTTATTAATGAATGAACAAATATTAAAAGAAAACTTGGAGATATTTAATGATGCAAAAGTATACATTTGATCTGTACATTCTGCCCTGGTGTCTTGAACCAACAGAAGTCCTCAAGATATGCATTTTATTTTAACAAAATAATAATTTGTGTGTGTGTAAAACTGTGTTTTTCTAGTGCTGCTTAGATTGGCCACCAGAAATATACAAACACTCAGTTAATGCTGATCTCCCTGCTGCTAATCCACAAACAAAATGAGCCTCGGCTCCAAAGATTCACCACAGGCAGATGGCATTACAAATGATTGACAGAGGCTTGACACACTGAGCACAAGATTTAAGAATGGAAAAGTCTGTATTTAAATCTCTCTTAACAATCAAACAAGAGGAATTAGACAGAATAGTGTTTCTGGGTTTCAATTGTTGGAAGCCACTTTGGGAATCAATTTCGGCTGGACTATGAAGACAATAAAAATTCTAGCGTTTAAAAAAATCTTCAGTTTTAAGAATTCACTCATACTCCAAAAACAGAGACATTATAAGGTAAGTCCCTTGTGGGTGATTCAGTAAATCTGGTCCAAAATATATGGCAATTGCAATCAAATCCAAGATTCTCAGATAGACTAGTATTGGTGTTCATGGCATTACAAATGATTAAGAGTCAATCATTCTCTATGGGGGGATCTTTTGGGAAGGGCTAGAAGGGCTGTTTTTGGTGCAAATGACATCCAAATTGCAGCAGAGTAAGGGTTAACAGTCCTGTAAAGACCCTCTGAAGTTGCAAGTAGATTGGGTCAAGGGGTTCAGTTCAACAAGCCCCCGAACAAGGCCCCCCCAGTCACTCTCCTATGAGGGGGAGGGAATCCAGTGCTTTCTCCAGGGCAAAGAAACCAATGCCAAACATATAAAGAGCACCACTTACCCAAATCCTCACAAAAAGAACTAATAAAGCCCCCCAAACCAGAGAATCCAAGCAGAACCAACCTGATAGCATAAACCATGAGAGAATAGTCTTGACAAGACAGACAATTGACCTCTCCCTAACACAGTGCCATTCGCTTGTGAGAGTTGCCTCCTTCTGTCCCCCTCCCTCCTGCTGCACGGGAAACTTCCACCTGAAGGGCTAAAAGCTGCAGCAAACAGCTGCAGCTTCTTGAGCGGGTGTCTTCTGCTGCCTCTAGCAGTCTCTTGAAAGATTTCCCCACAGGGAATAACAGACCCAGTTCATTTCAGAATCCCAGCAAAAACCCAGACCCCAATATCAAACCAGTATTTAAGGACCTCAGTATCTGGAATACCTATTTTATGGCCTTCCTGAAACATGAATCCCCCAAATACCAATTTTTATAGTGCACATTCCTAGTCTCACATACAGTGTTTGATGATACCTTAAATTTCGTGCATCTAGAATGGGCACTGATATTTCAGCTCCAACCTTCTTCCTCTGCATAGCAGCTCCATGCTACATATATGTTTAAGAATGTGGTTACATGTAGAAATTGTTGCAGAGCGTCCTTTGGAAGGAATGGATGCAACAAGTGATACCAAACTGAAAATAAACACTACTGGGCTGGATCCTCAGGAGATGTCTCATTAGTACAGGCACTTTCCTCTAGTGGAAGAGGCCTTCTCCACTCATGCATCATGCTTCTGCTTCTACTATAGCTCTGTACGCTCCAATCCATTGTTCTTTACTGATTCCATTACGTGGCTGTGAAAGACTGTAAGGGAGCAGCAACTTTGGCCAGATGATGTGAAATAATAAAGAAGGCACCATGGAAAGCTGGACCAGGCAAGGATCCAAGAAACTGAGCAGAACAGGACAAATAGCCTAAGTAAGTTTCTGGGTGAAAGAAGGGACCAGGTAGAGTGACAAGAGATCACAGCAAGCATTACTCATATAACACCCACTGTACAACTGCTTCTTAATTTTTCTTCTCTATGGCCTGCTTTTCTCCTTCAACGTTTTTCTTCTTATTTTTTTAAATTCAACGTGCCCTTCTTCTTGGTCCCTATAAGAGATGCAGTTAATGGTATAAGGCTAAGATTTGGGGGTTATAGAAAGGAGAGGCTACTAAAGTTAGAGTAGGATGAGCAGGGATGCCAGGACAACAGTTTGGGGCTCTCTGCTATGGTATTCAGAGCTTACTAGGTTACACTCTGGGTGACAGGATGGTGCTGGCAGTCAGGACTCTGGAATTCAGTGACAGCTTAATGGGCAGTATTGGTTTAGTGAACTGTAGAAGTTGACTGGAATGATGAGGCGCACCAGGACAAAAGGGTAAAATGGCATGGTTCTGGGTGAAATAAGTAACATAGAAACCCTTATCATGCTACCTAACTCCCATAGCTGTATGGCAATGCAATGGAGCTGCATCTTTGGGACTCTGCGTAAGGAAAGGGGTGAAAGGAAGAGAGTAGAGAAAATGAAGAAAACACCTGAAAAAGCAAGCTGAATTGGAGAAATGTATGGAAGGGAGGGATTGGCCAGCGAGGAAAAGGCAGAATAATTACACAAATGGCATGACAAGTTGTAGGATTATTGTTTCTGGGCTTTAAAAAAAAACCTTATTGGGATCAGAAACAGGAAACCAAGGGGAGCACTGCTAAGATTACATCTGGGAAGGGGAGAGGCTGGCCTAACAGAATCAGGTGTTCAGCCATGGATATAAAATTAATTGTGCCTTATTCGCTATTCTACTTTTATAGTTTTTGACTATTTGGTTTTTACTGCCTTCTGGATTTTTTTTTTAACTTTTGAACATTGATTTCAGTGACTTCTGAGTTTTTCAAGAGTACACACGGAAGCAATCTTTACGTGGTTACATTGCCATTATTGTGCTACAGGATAATCTTTGGGATGGAGCTAATGGTAGAGACAGTGCTTTGAGTCTTACAAGTTAGACCAAGTAACTGTGAGATGTCTTCCAAAGGGTTTTATGAAAACAGAAGTATATTACCAGTATTTAACTTTTATTTAATGTGAGATTTTTGTGGGAACCCTGAGCAGAACACAAAGAACTACACAGGCCCAGCCCAGAAGCTTCATGTAAAAATAAAATTCAGTACAAAGTCTCCTGGTACTGTGTCACTGTGCCACTTCAGCCTGTAGATGGTGGGGGTGGGGACCATAAATTTGAATGCTCCTGTCTGGGGAAAAAACTCCCTGCATATAAGAAAATAAGGAGCTCCGTGGCACAGAGTGGTATGCTGCAGTACTGCAGCCCAAGCTCTGCTCACGACCTGAGTTCGATCCTGGCAGAAGCCGGGTTCAGGTAGCTGCCTCAAGGTTGACTCAGCCTTCCATCATTCTGAGGTTGGTAAAATGAGTACCCAGTTTCCTGGGGGTAAAGTGTAGATAAAAGGGGAAGGCAATGGCAAACCACCCCATAACAAAAGTCTGCCAAGAAAACATCGTGATGCAACATCCCCCCATAAGTCAGTAATGACTCGGTGCTTGCACCTTTACCTTTCTTTTTTATGTAAGAAAATAAGCATGTCAGAAGGGAAGCTAGGCTAAAGCACTTTCATACTGGTTTACCATGTGAGGTTTTTTGAGGAGGAAGAGCTCAAACATGAGATCCTCCACCTGTGGCCTAAAAGCATTTTGTACAGAAAGCCTACATTATTTGATGTTTATGAAATTGTAGACGTAGCTCTTCATTTGATATTCAGGACAAAATCAAGAGGATAATGTAAGAGCTGAACACAAAAATTAGGAAACTGGTATTTGATAGTACAGAAAGAATAAAGTTGTAATGAAGCTTGAAGTCAGCTGAAAGTAACTTTCAAAGACAGTCAATTTGTGTTAATATGAGAATATTTATGACTTGCTAAACACATGTCTTTAGATCAACTTGACTGTGTGGAATATTAAAAACATTTACGGCACTAGAAACAGATAAAAGGAGAGAAAGGAGATTAGCTGTTGTACTGCAAAACATTTTAAGGTGCTGTGTTAGGGCATGTTAAGGGGAAACCATCTGCAGAGTATCAGCTTAAATGAGGCTACGGAACAAAAACGCTGAGTTGACATGAAGAATCAAAGAGAAAGAGCAAAGAAATTCTATTGTAACTCGCAGCACTCTTGGCATTCTGCTGCATGTATTCAAAGGGGGGGGGACTTCCACCACACAGGCCCCTTCTCAACGGCTAGTGTATCACTGAAACATTCTGAATTAATAATGAAGATAAAACCCACAGATGGCATATGGAGGAGTTTGAACTAGACTCATTTTGACAGGTGACATGGAAGACTATGCATCTCATCATGTGAAATTAAGCATTTAAAAAGGCACCGGCAGGTGTGAACAGCCTTTTAAAAATACAGACTTAAGCATGCACTATCACACTCAACTTGTAATGTGCCATACAGGCAGAAAAATTGTGAAAATATTTAATAGGTTAGCATCAATGATGTACAAAGCAGGAATGAAACAGGCAGGCTGCTGTAATTCTGCTATTTTAACTTTGTGATCAATTGGGCCCTTAAAAACCTTTCATGTGTAAATACAAATTTAGTCATTCGTGTTTCTTATAATTTCAGAAAATTTGGAAATATCTGGGATCTTAAATCACAACTACATAGTGTGTTAGTATAATTTTCTGCAGCATGTTATTCCTCAGAGTTTTAAATTTGTATTATTATAAGCAGACTTTAGCATCAACAGATGGAACAGCAAGACTTTATCCCAGAAATCTTCTAGTTAAGTACAGAGAATAGCCATTGTCCAAATTCTGGTGTTCTGATAAGATCAGGTGTTCTGATAAGATCAGAGAGCCAGTTTGGTGTAGTGGTTAAGAGCACGGGACTCTAATCTGGAGAGCCGGGTTTGATTCCCCACTCCTCCACGAAGCCAGCTGGGTGACCTTGGGCAAGTCACAGTTCTCTGGAGCTCTCTCAGCCCCACCCACCTCACAGGGTGATTGTTGTGGGGTAATAATAACACTTTGTAAACCGCTCTGAGTGGGCATTAAGTTGTCCTGAAGGGCAGTATATAAATCGAATGTTGTTATTATTATCATCATTAATTCTGATCCCAGAAAATATGGCTTCCTTGAGTGAACAGGCTGCTCAGCAGCCCTGTAGCAAGCAAATTTTACATCACATATTCTTACAAAACACTGTATGAACTTGGAGGCTGCCACAGCTCAATGGTAGATCACATGCTTTGCATGCAAAAGGTCTCCCGTTCAATTTCTAGTATCTCTTATTCAAAAATGTCAGGTAGCATATATTGGGAAAGTACAGTTGCCAGGTCCTCCCGATTGATGGGAGAGTGGGTAAGGTGCTGCTGGTTACCCCTCTGCACAGTGTGCACATGCTCTGTGGCACCACACAATGATGTCACTTCTGGAGTGACCCAGAAGTAATGGAATCATGTCAGGCCCATTGTTCCGAACTGAGTTTTAGAGAATCGGCCCTGGTGTCATGGGTCACTTTCAGATCATGCCAGAAATGCTATAATTGGCTGGGTGTGTGGGTGCATTCGCATCTATTTCTCCAGCCTACTTCTGGGCTTACTTCTTCCCACTAATCAGTTGGTGATAGGTGGGAAGAGACACGATTTGTTGGGAGTTTGCCCACCATCAGTGGGCACCAACAACCCTATAGGAAAGACCTTTTCTCTGCCCAAGACCCTTGAGGGCCATTTCCAATTGCAGCAGACAAAGTACTGAGCTACACAGACTTGATAGAAGGATCTTTGTCATGTGCTTGAAATAGGGATGTGCACTTCGGGTTCAGGATCCGAGTTTTTAACCCAAATCGAGCCCGATTTGGGATGTTTTGGCGTATCCCGAATCAGCCTCAGCATTGCTGAAGTGATTCGGGAATGCCAAAACAAAGCTTACTGAAGCATTTTGGAATGCTTTAAACTTCGGGTAGCATGGAAGCAGTTTTTCCCCTTACCGTTTCTAAAGAGGAAAGTGCTTCTGTGGCTAGTGGGGCTTTCTAGGTGGCTGGGGTGACATTTTGCAAGCAAAATGCACCAAATTTTCAGGGGACCCTCTGCTATCCCTCCTCTCACAACCACCCAAGTTTCAGGGAGATTGTACTTCAAGGGGCCATGTTATGGCCCCCAAAACAAGGTGCCCCTATCCACTGTTGATCTCCATTATTCTCTATGGGGAAAATGGGGGTGCCCTAGGTGGCTGGGGGTGGCATTTTGCAAGCAAAATGCACCAAACCAGCAGGGGACCCTCTGTTACCCCTACTCTCATGACCATCCAAGTTTCAGGGAGATTGGACTTCAGGGGGCCATTGGATGGGGCACCTTCTTTGGTGGGCCATAACATGGCCCCCCGAAGTACAATCTCCCAGAAACTTGGGTGGTTGTGAGAGTAGGGTTAGCAGAGGGTCCCCTGCAGGTCTGGTACATTTTGTTTGCAAGATGCCATCCCCAGCCACCTAGGAACTCTCCCCAATTTTCCCAAAAGGGAATAATGGAGATCAGCGCTTTGGGGGGTCATAACATGGCTCCACGAAGTCCAATCTCCCTGAAACTTGAGTGGTTGTGAGAGGAAGGTTAGCAAAGGGTTCCCTGAAAATTTGGAATTATTTGGTAAGAAAATGCCCCCAGGTCCCCAGATAGCCAGGAATGGCATTTCCCATTGAAAACACTGGCTGAATCTTACCTAATAATCCCAAAGCAGTTAAAATACTCAAATTTTTTTCCCTCTTCAGTAAACCCGAAGCAGGAAACCTGAATCTTTTTTTGGTGCACACCCCTAGCTTGAAGCCATGTTGTTGCATGTAACATCATGTATGCAATGAACAAGCATATACCATTCAAAGACAAACAAGAAGCTAATGAGATGTCTGTAAACTAAAAACTAGTTTTATCTACCAATTTTCAAAAATCTGAAGGAAAGATAGGCTCAAACCCTGACCTTAAAAAATCGACAGAGAAACTTGTGTGCACTCACAAACTGAACCTTGATGAAGTCAGAAGCTACATATTTTCATTTCTTCCATTGATAAAGCTAAATAATGTTAAAAAGGAAACATAAAAATCCTTCAGAGAGACATAAATTATATCAGAACGGAAGATTAATTTTCCAATAATACCATTATCCTGGGCTAGGCTTTGCCTGCAAGGTCTACTTGCAAGACCTTGGAACTGAACTACCCTACTTTCATTTGCAGCGGAGCCACAATCTCATAAAGCACTGTGTTTTAATCTCTAGTTATTATAGATTACAGGAACTTGGTTAAATAACAGCAAAGTGTTCTGAAAAGTGGTGTCTGCATTTTGTAAGTCCCCCAACCTTTTTGCAAACTAATCATCTAAAAGCATTGCAAAGTTTTCATTGCCTCATAATAGCTAGACTTGTGTTATAAAGACTCTTCTTCACAAACTAAACTTGAATAACGAATAAAAATGTTTAGGGACTCTAGAATGAAGAATTCGATCAGAACATATAATCCCAGATCACAGTACACGGCAAGAGGAGGAAGCTGAACCATGTAAGTGGGAAAGTTGGCAAGGTCTCAAAAAAGAACAGCGACACGCCTGGATGTCTGCAGATACTGGAAATGAGTATGAACTGCAACATCCCCGCAGCCCAGCTAAGCCGGAAGTGCAACCAAAATGGTAAGCAAAGCAATAACACTATACACTTGTTACTTTTCAGAGAAAAATTCCAGCCCTAGGTGTTTTCATGTTGGGAAGAAAGGAACCAATGAATCAGGCTGATTTTTACTTATTTGAGCATGGCAACTCTCTGATAAACTAATCTGTCCTCAAAAAGAATGGTTTCTTTTTTAATCTGGTGGCCAATAAAGTCCAATTTACTCATTCCTTCCTCCTGGTAGCGAGGCCAAAAGGAGTGTACATATGCTTGAGAAACATTTTGTGCTGAAAATTTTCTCTAATTGTTAATGAATGAATAAACCAGAGTCTTGATTGTAGAACAGAATCCTGTTCAAGATAGAGAGTTGGTCTGCTCAAGCCCCTTGTAGTTTGTCCTGGAGAGGAGGTTATGGTTGAGAGACATGCTCCAAGCAGTGTGCATCTCCAAGACCTAATCCCCTCTCCCTGTGCATGATGCTACAGGCCATTAAGGCTTCAGATTCCTTTGGGTGTTATTAAGACTGGTGGAACTACTTTCCCTCAGATCACCATACCAAGGACTCTTTGTACTGGGAAAGAGGCAGAGCTCTTAACAGCTAAGAGTAACCCAGAAGTGCTTTGCAGAAACATTATCAGGACATATACACAATGGGTGAATCCATCCAAGAGGAGGGGGTCCCCTTTGACCACCAAAACCGCTATACTGGGGATCATGGGACTTGACTGGATCAAAGCAATGTCAGACGTTTGCTTTCAGTTGTAGAGCACTAGTTGAGGTCACAGCAGGCCAATTATTTCACTATCATGTGAAGGTATAAAAATCTCTTAAGCTTCGTAAAAAGTACTGCTCCAGAAATAAAGAATTCTAATTTAAAACATGCAGTCTGTGTTTCTAACATCCTGCTGCTACTGTCTGACACAGAATTAAATTACCATGCTAAGTATATCTGATCAGCACCTTCTAGAGGCACCAAAAAAATAGCAAAATTTCTTGGAAGGCATTCAAAATTGTATAAAGCTAAAGTAAGATTTTCTAAGTCTTCTAAGTGTTACCTATGAGAAATCCAGCATTTGCTTAGGCTACTACAAGTCTTAAATAAACAAAATAGTTCAGTCATCAGATCACTGTGTATCTGTGAGGAAGGGATGATACCTTTAAAATGCCAATACAGAGAAAGAAGTGACCTGGACAGGAGAAGGGAATGTTGGCAATACAAAAAATTTATTTGCTTACAATATGTAACAGTCATGCATTTATACTTGTGGCCCATTAAAAAAAAGTATAAGCCTCAATGCTAAATTACTACTTCAATAGAAGATAACATCTAAGAGATCTATATTCATAGTTGTTTGCTTATGTTCTTGCATTTTTACTGAGAAATTAGATTTTTTTGGTTCCCACCTCAGTAAACATAGTAACAAAATATTGACAATTACAGCTACACTGAATGATGGTTATTGTTGCTAGTCTTTATTTCACACTGGATGTAAATGTGGCATCCTTTCATCTGTATCACACGTGTGGTTCTTCTTTTGAACGTACCTCCAGATGCTCCAAAATATAGGGCGGGTTTGTCATGCCAAGTCTTAGCATCGCTCCCTCAGGGATCACTTCAACCAGTTTCCATAAGAGAGTAGGGAGGTCTGTGCCAATGTCTCTTCCATAAGCTCCCGTGTCTTCACTGGTCAGCCATATCTCACATACCCCTTCTGTCAATGAAAGAGAGAAAGAGGGAGATAATTAACAAATCTGCTTTTGAGCTAGTTATTTTATCATACAGCTGCTCACTCCTCTTTTAATGCAGTATTGCATAAGCCTAACTATTATGCAGGCAGACTGAGTATTCAACTACAGAGAAAGACAGCCATGTCCCTTAGGTAGTAGTGGGTTACTGAGTTCATTTTATGAGCACCAGAGTGTTACAACAATTCTGTAAATTATTACTGTGGGGTGATTAACATTCACCGTCAGTGACTAATGCAAGATGCCTTTTTAATGCAACTCAGACAGAGGCAAGAGACTGCACTCCCATCTCTAAGGCTATCTGGCTTATTAAACACTATGAGCAATGCTGCTCAAGCAAGTAGTAATAAAGCCATGGCCAAACTGCTAACAGTTAGCTGACTAATTGCCTAGTTAGCAGCCTGTAAAAAGACCAAGTAAGTGAGAGCTAAAACAAGCCAACTGCAGCTGACTATGCTATCATTTAGAGCAAAGCCACTGTTACAAACTGTAGCCTGTAAAAATGGTATTAACAAGGCTATATTAAAATTGTCGCATTTATAGAGAGACAATCAATGCAGCATGGACATATTCTCCCACTGAGACATTGTGCTTCTGACCAGTTAATACTTGTGAATTAGTAAGGCTGCAGAAAATAGTAACATTTCATTTGCAATTTAAAAGAATGCTGGTCTTGAGTATGTAAAGTTGGTAACATCTTTAGAAATGAACATGGGGACGGACACCAATCTATGTCTGTAAACAGAAGCTCACACAGTGTTCTGTCAGTCTCCTCACAATGAAAATGTCAGTAAAATGGGACAGAGGGAGAATTTTGTTTGTGTCTACATTGAAATAGGGATTATCTTAATCCCAACCAAAACAAAGACTGAATACATGAAACTGCATTTGCTCGATATCATCACTCCTTACTTTGTATTACTTTCCCTTTATTGTCTACCCTCATAAATATATTTTTGCAGACTTCTTTTGGTTATGAAACTTAGTTAAGCAACATACACATCGGCTGCTATTTAAATTAAAAAGTACAATATTAACTTGCTTCGATTCTCTGATTCTTCTATTTGGAATGAACAGTGAAATAGTCAAATGTTAATATTACAACGGCCATGTGAGGATTTGAAACAATATGAACAAGAGAAATGGAGATTTCCAAGAGTTTCCAGCCACTTTGGCACATGAAAAGAAGCATCACAACAGAGAATATGTAATTTTTAGCCATGCAGTTTTCACCATGCCAACAAACGCTATAAAATCATATTTGCTAGTCCATCGAAATACTGAAAAAACCCTATTTTGTTCTACATCTTACTAGAATTTTTATTATTTTATATTTTCACTATTATTTACATTATTCTAGCCACTCCAGGTTGTTTACATCAGTTGGCCCTGCAGTTGTGAACTCCAAGCCAAATACAGTTTACAGCTAGTTTCTTGTTCCTTCACAAATTGTATAGGATCGAGACAGAAATATGAACAAAAAACATTTCCGAACATATAAACCAGAGAGCAAAAATGAATAAAAATAATAGTGAAAATATTTTAACATGTACTAGATATATTTTAGCAAGTTCATGTGTTATTTTTAAATCCCTCTCACAATTTCAATCAATAATTAGATGTGTACCAAAGGGGAAAAAATGCCAATTAAAGAAAACAGAAAATTCATTCCTAAAGCAATTCATATGAACAGGACATTAACCATTATTTTCCAGTTGCAAGCATTCATCAAAACAATGTTCAGTCTTCTAAAAAAAAACCCACTGTAATCTCAATTTATAAATTTTCCATCCAAATGGTTCCACATTTTTGCCCCAGAAGAGGGCTGCTGGAATGTTGCTTTGCTGTTGCCAGAGGAGAGTAAAGAAACAGTCACTATGAATAGGAATGAAAACAACATTCACATGGAGAGCAACAGCCTTCCTGAAAATCTGCATAGGTGGAGATCATTAGCCCCCTGGTGGGCTGAAAATTAAATCCAGTAAAGAGGAAGCAGCTGTAACAGTAAATTAGCAACAACAGGAATAACTTGTCTCTGCTGCTGCACCGTAAGGGCGTTAAAGAAAAGGGAATGCTGATTATTCAAACAGGCACAAATGCTTACCTCTAAACAGACTATGCTTGCCCTTTCTTCATATCCCAAAAACTGTTAGCCTGGATAGGTTACATGGAACTCAACAAACAGCATTGTCTCTACAGTACAGATTCTAACAGGAGGTATGTGGGATGATTTAAGCAAAGGTAAGATGGGACATTTTACTGCATCCAAGGAGAAGCAGAAATATATTCACAAGGTATGCTGCTGGTTTAAAAGTTCTTAACTTTGGCAAGGTAGCTTGTTGCAGGAAAAAACAAAAAAGGAATCCTGAAATACCTTAAAGCCTCTTCGTCTGTAGCCTATAAAAGCTTATACTTAGTTTTTAAGGGTACCACAATAATTTCTTTTAAAAGATATATCTGGGCATTGGATTGTATCCTATGGCTGCTCAACATAATGTGAAGCCTTTCTCCAGTACAGGGTGGCAAAATACATCCCAATACCTACAAAATGGACCAAGAACTAGAGTGGTGTATGATGAATCAGAAAGTGAGAAAATCCCAACTGGGCTCTGAAGCTCAGTGGGTGACCATGCACCAGTGGCACTGCCTCAGCCTACCTAAAATGGAGGCGAGGAGAACCCAGGTATGTCATTCCCAAGTCCTTGGAGGAAAGTTAGGATAAAAACATGCTGATATTTACGAGATTTACTTCCAGGTAATTACGCTTGGCACTTTATATTATTTGCTGCCATTAAGAACGTAAGAAGAGTTGTGCTGGATCAGTCCGGCAGTCTATCGAGTCCAGCACCCTGTCTTACACAGTGGCCAGCCAGTTACTGCAGAAGACCAACAGTAGGGCGCAGAGGCCAAGGCTTCCCCCTGATGTTGCCTCCTGGCACTAGTATTCAGAGATTCACTGCCTCCGAATGCAGAAGTTCCCTTTAGTCCCCATGGCCAATAGTCAGCGAGAGACCTTTCCTCCATCAATCTGTTTAATCCCCTTTTAAAGCTGTCTGCGCCTGTGGCTGTCACTACATTCTGTGGCAGCAAATTCCGTATTTTAACCACTAGTTGTCTAAATAAATATTTCTTTTTGTCTGTCCTGAATCTACTAAGCATCAGCTTCATTAGGTGCCTTCAAGTTCTAAGTTCTGGGAGAGGGAGAAAAAGTTCTCTCTATCCATTCCCTCTACTCTGTGCATAATATAAACCTCTATCACGCCTTCCCTTAGTCATCTCTTTTCTAAACTGAAAAGTCCCAGGCTCTTCAGCCTTCCCTTCCCTTCATCTTCTTGTTTCCCCTCTTCTGTACCTTCTTCAACACTGCTAAATACCCTTGACCATAACTGCACACAGTACTCCAAATGAGACTGCACCATAGATCTAGTAGAATATTGGACATTTTCCAGTCCCTTTCCCCAGCAAAGAGTTTACTTTTTCCACTGCTCTGGCAAACTGGGTTGGTGTTTTCCATTTCATTGAGCTATCCACTATGACCCCAAGGTCTCTCTCACTCCCTTTCCCTCTCAGTCTCAGCCCTCATTAGCCTACACATGAAGCTGGAATATTTTGTTCCAATATGCATCACCTTAAACTTACGCTGAACTTCGTTGAACTGCACCATCTTATGCAGAATATGATGCATCATAAAATCAATGGACTGTATACAGGATTGAGCTGTTAGACTTAAAGCAAACAAACAAAAAGCAGAAATCTCATGTTAAGTAGCTGCCTGCTACTGATAAAGGTCTTGTTTCTTTCCTTAATATATCAAAGAAAGGCACTAATCTCCTCACTTTCTGGAACTTTTAAAGCCATTTCCCTGTGTTAAAAATTTGCCTTGGAGAGTATGGTATATATTAGGAGACCCCAAATCAGAGTAAAAATTATATTGTAGTGAACCCTGGAACATGAATGGTTTTAGAATATAGAAAGCTTATTATTGTATGCATTCAGAAAATATCTTACATTTCACACAAGGACTTTTATTGGCTAACTAGCATGGTCTACAATGAAATGATTTTGCAGACAGGTCTAAATCTAGATTAGATTCCAAACAGACTAAAATTTCACAAGCGACAGTTTACTGCTCTTTTAACCCCTTTGCAGAAAAAGAATGGTGAACATTTTTTAAGGAGTAAATAACCCAGAAAAGGAGGCTCGACATATGCACCTTAGTATCACCATGTAAAATAAACTGGAAACAAAACAAGCAGAAATGTTCAGGAGGGCATTTTTATAAAGGGATTAGAACTGTAGTATAATGGAACAGTTCCGAAGGGCACTTTTATAAGGGATTATTTAGGACTACAGTATGTTGCAATCTTTAGTGTATATATCATCTTGTTTTAGTGCATTGTCTCCTACCGCTGTAATCTAATTTCTGCATCATGTAGGGTAGACAGTTTTTTAAAGTTTTCATTGTCTTCTAAATCTGTAATCCTAGTCCTGTTACATTGTTTGTTCTATGTTTTATGCTGTCTGATTCCATTTGGAAACCCACCTCCAGAGTTCTCAGAGAGAAAGATGGCTGTAAATAAATTACAATGGTAGATGCATGAAGAGTATGTGGTGGGTAAAATGTTTTATTTTCTGCTGTTAATAGTGAGGTTCTCCCCTCTTCCACTGTGATCATACTTTATGTCTATTATTTATTTGTAAATACATATTCTCCCATAGTTTGTAAACTTGTAACATTGTTAATATCTTTCACTGGATCAAATTTTATAGTAGCATCTGTATGAAATCTTCAGTCTCACAGAACTATTCACTAGAGAGTGCCCCAAGTCAGGAGGCATTCTGTACAGCTGAAACATATGCATAAAAGCATTGTACCACCAAAAATTGATGTAAAGATACACAATGGATTTAATTTTGCTCTTCATTAACCTCAGTCCTGCAAGACTTAAGATCTGAAATATGACATGATCTGCAATATGGGATATAATCTCTCACAGGCTGTGTACTTAAGATCATAGTATGGAACGGTTACCTCTAACTTCTACCTACCACGGCAAACTCCGCCAAAGTGGCTAACGGTTTTTTTTTTTCCTAGCTCCCTTTGAATGTACATCTCTTCTGTGTCTATCTCTGACCCATCACTGTTTACCAGGCCACATCCCTGAGGCAACTCCTGACTCCTATTCTCCATCCTTTGCCCCAAGTAGCCCTATTCCCGGCTGTGAAATGTTGCAGGGTGTGCTCTTTGGAAGTCCGCATTTACTGCAAATATCTATTGATGTTTGTCTCACTGAACTTTTCCAGGCAAATGAGGAGAGGTGATCTTGGAGTGATGCTGGGTCTCTCAGGATGTGAAGAACTGTCAGTATAAAATACTGGCCTGAAAAGCATGCTCAGAAGCAACTAACAAAATCAAATCATACAAAGTCATGACATTTCATTACTTTATATAATGACATATTTTTAAAGCTTTACCATACCAGCTTTTTATTAATAAGGGACCCACAAGGACTTGCAGGAGAGGGGAAATCCTATCTACTGCTACTGTATCCTACTTCCTTCCCACGCCCTTCTTGTGGTGACCTTCTGCCTATCATTGCCATTGCTGCCACCTTCTCTCTCTTTCTCCCCTCATCCAGGACCAATTTTTTGTTGTTTTAAATGCTGAGTCTTAGGAGTTGCTAGAAAACCCAGTAATAACTACCTGTGATTTAGCGAGATTTGGGCGGGCATTTCCCCTTGATACTATAGTGTGCACACCTGTGTGCATATTGTTCCTCTATTTTTCAGGGCACTTAATAACTCCGATTTTGGTTAATTTGTTGGGATTTTTCTGGGTTTTCTCTAGATTTGTAGAAGCATCTTCCCCTTTCATACCTCTCCCCGTTGTGTGGATTTTAAAATTTAAATCTAGTCATAAGTTCAAAATTAGATTTACTTTAATGTATTTCTTACCCTGTTTTTCTCCCTGATAGGGACCCAAAGTGGATTATTTACAAAAATGAATATAATTTAAATAAATGAACAATTTAAGCAGAATACAATTTAGATAAGCAGGAATCCCCCCCTCCCCAAAAGTACACTAAACAACATCTTGGTTTGGCCTTGGACTTGCTGGGCAAATTGGTCAAGAGCTCTTTGGCTCACACTTGTTACTATCCCCATGTTTTATGCGCCTGCAACAGGAAGGAAACAGAGGCTCAGCCTATACCTTAAACAGCAGGCAGCCATCTTCCCATCTTCTCTTTTCATCACTTTTGGGGACATGGGTGGGCATCAATACTATAAGGGTCTATTTGTGCAAGAAGTTATCTTTAAAAATACTTTTACGTCCATTAACCTTTTTCTTTCCTAATCTACAGGTACAATTTTGGTACAATCTTTATGTCCCAGACTTTACTGAGTCACTGTCTCTTTAAGGGCTTTTAGGGGCATTTCCAGTGTTGCATGCCTGACTGATATTTGTATGTATGAATGCCTCAATAGATCCTTTAAATGTAGGCTGGATATTTTTTGCCTAATTTAGCAGCATTTGAACTCTTTGCAGCAGTTCAAGGTATTTTTAAATGCTTTTCCTATTACTTTGCAAAACACTGGCATTACAAGGCATTCCCATCAAAGGCAGCATCTACCCACATAATTTCCCTCAGAGCAGGCTATAGTATTATATATCAGCAGCTTAATTATTTGAATTGTACAATTTCTTATGTTTGCACAGTCTGAAATATTAGAACTGTTCCCCTGTATCTTCCATTAGTCATCTGTACCTGCTTTTCATCTTCCCAGAGAAGTTCTTCCTGGAATTTGTGCAGTATTAGGTGACTACTGCATGGCATACTTGTGACACGATGCCTTTTGATTTTGCATAATTCTTGTATAACATGCTCAAATGGTGTTGAAGGCTATGATAAGCATTTCTGCACAGACTGCAACCAAGGACTGGTCTAAACAATAAGCTTGCCATGGCTTCGTGTGGTTATGTGATATCTGGCAATACCAATGTGCACTATGTGGTGTAAAAGATTATTATTAAAAAAAACTTTTGCTCAGAGCTCTGCAGGTTTCTTATCCCATAAGTCACTGCAAACTTTCTAAAGGAAGCTGTATGTCAGTACTTAAAAAGAAGAACATGGACACAGATGGCTAGATAGTCTCAGTTCTTTCAGGTGGTTTGAAATTAGAACTTTATGGCCAACTGAAATTGAAAACCTTCTTCCCCAGGAGTATATGATGCAAATGTTCAGAATGCCATTGGTCTAAAAGATTGTAAGTTACAAAATCAACATGTTAAAGGTGGTAAGTTATGAAATCAACATGTCAAATGCACGTTAAGTGTTATATATAGACAAATACATCATGTAAAAACTGAAACATCCCTCTGATTTCTGCGTCATCTAGAATAACCCTGAGTTCTTCCCTTTTTTAGAACTCATGGAACATTGTAAGTTAAGAAATAGATAACTGAACACTGCAAGAATTAAATGGTCACTGAGCATGGGACTTTTATTAAATTTTTATCAATTAATTAATGCTTGCTATTAGTAGTCTAATTATAGTTCTTGTAAATAGACTGGAAGTGACCACATCTTCAAAGCACACAACTAATCTGTGAAACTGCAATTGCAGTGACTAAAAAATACTGGAAAATATTCCTTCTGTCCTTTCTTTGACCAAGTGAATTGGGAATGGTTTCTACTGCAGCAAATTTCATCATATGATTCCACCATGGGGGAAACCAAGCTTTGACCTTACCCACATATTCTTATCAGTAATTGCCTGACTTCTCTGTTATTCCTTTTCCAGCAGAGAACTTGCCTTGGCAGCCTGCCATGTGCCCAGAACACAGAAATCTTGCCTTCCATACAACATACATTTTAAAAAAGAGTATGTGCCAGAGGTAAGTCTAATATTAAAGTTTTTTTTGTCAGAAATTGCCTGCAGACTCAAGGACAATTATTCTGAAGCTGCCATTCCTGCTCATATCCTCAGAAATCATCAGTGGCTAAACATTTTTGTTAAAGCCAGATACCAACAGAAAGCCTTATGAAATCAAATCCAACTTATAAGAGCTCACTGTTAAGGCTAATCTTGCTCAGCCTAAATTCTTTGGTTTTCAATTAACTGCATGTCTCTAAGCTGAAGTGAAATCATTAGAGAAACTCCTATCTTATGGATTAAGCAAAACTTGGCAAGGAACCTGAAACTTGTACTTTTTCAAAAGCAGAACCGTGCTGTTAAAGTAGTGATCTGATCATGAAAGAGACAGCAGGTTCTCTGGATGGAGGAAAGGATGAAGCACAGATTGGGGTGTGTGTGTGCGTGTTCAATTTATTACTGCCTTTATCATTTAATTGGTCTCAGGCAGTTTCTTAGAACCAAAATCCCCATATATCAGTTGGAGGAGAAAACAAATTTGTGATCATTTGCTCATATACCTATGGTGGTTACATTATATACAGCCATATAATATACAAGATTTATAATTCCTCCTGTTCGTACGTAGGACCAGTATGGACAACATACTTTTCTAGTTTTGATTCTGAACTGTATTTCTTGCTCTTGTAATTTATTTAGTACTATGCCTTAATACTTCATACTAAGTTCTTTAAAAAGATTCTAGAAGTACTGAGCTTTCTCTTCCTCAATCACATTATGAACTTTCAGCTTTACAATAGGGACCACGTTCCCCCCAGCCTGAAAACTGGGATCATTCCAAGCTTGCAATCTGGAGATTTGAAATGGCTTCTCCCTTGAAAAGAGATGGACAGATTAACGCATCTCCAGATGGGATTTCATCAGCTCCACCCTGATTCAAATTTAAAATCTTTAATTGTAAACCCAGAATGACCAACTTTTGGTTTGGCAATTTATGGAACATGAGTAAGAAAACGAATGGAATTTGTTGCACTGAAGATGGTAATCTTACAGGGATTAAAATCCCTGCAAGGATTAAGACTTTTCGTTAGAGGTAGGGCAATCTGTTAGAGGCAGAGAAGTAACGCCAAGTGATAAAGTAGAATTCTAGACGAGATTCTTAAGAAGAGCGCCAAGATGAAGGCAGAGGAAACAGGGAGAGGATGGGGAGAGTTGGGATTCGGTCAAAAGAAAGGAAGATGTATCAAATGCAGATAAAACACTTGAACAGGAACACCAAGAAAATTATTTTGTTTGCAAAGAATTATTTGGTTTTTTAAAAAAATCTTACCTTTACTCATAGACTGAAAAATTGGTTAAAACATATAAAAGGTCAAAATATGCATTATTATCTATGACTTGGAGATTAACCATAAAGGAAAGGGTGTTTTAAATATAGACAGAGCTCTTTTTAAAAGCACACTATATATATTTTTTTCATTTTTGCAGCAGATAGGCCTGTGCAATCATGAAATGCTAAATGGAGCATAACCAGTTCCTTTCCTCTTACAATGCAAACCTTTGTATTTGCTTATAAAAGAGGTTATTCTACCCCTATAGGGACTTCTGCTTTTGTGGCCTAACAGAGTATAAGCTAACAGCCCTGACACACAGTTTGCAGTTACATAGCTTCAGCAGGGGGCAGAGAGGGGGAGGAGAGAGAGGAAAAAGAAAAACCCATCTTACAGAAAACAGTAGGATGGCTACACTTTTCTAAAAAGAGCAGACCTTAAAGGAAACCAAGAGAGACAGACAGGTCTTCGTTGTTGTTTTAACCAGTATGTAGTTCCTTATGTGTACTTTCTCTTTTTTTAAGGCTCAGTGATGTCATGCCATAATGATTGATTGCGTTCTTTGACCATTTGAAGGCTACAGAGAAAGCAGAGCAGTGGATGAGAAAACACATCAATGTTTCAAATGGAGTGGAGATGTAGGGGAGAGGGTTTATGGCTCTTTATGCTCACATATGTGAGCATGTACAGGTAGGTTAAAAATGCTGTCATAGTGCAATATGATGAATTCCTCTTTCGATTCATACATACAGATTAGCCAGCATGATTGTAACAGTGGCCAAATATTACATCTTGGTGTAAAAAAGTCAGGCTCCGAAATCCCTTAGTATCTATGTAAATGAGGTCATTGTTACTTTTCACAGATGATATTTACAGGGATTAAAATTTCATAAGCACAAAACATTATAGTGGCAGATGGCTAAATATTTATTTTATTTAAAACATTGTAATGCTGCCTTTCCACCCAAATAAGGTTTCTAAGGTGGCAAACTTTTGAACATTAAAAGAACACTTAAAGTAATAAAAAAATTCAATGTAACATATAAACACAAAGACACAATGCCAAAACCGTGGAGGAAGGCTAATAATAGTTACTGAGATATGCCAAACAAAATATCTTCACCTGCTGGCAGAAAATACCAATAAAGGAAAAAGGATTAATCTCCCTGTGCGAGTTGGAGTTCTCCCTCTCAGTTCCTTCCCTTTCTTGCCCAACATGCCCAATTTTCTCCAGGGGAACTGATCTCTATAGCTTGGAGATTAGTTGTTATTCCTGGAGATCTCCAGCTACCACCTGGAGACTGGTAACCCATTGGACTGTTGGGAGAGGAGCCTGGTGCAGATACTGGCTCAAGCTGCCCCCTGTTGTCCCCACCTGCTGGCTTATGGCTTTTATAGACGAGTGCCAGATCCTGGCTGGAGGAGCCTATAAGACTTCATCTCTAAAACTGCTATACTTGTACAGCAACTTGTCCTCCTCAACTCATCATTACCTGTAAAAAAAGGCAGTAAAGCTGAAAGAGGTCTTTCAGTGTAAACATATGCTTGTGCTTGACCCCTTAGGAATTTTTGTGTCTTTTTGGGTGTACAAAGGGCTAGTTTTCATTAAGGGATTTCTGTGTGTTTGTTACATACAAGTGCAATTGCATTCTTAGAAAAAAGGTAGGAGAAACTGCTTCAAAACTAGCCCTGTTATGTTCGAAAGCTAAAGAATATACCTTTAAGATGGACAGTTCTAGTTTGGAAATGTGCTTTTTGGTCTGTGGCAGCACATGGACGTGTTCTTTTTCTGGGATCCTGAAATCTTGGGGATGCAGAAAAGAACACATCTGAGATGCTTAAAAAATTCCCTGAGGTCCACAGTCTCCATGGACATAGAAGAGGGGAGATATCACAAAACATAAACCTCATAGATATCTCATCATTCTTTGCACAGACGCTGGTTCAATCTATGACCAAATTCAATTGTGAAATCCATCTTAATTAGATTTTGTGATTATTCTTAAAAGGTGTATTTGGGGTACATCATCCATGACCTGTTCTGTTTATCAAGTCACTCTCTGCCTTCTGATGTGTGTGTATGCGCCGTCAAGTGACAATCAACTTATGGTGACCTCAGTAAGGGGCTGTCAAGGCAAGTGAGAAGCAGAAATAGTTTGCCAGTGCCTTCCTCTGCAGTCTTCCTTGGTGGTCACCCATCCAAATATTAATCCTGCTTAGCTTCCAAGATCTGATGAGATCAGGTTATACCATGCCACCCCTGCTCTCTGATACAATCTTTTAAATAGTCCACTTAAGGGTGTCCAGGTACAGCTACTTTGGAACTGTTCCCAGGGTACTGCTTCTGCTTGTTCACTGAATCTACCAAGTTGTTACTGCTCTTACTACAAAGATAGCAAACAGAGGATATATGCCCCACTCTCATTTGGCAAACACCCTCAAATCTGAATGACTGGTAGTGCCCAGATGTGGTGTTGGTAGTAGTTCTCAATACTGAGCCTAAGGAAGTGTTAGCACAACAATATAAACAGGTATCTTTCAACATAGCACTTGAACCAGTAAACTCTTCTCTATAAAAAAAGGCCAAACTGAATTTTGTTACAAATCAAAAGATTCACTCTTTGCAGATTTAGGATTGGATGCTCTCTCTCTTTTCTTGGGGACTGGGAAAGTAGATCGTGTTCCTACGTTAGACAAAGAGCAATGCACACTGGAAATCTGGTACTAACCTATAAAGCCCTAAGCGGACCAGAACCAGCATATCTGTGGGACTGCCTCTCCCTACATATGCCCCAAAGGACACTTCAATCAGCAGAAAAACAACTACTGGTGGTCCCTGGCCCCAGGGAGACCCGCCTGGCCTTGACCAGAGCCAGGGCCTTTTTGGTCTTGGCCCTGACCTTGTGGAACTTTCTGTCCATCAAAACCAGAGCCAGGCAGGATTTGTTGTCCTTTCGTCAGGTAGGGTTGCCAGCTCCAAGCTGGGAAATTCCTGGAGATCTGGGGGGTGAAACCTGGAGAAACTTGGAGAAAGTGGGGTTTGGGGAGGGAAAGGACCTTGGCATGGCATAATTCCATGGAGTCCATCCCCAAAAGTAGCCATTTTCACCAGGTGAACTGATCTCTGTGGCCTGGAGACCAGTTGTAATTCCAGGAGATCTCCAGCCACTACCTGGAGGCTGACAACCCTATCGTTGGGCCTGTTGACAGAGATGTTCTGCCAGGCATATGGCTGAGGCTGGGCTAGGCCTCTGCCGGCCATGTGGGGGGGAGGGCATAAATGAATGTTTTAACCCTCCCATCAGATGTTCCACCACCACCCTGCTTTTTTAACAGCTTAATAGCACCTGAAAACTATAGCAATGGTTGTTGCTATCCTGGTATTTATTTATTACTTTTGTTATAACTGCTTACAATCTTATAATGTTTTTATATTGTTTTATGGCTAACTTGTATATTTATTGCTATATTGTGTTTTAAATGATGTAATCCGTCCTGAGCCCACTTCCGGGGAGGGCAGAATAGAAATGAAATAAATAAATAAGTGTGGAAGTAGTATGCCCACTTCTAGAACTGGTGGCAGAAAGTGCTGTCACAGCTGACTTATGGTGACCCCTACAGAGGTTTTCAAGGCAAAGAGACTAACCGAAGTGGTTTACCATTGCTTGCCTCTCTATAACAACCCTGATCTTCTTTGGAGGCCTCCCATCCAATTACTAATCAAGGCCAAACCTGCTTAATTTCTAAGATCAGGCTTGAAAATCCCAGAAGGGGTCGCCAGAAGTCAGCTATGACTTGAAAGCACTTTTCACCAAATTTAGTACAGGTACTTAGAATATTAGAAGATTTTACATAGCCTTTCTATTCTGATTTTGCTCCAATAGTATTTTGGCATCCAGATTTGTATTATTTATATTTGTAAACAAAAGTCTCCCATAAGACACTAACGAAGAAATGTTACATCAGTGCTTTCAAAAAGGGGTTAGTTTTATTGAATTTAAGGGTTTAAGATATGCCTTTTCATCTGAGACGAGACTACAAGGTAGTTAATAAGTCCCTACAATCAAAAGTAAAATTATGATACACCTTATACAACTTTAGACTCAGAGCAATTTACCAGCAATTATTTCAACTACAGTTTTAATAGTGAAGCAATTTTAATAGTAAAGGAGGATATGTGCTGATAATTTAAAGAGCTTTTAATCAGATTACTGAGTACTAATTCAGTATTGTTAGCAGAAATACCAAAAAGAAGCTATATACACAGCACTGTTGTACTTTAAATATCAGACACAAAGGGCCATATTTTTAAGAATTACAGGAAATATTAATGGATTCTACACACATTGCAGGATGTAGGAAAGATTAAACTATTTAGTGCTAAATAAGAGCTGGAAGCAATTTAAATAACTTGTTTTTATGGAAACAGATGTAATGGCTTTTCACATTTTTGTAATAGCTAACAGATTACCATTAGAAACATTTAATGTGAATACAGACTAATTTTTTTTCCAAAATGGGAAAAATCAATTACAGCCGAGGAAAAAAGCTGTCTGACTAGGTGCAGGAACAGACGTAGCTGGACCTGTCTTCTCTGTGCCCTCTGATGCTCATCCACCTTGATCTTAGGCCAAACCCCTCTTCTAGTTTAACAACCCATCTAATGGAAATAAAAAGATTAAATGGGGTCACTTGCAAGGCAGAACTAGTACATTTAAAGGAAACTTTAAGGGGCCTTTCCCCACATTACAGTGGAAAGACCAATGCTTGCCTTATACACCTCACACCCAAAGTTCACAATCTTGCTGCTTAAAACATACATGAGAACTCATTGCATATGAGTGTGTAGAAGAACAATTTAAGAACAGTTTATTGTACTCCTGTATAATGCTTGGTAGCGTTCAGTAAAATTCCCAAAGTGATTTACAGTACTACACTATTCTGTCAAATGTAGTCTGATATCACAGCAATACATGAGTGGATAAAGATGTGGTATACTGAATCAGACCATTTTATGCTGAGTCAAGTCACTGGTCTATCAAGGACGGTAGCATCTTCTCTGACTGGGAGCAACCCAGGCCTTTTACATCACCTGCCTAGTCCTTTTACCAGGAGGACTTTTACCTGGGACCTTCTGAATGCAAAGTAGGGCCATACTGCTGAGCCATGCCCCTGTCCATTAAATAATAATATTAACAACAATGCACAAATTTATTAATAAATCCTTTTAATTTCATCTCTCTCTTTTAACATTTTAAAAATGAATAGGAAGGTAATATATCCTGATTTTGTTTTTTTTAAAAGCCCAATCCTCAAATGGCAGACTTTAGTTAGAAGTAACAACTCCCCCTCTCCACTTTATGTGCAAATTTTTCTGAAAGTTTATTTAAAAAGTAGCATTTTCCCATTGTTTGGGAAATCCAAAATCTTCTGTAACTACAAATCTGAAATAAATTAAAACTCAGAAATATAAATTTTAGTTAAAAACAATCAAACCCTGTCCTCCTTAAAAAAAAAAACCTAAAATTTCACAGGTATTCAGTGTAGTCAACAACTCCCCCCTCCCCAAATCATTTTAGTAACAGCCACGTCATACAAATTTAGGGAATACTTTGTTCCTCTCAAAATAAAAAAGTCTAAGATCTCAGTCTTTTCCAGTGCAATTCTAAGAAGAATCACTCCAGCCCATTGCAATGGGCTTAGACTGGAGTAAACTCTTCTTAGAATTGCAATGTTCCTTTCTATACTACCTCCCAGCTGAACTATAACTGTTCCAAGCATCATCACCTTCCAAGTTTAACAGAAAGATAGTTTTAACATTCTTCCTCCTCTCCTTCATCTACTCATGAAGGAACAGCTTTCTAGGATCAAACAATTTCATGGAAAAACTGAATTGAAAATGAACTGTATAAATGTGTATGAAGAACATAAAAGCATGTGCCCCAAAACAGCAAGCGCAGACTGTGTATGTAAGCTTTTGGGTGTGCTCCTATTTGAGCATACTGTTAATACGAAAAGTGCAAAAATCCAGCAGCAAAAATGTGTGCTTCATGCTCTTGCTTAATATTCCCCACCAAACAGTTGGCCAGTTCTGTCAGTGTGGTACAGTGAATCACATATGACTGACTGGGGTCAGGAAAGCATGGACACAATTCCCGTGTCAACCACAAATACAACTCAGCAACTTTGGAAAATCAGCCTAGCTTACTCTCACAAGATTGTGGTTAGCACACCGTGGGGAAAACCCATATACGTTTCCTTGAATTTTCTGAAAGAAGGGTGGGATAACAAACAAACCACACAGCAAAAGCCATCTACAGAGAGTGGGAGGTTCTCATGCTCAGTGATGCATACAGGCTACTGCTGCTGTAAGTAACAATTACTGGACTACGGTCACAAGCTTTGAAACAGTTCCAAGTTGGGAGGGGAGAAAAAAATCTTATTAACGATTTCATTTTCTATCTATTATCTCATTATCTATCTGTTTTGGCCTTCTGCCAAGGAGGTGACATACATGGCTCTCGCTTCAGGTTTCTAACCTCCAAGTTGGGCCTGGAGTTCTCCCAGAATTGCAGCTGATCTCCAGACAGCAGAGGCCACTTCCCCTGGAAGAAATGGCAGCTTCAGAGAACAGACTCTCCGGCATCACATACTTGCTGAGTTCCCTCTCTTCCTCAAACTCCTCACTCCCCAGGTGCTGCCCTCAAAACCCAGGAAGCAGGAGTTGGCATCCCTGTTTTCCTTTTCCATATTTTATACTCCCAACAACCCTCTGCCTGTACTGAAGTAATAGTGAAAAGGCCTTTCTGAGTCTGTCAGGAAGGCCTCCACATTGCTTTAGATGGTTGTATAAGTTTGAGTTAGGGTTGCCAGCTCCAAGTTGGGAAATTCCTGGAGATCTGGGGGGTGAGACCTGGAGAAAGTGGGGTTTGGGGAGGGAAAGGACCTTGGCATGGCATAATTCCATAGAGTCCACCTCCCCCAAAGTAGCCATTTTCTCCAGGTGAACTGATCTCTGTGGCCTGGAGACCAGTTGCAATTCCGGGAGATTTCCAGCCACTAGCTGGAGGCTGGCAACCCTAGTTTGAGTGCTTTTTAGCAGGGCATTTGGCGCGTGTTTAGATAGATATTTTAAAATGTGATTGGGCTGATTTTCAGTGTGTATGTATTTAGATGTTGCTGTGAAGTTTGTGTTTTAGAAAGCGGACTACCTTGAGTCCAATTTTTGGGGACAGCTGAAAAATATCATATAGAAATACAAGCTGTGAGAAAGTGAGTGGCCCAAGGTTACTTAAGTGAGCATTCATGAGGGAATGTGGATGTGAATCCATCTTTCCTGGATCCAAGTCCGTCATCCAATGAGCTACAATGAGAATGTATTGACCCCCAAATTTTGAACACTTTTACTTAGGACTAGGCCCTATAATTTTAATGGATTCTATTTCTAAATCAGTGAAGTTAAGATCCCAGTGAATACTAGTATTTAACAAAATGTAAAGATCCACCAAATTAGGCTGGAAAAAGTACATAAGGAAAAGGGGCTGTGTCCCTGAAACTGTACCCCAAACAGTTAAATGTGGTTTGATGGCTGAGACGATAGACCCCTTAGCTTACTTAGTTACCATGGCAAACTTCCAGTATAACAGCTACAATACAATTCTCCTCTAAGCTTTTATTAAAAGCAGAAAAAAAGAAAAATGAGGTATGCTAAACTTATTCTTTATCTCTTGAAACTTCTGTAGAAAGAAAGGTTCTCATTGAGAATTACTGAAGGTATTAATTACTCTTGGGGGAATTAGGAAAAACAGCTTAAGAGGTCTTGAATTGTATCAAGTCCAACCCCATCCTGTTTAAAACAAGACATAATTAAATACACACAAAGAGGAAAGAAAATAATAGTAAAAAGGAAAAAGCAGTTTTGTCTTTGATCATCAAACCAGTTCCTGGGAAATAACATACTTTATACAGAGACAAAAATGATGAAAATCAAAAAGAGGGAGAAATACAGCTGGGAGAAAATGCAAAGAAGAGTTTAAGTTCAGGTGGAAAAGGAGTTTTTACTACTGCACAAACAACATCTTTCATTGGTAAACAGCCCAGGAATTGCTTATTCAAACTGCTGTCTCTTATTTTTTTTCCAACAAACCCTAAATCAGGTACTTCTAAAAAGGAACAGCAATAGTTGGCATCTAATTGTGTGTGAGTTAAAAGTGCATCCTTGTGAGCAAGGGAAGGACCATGATTGCTGAATTTCCCTACCATAAGAATTCCCTTCGCATATCTACCTGAAGAAGTGAGCTATGACTCACAAAAGCTCATACTGAAATAAATGTGAGTCACCGGATTCTTATTTCGCTACATCAGAGTAACGTGGCTATCCCTTTGTATTTACCATCTGCTGCTTCTCAAACGTCATCAAATGCTGCCCCAGAGAATTTCCAACCTTTAGAAACATTGGCTGGTGGGATACAAGGACCAATTTAGATCTTAACCAATGTTTTTTCCATCAAAAGTAATCACATTGCATAATACAATCTCTATTATAGATGGTACCCATTTCCAGCCATTTTGACTTGCCACATACACTAGTAAATATAAATATTAATCTTGTCATCTCCTCTCTAGTTTTTTTTTTAATTACTTGCTTTGGTGGGGGCCCTTTGGTTTGTGCTGCTCCAAGGGTTGCAGAAAGAAAGGCATCCATCTGCCCAAACTACACAACAAGGAAGAGGGTATCTTATGGCAGAGTAAATTATTTAGGAATTTTGGATGAACGTAATTTATTTAGAAACTCTGAATACTGCCTCCTCAGATGTGCTCAATGTAGATCATAACAATAAAAGAAAGGCAAGCAAGCAAACACCAAATACAAAACAATATTGATAAAAAACAGGACCAGACCAATTCAGGTCAATAACATGAATAACTCGAATCAAGTCAATAACAAACATACCTTACAAATCTTGGGGCTTAGATTGGTGAAACTATTAGCAACACCCTTAATGAATAAGGCATGTAGCTTCAACATGTACAGAGATGACTAATGACTAATCTGCATTACTGCTTTGTCCTTAATTACTTTGCTAAGAATTTTAGTCAGTAAATTCTTTAAATTGGGTTTTGAGTTTAGGCAGACTAATTGATGCAGAAATTAAAATCATTCTAGTTTATCCATACATTATATTTATGAGTTCTTTATCACTATAAGCCAGGGGTCCCCAACCTTTTTGTGCCTGTAGACACCTTTGGAATTCTGACACAGTGTAGTGAGTAAAGCTATAAAACGGCTGCCACAGCTTACCTTCAGTCACAAAGTGAAGATTCTGGCATTGTGGTGGCAGCTACTGACAAATTGACATTTAAAAAAATCTATTATTAGATTAGATTTTTAGTTCGCCCTCCCTGCCGAGCAGGCTCAGGGCAGAGCACAACATTTTAATTTACATAAAAAACACACAAAAGCAGATAAAACATCACAATAAAATTTAAAACACTACATAAAATAAAAACTTCTCCTCAAATGGCAATGGAAGTTACTTCATTTCGGACATGGCCCATACATCCATACCTATAGATATATGTAGGGTGGTGGAGAGATCTTTTCAAGTCAAGTACAGCTGGTGGGGGCCCAGCCTAGCCTCTGCCATATGCCTGGCGGAACATCTTTGTCTTACAGGCCCGGCAGAAGGATAATAAATCCTGCTGGGCCCTGGTTTCATCAGACAATCAAGCCTCCAATGGCCAATCAGAAGCCTTGATGGGCAAAAGCCCCACCTGGCCCCACTCACTTTCTAAAAACAGTTGGTGGGTAGGAGGAAAAGTGTTGGGAGGTGCCATGGTGCCCACAGGCATCTTGTTGGGGTCCCTTGCTATAAGCAAACCTGAATCATGAAAGAAATGAAATACAGAAACACTTTAAGTAAAGGAAAAATTAAGGTGAAGTGGTTTATACATGGCTACATTGGTCTACCTAAATTAGTATTGGCTACTCTGAATGGCAGGATCTTTCCAGGGTACCAGAATGAGACAGGGCATTCCCATGATTTAAAATCCTTTTGAGGATGGTTGGGAACTGAACGCAGGACCTTCTGCATAGGAAAAACACTGAGTATTGTTTGCTCTTCAAAGTTATTGTGTATTTGAGAAATAAGACAGAAGCCCAGTGGCACCTTAAGTCTAGCCATATTTATTTTCCAGTATAAGTTTTTGTGAGTAGAGATGGGCATGAACCAAAATACAAACCAAAGTTTGTGATGAACCCGGCCGGTTTGTGCTTCACGAACTAGTGGTTCGTCAGATCCCATTTCTGACGAACCACCACAAACTTTAGGGTGGTTCATTTGATTTGTTTTTTGGTTCATCACTGCAGACAGCCTGGTGCCGATCAATCAGTTTCCTAGGCAACAGGGGATGGACTTCCTACAGACCTTTTGCTGGCCCGGAAGTGACCTTCTACTGGCCCGGAAGTGATGATTTTCTGACCTGGATGTGACCTTTTCATGAACTGGTTCGTGAACTGGGGGCAGGTTTGTGAAAGTTAGTGGTTTATGAAATTTGATGAACCACATGGTTCGTTTTTTTCCTGGTTTGTGCCCATCTCTTATTTGTGAGTCTGAGTTCCCTTCATCAAATGAATGTACTTTTTAATGCAACAGTATTTGAAATGAATAATTTGATGTGAAAAAATACATGGATTATAATTTTCTTGCAAAGTTAAAAATCTCCTGACTAGGAATACTGCTGATGGATAAATAAATTCTGCATCATGGACTATAATGGCGTCAAATACCAGATCAAAAACATATGTGAAAAAATGGTTAATGAATACAGGCATCCGTTTGAGGATGCCAAAGACGGTAGAGTAAATATTTTTATATACTACAAGTCTTGGAAAGCAGGTTTCAATAATACACCCATTCTTAGAAACAATATATAGCAGTAAACATGACAATCTTTGCTAAAAAGAACAGATCTCATTTCACCCTTTAGTGACTTTTCTCAATATACTCAGTAATGGGCAAAGAAAACAAATGTACATTGATCTGTATTATAATGCAAGTGGGGATTCCATAGTAGTGGAGATTACGATGAAGCCCCTGGGGTACCATTTGGTGGAGCTTATAGGATCTTGCAATTGATCTTCAACTGCAACAGGTAACAAAACTAGTTTGTTTTTGGCAGCTTAGATCTAGACTAGGCATTTCTGCAGGTACATGGATTTCTGTTCAAGAAGTGTGATTTTCCTGCTTTCCTCTTCCTGTGGGAGCCTGAAACACCTCTTGAAATCTTGTTCTTGCAGAAGAGGGGACTTACCAACAAGATGGGTGACATTTCAGGCTACTGTGGGAGGGAAAGACAAGAAAGTTATGTTCTGTGAGAGGAAATCTTTGTGCCTACAGAAATTTTAGTGTGAATCCAACCCACTATTTATTGAAACTTTTCTTCTTTTTAAAACCAAATTACTAAGAAAAGCTACAGATGTCTGGACACTCCCGGTAACTTCCTCTGCCAGCTTTGGAGAGCATTCCCAACGAAAGTATATCCCAAGAAAATGGCAGAAAAGGTGAACAGATGGCAGAAGGAAACAGTGAGGAAGCCAAGAAGAGCTTTTGGTGCAAAGGAGAATACCATTTATGGCACTAAGAATCTGGGTGTGCTTTGAAAACCTCCAAAAACCAATTGCAGATTTTGGTGAAGGGGTCAGGGGTGACCCTCCATCTATTAAAACTCTTTCACATGTGGGCAATTCAATCATGTCAATTAATCATCTGTCTATAGCAGGAGTTCTTGCCTTCAATGCCTGCAGCACTAGCTGTGTGATCCTCCCCATTCAACTTTAATTTCTTCTTCTAGTGAGCTCCAAGCAACCTATTGTTTCAAAACCACACACTGCAAGATATGTTAACTTGAATAACAATCTTTCTAAAATCAAAGGCAAGTATATGTCTATACACAGCAGACTACACATGTCCAGGCTATCAGATAATAAGCATTTTATCTGGAAGTTTCCTATGATGCATTTAAACTCCAACTACCTTCACGCTGCCCTTATGGTGACCTCAAGCCTAGTTTTGATTAATCTCCCTTTTCCTGCCAGCAAAAAAAAAAAAATCGTTAAGCCATGTGAAGGCTTTTTATGACTCAGACTTTTTTATGCTTAACATTTATGCAGATGATCCAGGCCTTGATCAACAAGCACTCTTGGGAAGGTAGATTAAAGCAACCCTAAATGATGAAAGTAATGCAATGCTAGACTCTTCCTGTTCAATTAGTTTCTGAAACTGTAATCTGCTATAATGGCATCCTTGTTATATCCCACCTTAAAATGGACCTTTTCCTGAGCACAAAGTAGAGGCTATTATTCAGTGTTAGACCACAATGCATTTTTTCAATCCATGTTTAGAATTCAATAATGTTTGCAATTAAGTTTTACATGACATTTTCTCTAGTAGACACACATGAAAAAAACCCCTTAATGATACATCCCTTGTGCTTTTAACTTAGATACACATTCAGGAAACATCTGCACAGGATATCCCCATGTATCTAGTTCAACAATGTGGTACATAAGAATGTAACATATGAGCAGCTGTGATGGATCAGACCAACAGTCCATCTAATCCAGCATCCTGTTTCATACTGTGGCCAAACAGCTACCCCCATAAGGTCTACAGGCAGGGCAGAAAGCCAAAAGCCTCCTTCCCCTCCAAAGCTGTGCTTTGGCACTGGAATTTACAAGGGGTCCATTCCATTTAGTTATGGGATTGGATCCTGAGTAAAATTTTCCATTTATGTTAGAGTTCTTGATCAAGAGGAAATGCAAGAAAAACTTCACGGTATCTGCTTGTGCTAAGTCAAACTAACATATGCACACGTCATTTCCCATATGTGAAAGATCGTGTGCAACCAATTTTGGATACTATAATATATAGGAAGGAAAGCAGTAGGGGTGTGCACGGGGGAAAAAAATTGGGTTTCCTGTGTCGGGTTTACTCGAAGTGGGAAAATTATTTGTAATATTCCGAAAGCCAAAGCGGCAAGCCGCTTCGGCTTCATGTATTTAAATCGCTTCAGTATGCTCCGTAAAGATTCGGGGCATACCGAACTTAGAGGGGAAGCTGTCTCCCAGCCCCCAACCCCCCACTTAATCCCCCATCGTCCCCCTCCACTTACCTGGCCGTGGAGCCAGAAAAAAGACCAACTGGGTGGCAGGGAAGGTGGGAACCAGCACCTCTGCTGCCCACGCCTCCTCCTCCACTGCAGTGGCCAGCTGGGTGTCGTGTAAGGCCACAGCTGCCACCTCCACCGCCTGCTCCGCCACCGCTGGGAAGGCACAGGTAAATGGGGTGGTGGGAGGGAGCCCTTTAAACTTCAACTGGCGATTGTGGGGGATTCCCCCATGGGCCAGATGAAGCCTGGGAAAGGCCCCGAAGCTTCCCAAAGTGACACGAATCACTTTGGGAACCTGTGATTCAGGGTTTCCTAATCTTTACGGATTGGGTCCAATTCAGGAATTTTTCCCAAATCGGATACCTGAAGCATCGGATACCCCTAGAAAGCAGCAGGTGTTGCACAAGATCTTGAGAAGCAGAATTACCAAGTCCACTTCATGTTTCTGCTTGCTCATCATTGGATCGAAGACATTGTGTCTAGGGTTGTGTAATATAGTACCCCTTGATGAAAAAAATATCAGTATTTTTTGGTTATATTCAGGAATCCAAATAAATGTTTGGATTATTGGGTATACTAGTATTGCCATTCCCAAATAACCCCCAAATTAATTGGGTTTATTCAGGAATTACAGTGTACACTCTGTGCTGGTTTTTTGAGAATTAAACATGTTATAGGGTGGGGTGTAGCTGGACTGGGTTTTTAAAGTGGTTGTTATTGTTTTTTGTTGCCTTGATGAGTGTATGTATGGGGAGTTCTTTAGTTTTATTTAGTTCTGATTAATTTTAAACTTTTTCTTTGCTTTTGGTACACTAGATTTAAAGGCTTGATTTGTGGTTTTCTGGTGGGGTCTTTTGCTGTACATTATATTTTAAAAGGTTATTGCTTTGGGGAAGATATCGCATGCTTGCTATTTACTTTGATGTTGGGCTCTGGTTAATTTTTAAAGGGTTTTATTCAAAAAGGAAGTTGCTTAATTGAAAACATTTAGAATACAACATTTAGAATACAAAGTCAGATACAAAAAACTGGCGGGGGGGCTGTTGGAAAATAATTGCTGGTTTATTCTGTGAAAGTAGTCAGAACTCAGGGGGCAGAATGAGTGATAGGAGAGGAGTCTAGTGGATTCCAAGGGGAAATACAAAACAGGGAGGGGGAGGACTGCAGCTTCCCCCCTTCTGTGTGGAGGCTTGCCCCACAGCTGCCTTCGAGCATCCCAACATCTTGCTGGGGTGTTCCAATGAACACGCCTCACTTGAAGGCTCTCTTCATTGAGGCCGCTGGTAGAGCAGCGGCCACAGAGGTGCCTACAGGTGTCAGTACAGGGGTTGCGACTCAGCAGCAGGAGATGGAGCACCCTGAGGTGGCTTTTGGGGTGAGCTTGGGGGATGTGAGCCTTCTAGCTGTTGAGCACACCTCAGGGATTCAGAGGACGTTGGAAGACTGGAGAAGCTCACCAAACCTCTTCTCCAGTTCCTCCAAAGTGTAGAACAGGTAAGAGGCGGCATAAGAGGAAGAGATGGAGGTATGCCACAGAGTATTGCCATCTTAACGCTTTCTCCCTTGGGCCTCTGTGATGGTCCCTTGCCGCGTTTACTGAGACTAAATTCTTCAGAGGTAAAGGTGGCCTGGAACCCAAATGATCCCTTTCTTTAACCTAACAAAGTTGCAAGAAAACCCTTGCTAGGTCCCAAGGTAGTCTTACTCGGGAAAAAAACCCTACTGCTTAAAAATATAAACATCTTTATTAATTACCAGTTAAAGAAAAGCAATTAAAATCGACTTCCGGTTTGGGATTCATGGAGGTCTAACGCAGCTCCATTTGTGGAGCTGACCGGATTGCCGTTTTAACCGGCCGGAGGGGTGAAAATAACCCGCGGCCGACTGCTCTCAGGCGGGGAGCAGGCAAAGAACGCTCAAGACCCTAGGGTGAGTTAGATCTCGGACGAGGGGGGGCTCTACACAAGGAGTCTCCCCCCCGATCCTTGAGGTCCCACCTTGCGACGGGTCGGCTATAATCTCTGCGGCAATTTTGGGGCCAATTCGGCTGGCATAAGACCTACATACCCAAGCTTCGATCGGGGAGGGAAGTCGAGAGGAGAATTTAAGATCGAAACAGCGATTACAACCCGAGAAAGCTGGAGAGAAGGTAAAGATCGCTATCTCTTGAAACGGGACAGATTGACAAAAACAGAGAGGAAAGAAAGTAGACTTTTAAACTGCAACAGACTAGCGAAAAGGAGGTGAAGACTCGGCAGGAGTTGTATTTTAAAAGAGACTAAGTTTAAAGAAGTTATTACAAAAATCGGACTATTGTTTTGAATACCTGTGGTTTTGGAGCTGTGGGAAAAAGACACCATCGCGAGACCTGCTGTGGGAAGACGGGAGACAGGAAGTGCGTAACAACAATAGAGTGGCTGGAGGGAAGCGGCCCTTGCCAAAGGACAGGAAGTGGGGAATCGCCATCTTTGAAAGTGGAAGGGTCGTGGCTTCAGCGGAAGAGGAAGTAGGCCATCTTGGATTATAATAACATAGAGAAACCATAGAGAAAAGACGCCCGACATTTTGGATATAAAAAATTAATTTTGGCAAAGATTGGGACATTTAAAAAAAAGGAAAACGTTTAATTATACGCCACGGAGCTGAGGAAGAGAGCAGATTCGTGGGAGCGAGCTAAAGCAAGCCCCACGATGTCGAAAAAAGAGTGGCAATCGGCAATAGAAAACTTGGACAAAAAACTTATAGACATGATGAAAGAACTTAAGGACACGAAATTGGAGCTTATTAAAGAGGTCAAGGAAGTTACACAGACAGTAAAGTCGGAGCTGTCAGAAGTGAAAAAAGGTGTGGAAACGATTAGCAGTGAATTACAAGGAACGCAGCAGAGAGTTAAAACAGTAGAAGACGCGATGGAGAATTTAATAGACACGCAACAAACAGAGATGAGGCTGGTGAAGGGGAGGATGTCAGTTGCAGAAACTAAACACATGGAGAAGCAGCTTCGTTTTCGTGGTCTGCCAGAAGTGGAAGGGAAGTCAGCGCAAGAACAGATGACTGAGGTGTTGGCTGATTACCTGGGGAAGGAGGAGGAGGAAATTGTGGCTATCCTAGATGTGGCGTATCGTGTGAACTCGAGAATTGCAACCCAGAGGAAACTACCAAGGGATGTGATTGTGCAGTTTACAACTAGAAATATGAAAGAGAGGATTGTGACCAAACAATTTCAAGATCCATTGGAGATTGATGGCAAGACGATTATTATAATGAAGGAACTGCCCAGATCAGTGTTATTGGACAGGAAAAAATATAGAGTGCTAATTCAGACTTTGAAGGACATGAATATCAGATACAGATGGGAGTTACCGGAAGGAGTGTCCTTTGAGTTTGGAGGGGCAAAAAAACGTATCAGATCTGAGCGGGAGATGGAGAGATTTATCAAGGACAATGAAAAAGACTTACCAACAAAACCATGAATATGGAGTGTAAAGTATTATCTTGGAATATAAATGGACTAAACTCACCGAATAAGAGAAAAAATATTTTTCATTGGCTACTAAAACAAAAATGTGATATTGTTTGTTTGCAGGAGACCCACATTAGAAAACAGGATGTAAAATATTTAAAATCTGGAAAATTGGGCAAAGAATTTGTAGCGGCTTCCAACAAGAAAAAAAGAGGAGTGGTGTTGTATATAAAAGAGGAGCTGCAGCCAAAATTTGTTATGAGAGATGTGGAAGCTAGATTTGTAGCAGTGGAATGTAATTGGAACTTAAAGAGAGTGTTGGTAGTCGGACTTTATGCACCTAACGGTGCAAAGGAAAGCTTCTTTGAGGACTTAAGGAAGCACCTAGACGATCTTGTATATGACCAGATAATTCTTGCTGGAGATTTCAATGGAGTGACAGATTTGGAATTAGACAAAAAGACTACAAAAGCACAAAAGAAAAGAGGACTATTGCCAAAGCTTTTTTTTGAGTTGATTCAACAAGAGACTCTCGAAGACGTATGGAGGAGAGAATATCCTAAAACCAAACAGTTTACTTTTTATTCTGCAAGGCATCTTACATTATCAAGAATTGATATGATCTGGGCCTCAAAGGACTTAGCGCTATGGACTAAGGAGGTAGAAATAATGCCGATGGTAGGCTCAGATCACAACCCAATTATGTGGAAATTTGGAAAAAGGAGAAAAAGGAAAGCCTGGAGAATAAATGAGGACCTGTTACAGGAAAGTGAGAATATGGAAACACTGAGAAGAGAGACTAAGTTTTTTATACAATACAACGTGAATAAAGAAGTACCAACCAGTAAAGTTTGGGACGCGTACAAGGCGGTTGTAAGGGGCATACTAATGGACTTAAATGGTAGAGCAAGGAAAAAGAAAGAGGAGAAAAGACAAGAGATTGAGGAGAAAATAAAGGCCAAAGAAGTACAGTTAAAAAAGAGACCAGGGAAAAAGAAAATACATCAGGAAATCAAAATTCTTCAAGAACAGTTAACAGCAATGAGTAACAAAGAATTGGAGTGGAACCTTAAAAGACTGAATCAAAAAGCTTTTGAGGGTGCTAATAAACCTGGGAAATATTTGGCATGGCAATTAAAGAAGAAAAGGGAAAAGAAAATAATAAATAAAATTTGTGAAGAAAACAAAACGTATTTGGAGCAGACTACCATTAGCAGAGCCTTTTATAAATTTTACGCTAAGCTGTATAATAAAAAAGAAGTAAACAAAGAATCAATAGCATCATATTTGGAGAAAACCAAACTTCCAGAGATCTCGGAAGCTTGGAGAAATAAGTTGAACAGTGAAGTAACTGATGAGGAAATAAATATGGCAATACAATCCGCAAATCTAGGAAAGGCGCCAGGGCCAGATGGACTTACGGCTAAATTTTATAAGACAATGGCCAATGAACTGGCACCATTCCTAAAAGAGGTGATGAACGGAGTTTTTAGGGATCAAAGAATTCCAGACACTTGGAGCGAAGCGAATATATCATTGATCCCAAAAGAGGGCCAAGATCTGACTAGCGTGAAAAATTATAGGCCTATATCACTACTCAATAATGACTATAAAATTTTTGCGAAGATATTGGCGGAGAGATTGAAGGGGTGGCTCTCGGAAGTCATAGAGGAGGAACAAGCAGGCTTTTTGCCAGACAGACAAATAAGAGACAACTTAAGGACAGTGATCAATGCTATTGAATACTACGACAAGCGTTGTGACAAAGAGGTTGGTTTCTTCTTTGTAGACGCTGAAAAAGCGTTTGACAATTTAAACTGGGATTTTATGTTTGCCACTATGGAAAAGCTACAACTGGGAGAAAGATTCGTCAGAGCAATCAAGGAAATCTATAGAGACCAGACTGCAGCAATTGTAGTGAATGATGAATTGACCAAAAAATTGACGATTAGTAAAGGAACAAGACAAGGTTGCCCGTTATCTCCATTGTTGTTCATTTTAGTATTGGAGATTCTGATGATACAAATTCGACAAGATGAGGAAATACGAGGAATAAAAATAAAGGACTACTCATATAAGGTCAGAGCATTTGCAGACGACATAATGTTAATTGTAGAAGACCCACTGGAGAACATGCCAAAAGTGATAGGCAAGATCAAGGAGTTTGGAGATTTGGCAGGTTTCTTCATTAACAAAAAGAAGTCAAAGATATTATGCAAAAACATGACTAAGCAGAAACAACAATTGTTAATGGAAACAACGGATTGTGAAGTAACTAGTAAGGTGAAATACTTGGGAGTTGAGCTGACTGCAAAAAATATAGATTTGTTCAAGAATAATTATGAAAAATTATGGACTCAGATAGAGAGAGACTTGATCAAATGGAATAGATTGAACCTGTCATGGTTGGGCAGGATTGCAGCAGTTAAGATGAATGTGTTACCAAGAGTAATGTTTTTGTTACAGACAATACCAATCATCAGAGACTCTAAACAATTTGAAAAATGGCAGAGGAAAATATCAGATTTTGTTTGGGCAGGCAAGAAGCCTCGAGTGAAAGTAAAAGTTTTACAAGATGCAAAGGAGAGAGGCGGAATGCAACTGCCCAATCTGAGACTTTACCATGATGCAATCTGCCTAGTTTGGCTAAAAGAGTGGATGACATTAAAGAATAAGAAACTATTAGCCCTAGAGGGATATAAAAAAATTTTTGGATGGCACGCATACCTATGGCATGACAAAGTAAAGGTCAACTCGATGTTCCTGCATCATTTTGTAAGGAGAAGTCTATTTACAATCTGGAAGAAGTATAGAACTTACTTACAAGAAGGAACCCCCTTGTGGGTGGTTCCATATGAGGTGATAGATCCGAGAGCTGTGGATAATGAACAACAATGTTTAACGTATAAAGAAATAACTAAGATTGAAGTATCTAAACTTAGAATAAAGACGCAAGAGGAACTATCACCTAACTATGATTGGTTTCAGTATAGACAGATTAGAGACTTATACAACTCAGACTTTGCAAAAGGGGGCATACGAACAGAGAACTCGGAACTAGAGCAGACCCTTCTTAAAGAAGACAAGAAAAGAATATCCAAGGTATACCAAGTATTGCTGAAATGGTATACTGAGGATGAGATAGTTAAAACACAGATGGTGAAATGGGCTATAAATTTCAATAAAGAAATAACAATGGAGGCATGGGAATACTTGTGGAAAACTACAATGAAGACAACGACATGTATTAATATTAAAGAGAACATTTTCAAAATGATCTATCGTTGGTACATGACACCAAAGAAGATTGCGCTAGGGAATTTGAATACTTCTAATAAATGCTGGAAATGTAAGAAACATGAGGGCTCCCTCTATCATATGTGGTGGTCGTGTGAGGTAGCTAGGCAGTTCTGGGGGGAAATAATAAGAGAAATGAGTGAAATTTTACAGTTTCAAATAAATAAGAACCCAGAACTCCTGCTGCTAAACTTGGGAATGGAGGGAATTCCAGCCCATCATAGGACGTTGATTTTTTATATGACTGCAGCAGCTAGACTTTTGTATGCGCAGAAATGGAAAGTACAAGAAGTACCAACTATTGAAGATTGGATCTACAAATTGCTGTATATGGCTGAAATGGACAAGATGACAAGAAAACTGAGAGATCTGGACTCAGGGCAGTTCAACACAGACTGGGAGAAGCTGAAACAATACCTGGAGAAGAAATGGGAGGTGGGAGGAAAACTGTGGCAGTTTGAGAACTACTGAAATATAATAAAAGTATAAAAGAGAGGGGTGACTTTACCGGGGGAGGAAGAGAAATGTGAATTTATAAGCAGTTAGATTAATTGATTGAGATATATATAGATATGTATAGGTCAACTGATAGAGAATAATTAATGATAAGGTTTAAACATGAGGATTGACTAACTAACAATATTTTCTTTCTTTGACAAGATTTATATGCACCAAACTGAATGTATAGAAGAGTTAAATTGATTGAGTATCTGAGGAGTTATATAGAATTACCATAAAAAGTTGAAATGAGTAATATATAGAGAACAAATCAAATTGTTTGATTTAAATGTGGGAAATTTTTATGGTTTATGATATATAGGTTTATATAGAATTATTCAAAACTGGAAAATGGGATAAATTGTTTATCTAAAGACGTATAGTTTGGGTGTATAATAATTAAAGGAGTTAATGATGCACTGCTTAATATAATGGAGAATGTATATCTGTTTTAGACAGAGGAATTTAATAGAAGTAAGGGAAAAGGGACAGAGGGTGGGAAAGCTGTTGGAAGTCAACAAAAGGGGGGGAAAGGGAGGGGGTTAGAAACGAAAAATTAGGGGAAAATTGATTGTAATGTAAAAATAAAAATGTTCTAACCCAATAAAAAATTTTTCAAAAAAAAAAAAGAAAAGCAATTAAAATCCAGTACAGTCTCAGTAGGTCATTAAGCAACAAAATAATGAAATTAGCTGTTCTAAATAACACAGTTGGTACCTGGAGTCCTGTTGGTAAATCATTCCACAGTGTACAGCAATTGTCTGAGCAGTAGTAAAACATTCAGGCCAATAGTAAATAACCTTTGATAGAGATGCAGAGGAGCCACATAACAAGATCCAAAGGCTGAACAAATATATACCGACTCCTGCTAAGTTATAGATCTCTAGCTCCTCTACTTGATGACCCATGTTAACCAATGGAATGCCTTACTTAAAGGAATTTTTCAGAACTGTCAAGTCATTGCTCCTTTCTTCTCCCTCTCAGTTCTGAAATTTCCTTGCTGGACAGCCTTGAGGAGATAACAGGGAATAAGAGTCTCAGACCAGGTGCATCTCATTAAGAGAACTGAGTGTTCATTTTCCAAATTAACCCTTAGATGGAATAGGACTGTATTGCATCACAGCATCTCTTTCTTCCCACCTAGATATAGAATATTTGCCCTGACCCTTCACAAGAAGGTGCCCAAAGCTGCTAGGCAGTGTGTGAGCCTACACCAGGTGTCCCCAACCTTTTTGAGTCTGCAGGCACACTTGCAACTCTGACAAGTGGGGGTGGGGAGTGTGGTAGGTGCAGCAACAAAATGGCTGCTGCAGCTTTCCTTCAGTTACACAGTGATCCTTGTGCTGTGGAGGCAGCTTCTGATGAAACAGTGTTTTTAAAAATCTGCACAGCCAATTGAATTTTCAAGAGTCAATCAGACGTCATGCTTGATAAAAGCCCCACCTGGCCACACCAACTTTCTAAAAACACTTGGAGGGAACCAAGAAAGGCATCAGCAGGTGCAATGGTGTCCAGAGGCATCACATTGCAGACCCCCCGTCTTACATCTCCGCGATCTGGAATCACTTCCAGAGGATGGACAATCCCTGATATGCATAGTGCCAGATGTGCAGGGCCCAGATCAGCTGACAGAAAGAGACTGTTGTGCAACCACCAGCAATCCAAGAAGGGAGTCATTAGGCATGGACATCACCATGGGCTACAAGGTGACTGATGGCAGTACAAACATCTGGGCAGTGGCAGTGCTCATGGGCCTCAGGTGCATTTGCTGCATGGCCCACCACCTTCACCTCATATGCCTGGTTTGAGTCCTGCAGAGAATCCCCAACTGGTTCAGGGGCTCACAGAATTGGACCCCTTCACCTTAATCTACTTGAAACTTGGGCAGTCTGTAGTAATCAGGCAAGATTAGGTTCCCTGCAATTTTGGTATAGGTTGCTTGAAAAATGGCCTCTTCATCCTCCCAGAAAGACTCCCTCACAGGAAATAATGATTTCAAATATCTAGGATTCTTGCGGCCGGGGGGGGGGGAATCCAAATAATAAATAGGTATTTTTGACCCGAATAGCTGGAATACCAATATTTATTGGATTTTTGATACCCCAATCTGAAAAGTACAGATTTTTTTTTTAGTGAACACTCCTAAATTGTATCTAATAGTCACTTGTGGATCTATCCAAAATCTTGTTTAAACTCCATTTAAAGTCAACAAGTGGCTGTCAGTACACTCCACAGCAATAGATTCAACAAGTCAATCAAACTTGCCTGAAGAAGTACTTCCTTTTGCCTGTCCTAAATCTATAGCCCATCAGCTTTAAGAGTTCTACTATTATAGGAGAGGAATGGAAAGTTATCTCTACCCACTTTCTTCATCCCTTGCATAATTTTATAAATATCAAATAATCAGTCATTTATAGGGTTGCCAATTCCAGCCCGAGAAATTCCTGGACATTTGAGAGTGGTACCTGTGGATGAGAGCATCTGGGGGAGGATGTCACTAAGCATCTTCGGTATACTGTAAAGTCTGCTCTCTGAAGCTGCCATTTTCTTCAGAAGAACTAGTATCTGTATTCTGGAGATTAGTTGTAATTCCAGGAAAACATCAGCTCCACCCCTGGCAACCCTAGCCCATTAGCTTCCGGAAAACATTCAGGTAATTCATCTCAGCTGGAAATCAGTGTGCGCAAATCCCTACAACATTTTCTGTTGTGAAAATGGATGCAAAGAATTCATTCAGTTTCTCTGCAATCTCATCTTTATTTACCAATACTTTCAATACTTTGTCACCCAAGGCCAGGACCAGATTGGGAGGCAAAAATTGGGCCTGGAAAAGGCGGTTGTCGCACTAGGACTTTTCCTGGTGGCCTTAGTGGCCGATGCATCCCTATCTGAGGGCCCGACCACCTCCCTAGCCAGGTTCCAACATTTGTTATTTTTGAAGGAAGTTTTATTGATATTAGTTTCTAGCACCATCTCTCTTATATTCTTGTTTTCTTGCCTTATTTTCAACATATATTTGTTTGCCATAACCTGTTTCTTGTTCCCCTGATACGGGGAAGGACTTCTGTTTTTTAAAGGAAGCCTTTAGTGCTGAACAAAAATTGCTCTGCAAAAAAATTAGGTGCCTGTGCTGATGTGCTTTGGATTTTGCAGAGCCTGGGACACACCCATTGTCTTTAGGGAGTGTGTGCATGTGTAAAAACCCCAAGAGACTGAAGAAATCGCATGTGGACTGCAGGTCCAAACATGCTTTGGCTACATATTCAACATAACAAAAACCTCTCTTTAAACATGAACTCCATGACAGTATCTGTAATAGGTATTAGTGGTTGCAATATGCTTAGTCTGTAAGACGTAAACAACTGCACGAGAACAGAGTCCATGTAAACTTACAATTCACTCTGAAAGGAACGTAGAATCATATGCCATAAACATAGGTTGCTATATCTGTGTAAAATGAAAGACACATCATGCATTGGTTTGGTATTGGAATGAGATCTTGGCAAATATTCACTCTTTGAACTGCTGTCAGCCCTATATAAACTCAGGGTAATCGGTAAAAATGTTTATTTCTATAATCATTTTTACTTTTGAAAAACCATCAAGCATCCTGGAAACTGATAAACATATGACTTTACAATAAAACATTCTCAAAAGTGCTCAAGTTTCTATAAAGCTATTTACTTATTTCATAGCCAAGGTGCCATATAATAGGCATCTACTGAATGTTTGCTCAAATTATTTGGCTGGCTGGCTGCCTCTAATTCAGATGTGTAACTTGGAAACCAGCAGCCTCTGCTGACCTGTGGCATCCAGAGCACAAATCAGCCATACCACTGACCACCCGCAGAGCTTCTTCTGCTGATTATACTTAGGATAAAGGCACACATTGAAAACCTCTTATTTTGTGTGCTTCTGTGAGAAAGACACAGACGTTTCAAACTGGCAACAGGCAGCTTGATATTTAGCTTAACTTAAAGTATGCTACATAATAGGACAATGTATTTGGCATTTTTGAAAGATCTCAAGCATTTTTTCATAAACCTTCATATATTTTAAGCAACAGCTTTCTTCAACGCTTACCTGTTTGATAAACTGCAGTAGTTATAACCTTTCACTGGTCTGCAGTGCATTCATTATATCCAAATAATTGTACCAATAACAGAAATACTCTCGGCACATGGTAGATAGTATAGAAATAATTGACAACCTGATTGTGTTAGCAGAGGAAGAACAAGTACCACTCAATGATTACTAGAATGATTTGAAGAGAAAGATTTGTACCCTTGGATAAACAAATGAAATTTAAATAACATCAATTCATCTCCAAAATCAGTTGCTAAAACTGCAGAATGCATGACACTTGCATCATGTGTCAACATTCAAAATGGCAGAGTTTAATTTTTATTGGCCATTAGCAGTTACGGTGTGGGTTGTGGCAGAGTCTCTAGAAGACTGGAAAGGGCCCATCATGTGTCATTCTCTTGTCTGTTGTTCTGGTCAGATAGCTGGGATCATACTTTCTAGAATTTGAATTTGTTGGCCCATTCCCTTGAATGAATCAAGATGTCTGTCTCTTGTGATAACCATGTCAGTCCTTCCTTCACTGTCTGAACCCGTTAACCTGGCAAAAATAGATATTAGGAGGTTGCTACTAGTAGACTGCTAAGAATCAGCTGCTATTGAACAGTTTCCAGATGCATGAGTCTGTTTCTTCTCCATTATGTTGTGGGCCTTGTACAGGGGATCTGCATTTTAGACACTTCTTAGCTACCTGCTGCATGTGTAGAAGAAGCATTGAGAAGGTTGTACGGCACAAGTTGAGAGCATGGAAGTATTCTGCTTCTGATGTGTGTTAATGGGTGTTTTCCATGGGAGAGCATCAGTACGTAGTGCTATGATTCACGGGTGGTAGCAACATTGCTCCAGAAATATGGATAAATCTATTGCTGTTACTATGTTATCTCTTATTTCTAACAGTATTGTTTTGCTTTCTTGTGTTGTTTGGGGGGGGGGGGGTTCTTACAAGCATCTGTGTGGGAGGCCAGTTCCCACAGATAGACTCTTAGAGACAGGTGGAATAGAAATGCAAAAAATAAATGTATTCTTCTTTTGCTGCTGGCAGTGCACGGGATGTTTCAGCCAACCTTGCACCAACATCAGCGGCTGCCCCATGCAGTGGGACCATAGACATGCCCTATTCATTTACTAGCTCTTGAAAGATTTATGTGGTCTAATGGAGTTCATGTTTAGGATACTTAGAAGGCAATCTGTCAAGCCCTGCTACTGTTACAGAACGGAAGGCGAGTATGAAAGACAACAGATGCTAGGCATTTGTATAAGAGAGTCACAACAGCACTGGGGCAAAGGGGAGTTTTGAATTTCCAGACTAAGTTTTGGGCTTGGCATGTAATCAGTTATATCCTTTCCAAAGTTCTCTTGAGTACGTGCATAGTGCCTTTGTGAAGGAAATGCTTCTTCACCTGTCTGAAGACAGCCAATTTAATATCCCGCACTTCACCTTCAACATACTATCCTAGAGCTGCAAAGACATCACAGATACTTATACTGAGGCAGTAACTTGACTGGAGGGGAGCAGCGGATTAAGACTGCACTCCAAAGAAGGTAAGTGATATGTGTTCAGAATTGCCTGTTAATAGCTACTGCACTTTACTAGCTATGCCTTTTCCAATGGTTTTGTTCCCTTCTCTTGTTTTGTGTTATGGTATCTGGGTAACAGGTGCACATACATAGACTTGATTAAGTAAAACATTACTTAACATGTTCCTCTTCAGCACATATTCATAATGGATAAACAAGATAAAAAGTTTAAAAACATAAAATGCTTAAAATTAACAAGTATTAAAAACCAGCCAATAAAACCCAGAGGCATAAAAGCACACAAAAGCCTTGAAGCATAAATGAATGTGCCCTTTAAAATGTTGACACTTTTGTAGTCCTCTTATTTAGAGGAGAGATCTTAGCAAAGTATGCACAAATTTTCACAATAAATATACACTTGGGTACAAATGCAGCTACCGCCTCTACAGAAAATCCTGCCCAGATGGTAGGTCTTGAGGTCTCTGAGGAAAACTGTGCTGTATCCTTTTTCCTGAACCCTGAGTTCCTCAAAGAAAGGAACAGTAAGAGAAACTAGGCCACACTATTTAAGAGGAAAAGGGGAAAAAAATTTTAAGACACGGATGTCTGTGTTTATATGAGTGCAACTTCTGCAATGATGGGAAGTAGTAAGCCATCAACTCTTTGTGTTGCTATTGGGCGATTAGCACAACAAATGATAGGCTACTACTTACACATGCCCTGACTTGGATAGCACAGGCAAGCCCAATCTCATTAGATCTTGGAAGCTAAGCAGGGTCACTCTTGGTCAGTAACTGGATGAGAGATCATCAAAGAATACCAGGCTGAAAAGGCAGGCAATGGCAAACCACCTCTATGACTTGATGGCACTTTCCACCACCACTTGCACACAATTTTATAGTATTTACAATCATTTGTTTATAACAAATTGTATCTTAACTGAAATTTATTTCCCCTTGACAGTGGGCTACAAGATTGACTGACAACTATCAACAAAGCTCCCTGGGAAATTTTTTAGATTTAATTTTTTACAAGATATTATGCTTACATTATACTTAAAAAAACCCATTTAAAATATTCTGCGCTAAAAGAGGAATTGATCTAGGCAAACCCAGAAATACATAAAGGTAAGGATTAAAGGAGAAAAAGTGTACCTACACTTGAACATATTGGATCCCCTCATTTTTTTTAAGTAAATATTTTATTTTTTTTTAAAAGATAGTAACAATAAAAAGTGCACAGAAACTTGTACAAGCACTACATTTGAATTAAGATTAAGGTAATAGAAAGATATATTCAGAGTATATAACAGTACAACTAAATTATATAATAGCTCTCATTCCCTTTCCTTAGTTGCTTATACTAAACTTTAATGTCAATAATTTTTAATCAATCATTTCTCCTGTGTTTTATCTTTATTAACATAACTAGAAACAATGGACTCTAGAAAATGGATTCGGTGGATCCCTCCTGGCAGGCCAGTAGAAAAGCAAGACAAAATGCTTCAGTGCTGTACACAGGGTTGCCAGCCTCCAGGTGGTGGCAGGAGATCTCCTGGAATTACAACTGATCCCCAGGCCATAGAGATCAGTTCCCCTGGAGAAAAAGGCTGCTTTGGAGGGTGGACTCCATGACACTGTACCTGACTGAGTTCCTTCCCCTTCCACAAACTACATTCCCTCCAGGCTCCACTCCCAAAATCTCCAGGAATTTACCAACCTGGAGCTGACAACCCTATTCTCACTGGATTTAGGGGGGAAACTATTTCCAGGAGCAGTCATTCTACGCTGCAACCCAGCATTCCAGTCCAAGATCATTTCAGCTGCTCCTACCACTCAGAGTAGTCTATCTGGGTCAGAGAACTATATGAGAAATCCATTCCGCATTTTCCTTGCAATTTATTTTTGTGCTGTAATGCTTTTCAATGGAGACCTTGCATGTAAATTGGCTTTCTTCAAGCCAAGTTTGGTTTTTCTCAATGGTGCATCTCTCCCTGGCTGGTGTTGTCTAGCACGGGGGTAGGGAGAGGTCTTTACGGAGTTGAGTGCAGCTTTTGGGGGGGGGGAGATCTCTCTGGATCCAGAGAACTATGGAAAATCCATTCCACATTTTCTTTGCAACTTTGTTTGTTCTGTAATGGTTTTAAATAGAACCCATGCAAGTGAATTGCAATCTCCCTAGTTTCTTCAATCCACTCCGGCTATTTTCAATGGGCAATCCTGTCCTTTCTTTTTGCACATGCTGTGCGGACTCCTCCTGACAGCCTCTCCATGCACCTGTCTCAGAAGCAGATTCTGGTTTTTCCCCTGCCCCATGAAGGCATCTTTCTGGAAAACCCCAGGATGCCTTCAGGGACAGAGGAGTGCTGGGAGGAGCAGGGCTCCTGGGGGTTTCCCAGAGGAGAACTTGTGGCAGGGGAAAAACCCATTCCACATTTTCTTGGCAACTGTGTGTTGTAATGTTTTTCAGTGGGGTAAACTGAGGCTGCGGCAACTCTCCCTTCTGAAGGCTCAGTGAGTCTCTCCTCCTGGCTTGGGAGGGAGGTGGCTTGAGAGCTGGGTGGGCTTTGACCCCCCTCACTCGGCGGAGAAAGGAAGAGAAGCACAGCTGCCATTTGGCTGCTGCTTGAAGGGAACCGTGTCTGGGTTGTGAGGCGGGTAGGCCTTTCCTCTCTCACTCGGCGGAAGGGAAGAGACCCCCCCCCATGGATCAGCTGGGCGGGGAGGAAATGGCAGCCTCCCTCCACAGGCCTCTGAAAGCCCCCGAGCCATGGCCACGCTCGGCCTTTCCGGGCCTGAGGAGGCTCTGAGAAGGTGGCGAGGACGCAAACCATTTGACTGCTGATTGCTTGTTATCCCTGCACTGTGCGCATGCGTGACGTACTGCGAATATGCGGGGATAAGAAGTGAGTCGTGACCCACACGGTTTGGCTTTTATGTATATAGATTACCTTAATTTATCTTAGTTTTAACCTAAGTAATCAAAGAAATCTTTCCATTGTTTCCAGAATTCCACTATTGGTCTATTGTGCACATAAGAAGTTAATTTGGCCATTGATGTGATCCCCTCATTCTTAAACATTTGCAGTATTTTCTCAAACAGGGTATTTCTGGCATCTTCCATGCTTAAGGTTTTGCATGTAATGTATTTAATTTGGATTTTATTTCTGCTTGCTAACGTGGGGTTTTTAATATTTGTTATTGTGAGTTAAATGCAGGCCTCTGAGGAAAGAAGGAGGGGGCTGGATGGGTGAGTGGAGTCTCCTCTGATTGGATGGTAGATATACCCTAGGGGGCAGAGTGAATTGTAGCTTTTAGTACACGTGGGCATGAACTTTAAAAAAACCCAAACCATGTGATTCATCGCGTTCCACAAACCACAAACTTCCACGAACTTTTCTAGTTCACGAATCGGTTTGTGGCATTTCAAACGCCAGGCGCCGGCTGTTGAAGCTGGCACAGGGTGTTTGAAAGTGACAGCCCCCTTTTCCTGTCCCCCAGAAGCAGCAGAAGAAGGCTGTCAGTTTCAAAACACCCCATACCGACTTCAGCTGATTGGCTGAATCCAGCGCAGGGTGTGTGAAAGTGACAGCCCCCTTCTCCTGCTGCTCACGGGTGGCAAGAGAACAGGGTTGTCAGTTTCATATGCCCTGCACTGGATTCAGCCGATCGACTGAACCCAAAGTGGGGTGTGCGTGAAAGTGGTAGCCCCCTTCTCCTGCCACTTGCAGGTGGCAGGAGAACGGGGATGTCAGTTTCACATACCCCATGTGGGCGGCGGTGCCAGCTTGTATGACTTCACAAACCACTCACAACTCTCATGAACCAGGCAAAAAAAGTTGTGGAGTTCATGGAAAACACTGCTCCATGAATTGCATTTTCACGAACCACGAACCGGCCCGGTTTGTGTTTTTTTTTGCTTTCTATTGTGATTCGTACCCACCTCTAGCTTTTAGTCAGAGTGCTGAGGGAAAGTGTTCATTCTATTTGAGTTAGGCCAACTGTGTGGAGCCTGAGAGACAGTCTGTGTCTCTTAAAGAAAATTAATCAGGCAGGAGATCCGAGTTAAGTCAGCCATTGTATGTCCCAGGGAAAGATTCTGTCTAAGTCAGGCAAATTGTGTGTGTGCCTGGGTTAATCTTCATGCTTCTGAGAGAGAAATTAGTCTACGTAGGTCAGGCAAACTGTATGAAAAGGCCTGAGTAAATCTATCTCTATGTGGATGAGAAAAAGAGTTGTTAAAGATCTGTGTGGAAAATTACTCCATGTGACTAAGTCTGTGAATATATCTTCAAGTATATTCAAGTTTATATAATTATTTTTGAAACCATCAAGCTTAAGAATTATTCTGAAACCAATACGCCTACCAAAACTCTGCGACCATCATGCTTATGTTTTTATAAATAAACTCTACTTTTGTTCAAGTAAGAAAGATCCCTTTTCTTCTTCACAACTACCCTCATACACTGACAGTTCTGTCAAACTACCACCTATAACAAGCCTTCCTATATTACCAGTTAAACTGAGGAGTTCTGAGGTAAAACCTTTTGGTGGCAGTGAAAACTTTTGAGGGGGTCACGGAGGTGGCTATATCACACAAACAAAAAAGGGAATGTTTTCTTGAGATAAAACCCTAGGTAAACTAGAGAACACTTGATGCTCTCTGTGAGTGGAAATAAAGTGTTGGTTGTGACTAGAGATGGGTACGAACTGGAAAAAAACCAAACCGTGTGGTTCGTGGCTCATCGCATTTCATGAACCATGAACTTTCACAAACCTTCCCTGGTTCACGAACTGGTTCGTTTGGTTTCTGAAAGCGTCACATCCAGGTCAGCAAATCATCACTTCTGGGTCAGAAGGCCACTTCCGGGTCAGCAAAAGGTCTGCAGGAAGTCCATCCCCTGTTCCTAGGAAACTGATTGATAGGCGCCAGGCTGTCTGCAGTGACGAACCAAAAAAATGAACCAAATGAACCAGCCTAAGGTTCGTGGCGGTTTGTCAGAAATGGGATCTAATGAACCACCGGTTCGCGAACCACGAACCGGCCTGGTTCATCATGAACTTTGGTTCGTATTTCAGTTTGTGCCCATCTCTAGTTGTGACCAGAGCCCTTCTGAGGTATCAGTAAGGTAAAGTAATGAGGAGCTGGATTAAAGATTCAAAGGCAAAGATTTAAGAAGGTTATAAAAAAACAAACAAGCAAATAATTACTCATGCGCTTTAAAAACCTGCTAAAATAATTTCAAACTTAATTTGCTAGATCTCCCCCCCCCCCAAATCCACTGGTCCAACTGGTCCAATTTCATCACTCCTTACCAGTTTGTGCATATGATCTTTCTGGTCAGCAGAGTTTCTTCAATAGGTTCTGCATTCATTCTGCTTAATACAGTAACAGCTCATTTTCTATCATTCTTCTGGACAGATTAGTGCCCTCTGAGTGGTGAACAAAGCAGTGTTATTATCAACCATTCAGCTGGGGAGCTAGGACTGAGAGGAGTGGCTTACCCAAGGCCACCTGGTAAGTGCAGAGTAGTAGAGAGATTTGAACCAGCAAGCTGCTGTATTATATCTCAACTACTTAACCATTACTCTACACTAGCTCAGGATAAAAAGTATCTGTAGACTCATACATTTCTTGTTGCACAAGGGACTGATATTTAATTTATTGATGTCAGCAAGAATACTGATTGCAAAATATTGGAAAAATCAGATGGTGTCTTCCATAGAAGAATGGGAGGTTGAATGTCGGAACATTATAACTAGCTTCCCTATACTAGGGAAGAGAAAGATCCTTCTGGTACTGGGAAAAGGAGAATGGAAGATTGATGGTCTTAGGAATGGGTTTATTGAATTAAAGAGATATTTGATATGTTTATTATAAATAAGATAAGGTCTGAAGATTATAATATTATATCTGATTGTTTTGTACATTTAAAAGAAAAAATGGCTGATAGTAGAAGCAATGCTGCTACAGACCAGCTTGTCCAAGAGAAGTTTTTCTGTCTCTCTTGGTAAGGTATCTTTTTTAATGAAAATTTGTCAAGTAATTGGTCTTTTGGTGACATCACTCTGAAGGTGAGAACTAAAATGTCAACAGAAAATCTCTTTATTAACCTGATTTCCAAAGCATAGAACCCCAACAAAAGAGAAATTAACCATGAATTCAATGCTAGACTTTGCTTCTCTCCAGCTTCTCTCATTCAAGCACATCCATAATTCACAGGTCTATGTATAAATATATTTTTTCAAAGGTCTTGTCCTGGAATCACTACCATTACCTACAGAAACAAATTAGAAACAGTAATATTCACATTGTTTCCCCACCAAAATACCCTCAACTGCTGACAAACATTGGTTGTGAATTAGCTTGGCTTATCCACTGAGTATTCATGCATGGCAAAAATTCATTGCCTCAACTAAGTAGCCAGGCACACAGTTTCATGCTTTCCATCTGTATAAGGTAATGCAAAAGGAGGTGAATGCATGGCCGGATCGAGGGGGGCAGGGGGGGTAGTCTGCCCCCGGCGCTGCCAGGGAGGGGGCGCCGGGAGCAGCTGCCAGCTGCTGAAGTGTGCAGGCGGCAGCATGGGCAGCCTCGCAGCCCCCCGCATTGCCTTTTGCCTGCCCCATGGGACAGGGGGCGGCTGGCTTGCCATGCACCCCCTGTCCTGCAGGGCAGGCAAAGGGCATCGCGGCCGCCCACGCCATTCGCCTGCCCCGCAGGAGAGGGGGCAGCCAGCTGCCCCCTGTCCCACGGGGCAGGTGAAAGGGAGCGCGGGGGGCTGCGAGGCCACCCGTGCCATTCGCCTGCAGGGAGGCGAATGGCGCGGGCGGCTTTCCAGCACCGCACGCTGCCTCTGCTGCCCTGCGTGATGATGTCACCAAAATGACATCATCATGCTGCGCCGGGAGCATGCATGCATAGCGCGCGCGCAGCCAGGCTAGGGTTGCCCCGGGCGCCGGCAACCCTAGATCCGGCCCTGGGTGTATGGACTTGAAAATAGAGTTTGTAATAATGCTGCAAAGTACAGCCTCCATGAAAAACATCTTTTAAATCAATGATGGCACTTTCATTTAAACCACATAAATCAGCTAAGGAAGGCAAACAGTTTAAACCCTATTTTATTTTGTAATACAGAAATCCCTGATGTGGTTCCAGACAAGGAAAAAGCCTTTTAAGGCTATATAGCTACAATAAACCTGCAATCTTCTAAATGCTTTCTCAAAAGGATTTTGGCTAGTAGCTGTTCCTCCCAGTAGCCATTTCTTCTACAGAGGAATTTATGCTGGAAGAGTGTTAGCGATTTCCAATTTCAAGTTCTAAAACAAACCCTGAAATTTCAGTCCTGCTTGTTGACCTTGTGGCAGTGACCCTCTGCAACATGAGCAAATATAATATGATTTAAGTTCAGGCACATGGGTAGGATTGGAAAATTCCTGGGTGCAGCCTAGGGACAGCGGAGTTTGGGGACGGGAGGGACCTCAGCAGGATACAATGCCATACAGTCCACTCTCCAAAGCAGCCATATTCTCCAGAGGAACTGATTGTGGTAAACTAGAGATAGTTTTAATTCTGGGAGATCTTCATGCTCCACCAGGAGGCTGGAAATTCCGTATGCAGTTGTGGCAAATTAAACGTCTATGTGTGCAAGGTGACACTTATTCAGAAAATTCATATGCCTTTTCTCTTAGAAAAAGGGTGAAACCACCATAAAATGACAAAGCAATAAAAAAACTTAATGGAACACACACTTAAAAGCACTAATTGAAAACAGGCCAGAGAAACTAATGCAAAATCAAACATTAAACAACAGTAAGATAATAAAAAGCATTTTAAGGCAGCACCTTAAAGAAAACTAAATTGGTACCATACAAGTGTTGCTGGGCAGGCTAATTCACAACTGTGGCACCATCATAGAACAGCCCCTACCGGAAGTTAAGATGTGGAACATAAGACATGCTTTGATAGAAAGTGACATATGAGATTGCTCTAAATCAAATAAGTTTCCTTACCCAGCCTTCAGTCTAAGAAAACTGAAGACAATGCTATGTGATAAACTTCCAGTAGGACTCAGGCTGCATTCAGATGTCATAACAGGCTGCAATTAAAGTCCAAACAGGCACAAACACAGTGGGCTGCCAGGCTGATGCACACTCCTCCCTATTCCACCGGCAGACAGAACTTGACTGAACTCTTCCCAGTTTAAAGGTACAAGTTGAATCAAACCAGCATTTCTGCTTGCGAGAAAAAGGGAAGAGAGGGTCCTCTCTGATGACCAAAAAAGCTGTGCTGCAGATTATGGGATTTACATGAACAAAAGCCATGTGGGACAGGGATGTGATAAAGAGGGAAGTTCAGTGAGATTTGGAAAAAAAACTGGCTATATCCTTCCCAATGTTTTGGTGAATTGGAACAATCAAGCTGGGATGTATTCAGTCAAGCTCCACATGCTAGAAGAAAGACAGCAGAGCAAGGGATGCATACATGAGCACAGCAACAAACTGCTCCACTGGATTTTACCTGAAACTTGTTGCAACACCTGAATACAGCCTAAGTTTAGATCATTTTTCAAAACTTTGGATACTAATCTGTACAATGAGAATGAAAGTGCCACTGATGCTCTGCCTCTCAGGAAGCAGCGTTTATCATAGTTAATTCTGGGTGCTTTGATTACAAAAATCCATGCAAATACCCAAGAGACAGTTTCAGTAGCTGTTAACAGTATTCATTATGAGCAGACGTTAATTCAATTGGGTTGTAGAATATCTATAGTAAAGTTATGAATGTGACAAAATGGCAGGTTCAAATTAATCATCTGTAAGGAAATAGTCTAGATGATGTCACCTTGGACGGTAGCTACTTCCTTTGCCATCTTTGAATACAAGTTAAAACTGAAATGTAGGAGCTTCTCTTTTACTACAACAAAAACATAAAATAAATTTCACCCTACTAGCATGATTTTAGATGAAAGAAAATAGGAACTGGGTAATTATATACATTTACCTTGACAAATAGAAAGCAATCTGTGATTAGAGCATAGCAATTAGGTACAAAATGCTTCCCATGGATTTAATTACCCATCACTCTACAAGTTTCTTAATTACTTCTATCTCACTGCATCAGTAAAATTTTTAGCCTGAGGCAGCCAGTCACTTATTTACAAAGCTTGAAGAATTTGATTGTGAATATATTATGTCACCACTGCAACCACATTTGGGGGCCCATGTTTAGTCTTTTTAGAATAAGGAAATAATTTACAATTGCTACTGGAATGGTTCTTTCTCCAAAAGATCTTGACCAGTATACAATTGTAGCCAATTTTAAAAATGTTCATAAAAAGTTATTGTACTGGTTGTTTAAAAAAATAGCAGAAGTTTCATACATAATGGTTTATCTTAACTGTGGTTTGTTTGTGAATTCAGGATTCAGCTTGTAAACAAGTATTAAAATCCTGGTTTGCCTAAAAAAAAATGCTGGTTTTATCACCTTTGCTATTTCTCCTGCTTGCCTGTAGAAAGCCAGCTGGAATCCTGACCAGCACAATGATGGGGGCAGCACCATGGAACAAGCCAGGATGTCCATGTTTGAATGTCATGCAAAATAACAATAAATAACAAACCAATTAATAAATAACAAATTAATAAATAACAAACCAATTAATAAATAACAAACCATTAATAAATAACAAACAAATAACAAACCAGCTGGTTTGACATACACCGACCAATTGTAGAGCAAGATTTCAGTCCAGTAAAGACCAAGATTTCCAGGGTATAATTTTTTGAGAGTCAAGCTCCCTTTGTCAGGCCGACAGTGTAAGTAATGTGATATGGACTATGACAATATTCCATTTTGGAAGTCATCAAGACAAGGATAACTTGTTTTCCAGAATGGCGTGGTGGCGTCACGGTTATGAACTCAGTGCCGTGATCTTCCTGACTCCTTGGGATTTGGGCTCCCAAGACCCCCCCACAGAGAGGGGGGACAGGCCAGAGCAAGGTGGAGGAGCTCATGGGGACTGGCAACCCCTGCTGGAGCCCTCACACTGGTTCGAAGGCAAGGACCAAGGAAGAAGCCAATATGGCTCTCATGCCATGAACTCTGAGATTCTGAACAAGTGAAAATAAAGTGGAGATTCCTGACAAGATAGATGTAAAGATAACTGAAAGACCGAAAAGAGTGATTCTACTTGACATCTCTCCAAGTAAGAGAATTGTTTATTGCTTTACGAGGGCTATCCAGCTTGATGAGGGGGGGTTTATTACCCCCCAGAGAAGCAGCTGATTTATGATCCAGGGGACTGTCACTGAAGAGTGATTGCAAAAAGAGGTTTCCTGGGGAGAGCTGGGTAGCGAAAACCTTCAGAACTATAAGCAGAAAGAGCAAAGGAGCTTTTTACCAGTTTTAGATCTTTGATTGAACATCTGAAAGTGAGTGGATAAAATGGCGCTCTCTGAAGAGATATTTTTAAAGCTGCAGCAAATCTCTAAGCTGATGGATGACGTACTAAGAAAAGCAGATGAGACACTTGGATTGAAATCAGACAAGGGCACTGTGTTAGATGCCAAATTAGAAGAAAACTTTGATGGGAGAGATTTGTTTGAAAGAAAATTGGAGAAGAAACAACAACAAAATGGAGGAGAAAATCAGTCTTTTTCTGTGAAGGTACGAAAGGTGGAGAAGAAGGGGGAGGAGCGTGGAAAGGAAGCTATGAGGAAGAGATCTAGTGTATTGCCTCTGTACGAAGCAAAAAGCACACAACGTACTTCGATTAAGAAATACATCACAAAGAAGAAGAAAGACAACCAGAGACATAACAATGTATTCATCGACACCTTGCAGGAATGCTTAGAAGGCAAGAAGAGCCACTTATGGTTGATCATCGGAAGGAAAGAGCTGCAATACTACTCTAGAGGGAGAAGGAAGATGAAAGAAGATGGAACTTAAATTATGATCCTGGGGCTTTGACAAATAAGGAGGGTATATGGGATATACTGCGATTTTTATGTGTTTTGAATTCTACTTAAATTGCTTTGATATAAAAACCTAGAGAATTGGGAAAGAAATGAAGCCCATATCCCCCCTTTTTGCTTTATTAAGCTTAACATAGACCTAATATAACCCTATATATCCCTATTTTTTCTTTTTAACATGTTAGACACTATTTATGTTTTGCTATTGGACTAGAGGGAGTGTGGCAGGAGGGTTCTTAGAGTCATTTGCTCTCCTTCCTGTTGTTCTTTTTCTTTCCCCTCTGTTGGAGCTCTTTTCTTTCCTTTAAATAAAAGTATTATAGGAAGGAGGGAGCTATAATAATATTCTAAAGGGAGAGAGAAGAGGAACAAAAATGCAACTCAAAGTACGACTCGGTAAACGAGTCTTGGGTGTCTCTTATTTCCCCTCTTACTTCTTATGTTCTTTATTGGAATTTTTCTTTTTATTTCTTTAAATAAGGGGATAGGAATGATTTTGAGATGAGGTCTAACAGAGGAAACACTAGGGAGGTAGAGGGAACTTTATAAATGTGTTAATTTTTAAAACCTAAGCTATAGGTTAAACTAAGTCTGCCTATATATCTGTTTTGTTTTTCTTCTGCTTTTTTACAATGAAACATAAGTATTAAATCTTAGATGGCTTGAGATCTGATATATGAGAGATCACGGATAGGCTGTTATAAAAATTTTTATTGTATACTTCTCTCCTTTAAGTAAATATTTAGTTAATGACATATACAAATAACGTGACGAACAATAGAATGTAATGATGTGGATGTTTACTTATATTTTCTGTTTTCTTTCCCCCCTCTCTTTTCTGTTCTGTCTCTGGAAGGGCTAAGGGCTCAGTACCCTAGGCTCAAGAGCTAAAGGATCGAAATGTGCCTTAAGAAGATGCTCACTTAAAATATAAATAATTGTAAGAAATGAGAAAGGAAACGGAATAGGTGGATTAAAGAGCAAGGAAATTTAAAAGTGCTTGGAGAGATCTAAATGGACTGTGTACTATATAAAGAGAGAAAGAAGGGGGGTGTTCGGCTATTCAGTTTCCTTTTCTAAGGATTGATGTTTGTATAGCAAATTTTTTGAAATATTGACCATATAATGACTATCTTATACATGAATCTGATACTAAAAAGTTCTTTTCCTTTTTATCCTTGAAAACCTTGAAAAATTTATATTAAAAAAAAGAGACAAGGATAATTTAGCAGAATCCTTATATACTAGTGGGGTTCCAGTATCATTTCTTTGGTTGAGATATAAACTTGTAACAACTCTTCTCCCAGTTCCATACATCATCCAGGGATTATGAATCATGAAAAAAATATTTCTGAAATGATGTATGTATTACAGCGTGCTTATGGGGTTGCTGCCCAGGTCAGATCCTGCTGGACCCTCCAAAAAGTGCGCCCTTCATCTTTGGAATCTGTATTTTAGAAGTATGTGCCTAATTAAGCCTAAACTAATAAAAGGCACACCTAACCATTGCTTGCACCAAATGTAACAAGGCTAGATCCAGAACCCTCAAGATCTAAACCCAATTCCTTGGTGTGAAAGTATAATCCTATCCAGAACATGCATTTCCCTTGCTAACTAGTCCATGAAGCCCCTATCATTATCTCTGTCTTAAACATTTGTTTGGCTGGTGTTTTAAGTAAACAAGTAATCTATGCTGAACATCAGTTGATTTATCCTTCTGAACTTCATTATCATCTTCAGACTCTGATTCAAAAGAAAAGAAAAAATTACCCGGAGTCATCAGCATACTGATGACATCACACTTCAAATTCATGAATGATTTCTTCCAGCAGTTTCAAGCAGATGTTAAACTGCATTGGAGGCAATATTGAACCATGAGGAAACGTATCAGAGAGGAATGACAATCTTCCTAGATCAAACTTTCGGCAATCTATTCTTCAAAAAGCATCAGAACTACGGCAAGTTAGAGACTCCCAGTCCTAATCCTGCATAGGGTTGCCAGGCCCCCTCAAGCTCCCAGCGGGGGGATCAGGGCCTGGCTCTTACCTCTGTCCTGCCAGGGGGTGTGCGTGCACGCTCCCGCAAAGCACGATGACATCACTTCTGGGAAGTGACGTCATCATACTGCGCCCCCCCCAGTGCACCCACACTCCACAGGGGCTCGCATTGGGGGCTGCTATGGAGCGCAGGAACGCTCCTGCACTCCACAGCAGCCCAAAACACACCCTTAGATTGGGCCCGTTTTGAGGTGCTGCGGAGCGCAGGAGCATTCCTGTGCTCCGCAGCATCCCAAAATGGGCCCGATCTGCGCCAAAATGGGCCTGATCCGTGGCTGTTTTGGTGCGGATCAGTCCCGTTTTGGGATGCTGCAGCACGCAGGAACGCTCCCGTGCTCCACAGCAGCTCAAAATGGGCCCAATTTGTGCCAAAACAGACCCAATCAGTGGGAGCGTGCAGCTTCGCAGGGGAGCGCAAATGGAGCATCCCCCTGCTGCGCCAGGTAAGTGGCCCCCTGCTGGCCAGGTAAGTGGGGGTGGGGTGTGGGGGTGAGGGCGGGGATTCCCCCGCCCCCACTGGGGGTCTGGCACCCCTAATCCTGCAAGATATCCTCACCCAACACCATGGTAAATGTATTACACACCACAGAGGTCCAGGAGGATGAGCTGTCACACTTCCTGGATTCCTCTGGCAAAGATAATCAACCAGGGCATCCTGAACAATCTCAACCCCAAAACCTGACCTGAAGCAAATTGAAGTAGATCTAGATAATCAACTTTCTACAAGTATAGCTGTAGATGGCTCACAACTACAGTCAAGCACCTTGCCCAGAAAATGCATGTCCGAGAACGGCCTTTTCAAGGCTGTCCAATCTGGGCTTCAAGTATGCTTTACTCACTGTCTCTTTTGGGCAGGTGGTGCATTGCTGAATGATCAATTCACCAGCATACTCCCAACGTCCCATATCTTGCTACTAATAGCCAAGAAAGAGAGTATTGAGAGGACATGCAGTGCCCTCGACTGCATGTCCAGATGAAATAAACTGATATTTATTCAGGCAATTATGACAGGCCGAATTCAGTGTGAGTTCTTGGTACTGACTTTAGTTTTCTAAATAACCAGGATAGATATCAACTATTATATTCACAGATAATTTGTACTATGATAATGCTGATTAATGCTTAATTATTGGTAATTGTGGGCATGTGAAGTATGGTGGTTTCATATACAGCATATTATAAAGTGGTGCAGACATTGGTCTCTAATGCAGTTCTCTGCACCCACTGTACTGGATTTTGCTTTTCCAAAATATGTCCAATTAATAGTTTCCCACAGAATTTGTCAGAAAAGACATTCACTCTTGGTAGGTGGCCTAGAGTCACACAATTCTGCTCCACAAAACAGACCTCCCAATTGGACAAATATCAAGAGCTTCATTTTCTACTTAGCTTGCACTGGTTAAAAATCAATGAATAAAGTAATCTTAATGTGGAAGAGTTTCAGGCCCTGTACATTATTAATAAGCAATGCAACTGAAAATGTTTTTGTTCACCTGTCTCCACTGCATTTCCAAACGACTTTGAAATGAAAAGTGCTGAAGCATGAAGATTGCAGGCAGTCATTGCTTTTTGAAATCACAGTGCTGGGAATTGGTAGAATTCTTGCCTCCTTCGGCATAGTGAACTTTCCTTGAAAGCAAACTACAAATTCACAGGGGTCCCTAGCCTTCAATCAAGAAAATGCTTAAAATGACCCCCATCTGCCATTTTAATGTATTCCGCCGAAAGACTTCCATAAATATTTAATGCAAGAAAGGGACTGTTTAAACACAATGAATAGCTTGTGAAATTAAAGTTGGCTGATGGATTACACCACATAATACATTGTAAACAATGTTAGAGAATGCATAGGCAATCCACATACCTTCCTTTAAGTTAGAGCATGATCTTCAACTTTTTTAGATGCTGCACCCACTATTAAGGCCAATCCCCAGCACAGAACTCACTTGCATCTTTTAAAACACATACATGCCCATCTTTCTCTCTGGTTTCCCTCTCTTTTTTCTGTCACTTTTCCCCGCTCCTTCCATTTTGCTATTTTTTCAGCCTCTCTCTTGATGATAGACTCCTCCCCACAAATAGACAACTAAATGGCAGTGCTGGCATTAAGTTGTGGTGAGTTGTGAATCCTGACCACTTGTAGAAGCCCAATGAATCAGAGTGCTTGAAGCACTACAACGGTTTTACAGAGAAGGGGTTTTTAACCGTTTATTAATTATTAATGGCTTTTATGATGTTTTGTGTTTTTATTATGTTATACTTTGTAAGCTGCCTCAAGCAGGTTCTCTGGCGAAGTGGCATAGAAATTTTCTAAATAGGTCGAGAGAGGCTTTCACAGGCCTCCCCTTCCCCAATTTATCCTCACAGCAACCCTGTGAGATAGGTTAGGATGAAAGTGTATGATTGGCCAGCCCAAGCCAACCCGCAGTGCCATTCAAAATAAGCTTATCAACTTCAATGGCCTTTGAAGAGTGTAACTTTGGTGCTGCCAATGAGCTTCATGGGAGAGTGGGGACTTGAATTGTTTCTCCCCAGACCAACACTCTACCTAGATACATACCTTAATGTACAATATATAGATTTGTTTTACATACAAAGCATATATTGGCAATTCATAAAACTCTTTCCATTGCTCTCTTAGTGAAAAAGTTGGCAAGCTGATGACACTTAAGTGAACCATTCCACATATAAGAGCAATTCTTTTGGATTTTTTTAAACAAATACAACCAGTATACCCTGCCAAGCTTTACAGAGATGAGGTACACTGGTTTTATATTAAGTAAACAAAGTGGCCACACTATGACAGCAAGATAAATGAGTGAACCATTTGCATGGAACCTTATGATGTTCCCCAAAGAATTTTTAAAATGCTTACACAAATATACACTTTCCTAAAATCCAGCAAGCAGGTTTTTACATTTAAATTCTCACGCTTGCAGTTTACTGCCACAAAGCATTACAGTCCCAAATATTATGCTCAATGTTTCAAAACTCAATGAATTCTAGCAAAGTTGAGTAATCTCCCTTGCATCATGTGCCCAGTGAGTAGCAAGCTCTAGTATAAGGTACTCAATTTCCACCGTGTGAGTGGGTCACCGTAAATACAACTTTCTTCTCTCCTCACATAATTTTACATGTAACATTTTCCAATTGGGTAATTTCATATATTTGATACACAGTGTAAGTAATGTATCTGTCTTTGTGAAACCAGAGTTCAGCAACAGTAGAATTCAAGAAAGTTCACAGGATGCCCAGACACATAGGGCCTTTTCTACTACGGCAGCCATGCTTCCTATTATATTGTTAGTTCCCACAATCTAGGTAAAGAACCTAGTTGGAGAAAAGGAAATCCTTGGGCACTGCCCAATACGTTATTTGTTGGAAATTGCAATGTCTGGTGTACTGCAGCAGCAAGAAAGGAAGAAGAGCCTTCCATGCAGGGGGCAGCAAAGATCACTTAGTTAGGACAGTGAGGGCAGCAGCTCTCTTGTTTCCTGGGGGTCATTTCCTTGTCTTGTCTCCTATTGGGCTAAACAGGGCAATATCCTGCTTCTTCTCTCTCCTGCTTTAGTCATTCTCTCTACAAGATGTAGTCAGATAACAAGCACTCTATCCCTATCTCTCCCTCTTCACTATCAAGTATGTATTTCCTCAAATAAACTTTTTGCCTCTTTAACCAGCACAGTGTAACTTCTGCTCTGTTTACAGTCAGCTAACGATTTCCACGCAGAAGAGCAAGGCTACTATGACTGCAGTATGTATAATGTTTGCCCTTGCAAAACTGCATCTTTCAGAAAATATCCTCCACAGTAACTTGTCTGAGGCCCTAAAAATCCCAAATAGAATTTTTAGTGGTTGAGACATAGCCTTAAATGAGGCATGAGGAGTTTTGTAAATAAGTGTTTTCCATCATGTGGGAGCACTGTGAGAAAAGAGTAAAATGACTGCCATTGTTCCTAGTTCCACACCCTTCTATAGGTATGTCTAAACTTCTTGTTCCACATTGAGCTAAACATTTGGTGGGGAGGGCCTGCTGAACTTTACAAAGTCCTGCCTAAGAAATGGGGATGCAGCTTCTTTAGAGGATGGGATGACAGCTCTAACCTCACCTTCTGAGTGGAGATTTTGAGTGCCAGCTGAAATGAGTCTGTAGGCTGAAATATCCCATTGGCTTCAGTTTGGACTACCCTGGGTCAGGCTAAGATCTGTCCTCTCAGAGACCTATCTATAAAGGTAGAACAGGGTAGCCAAGCACAGCCAGGGCCACTTTACATATACTGGGTTGGATCCAGCGCAAAATTTCCACTTGTCCTAAGGGTTCTTGTTCAAAAACTGTAAAAAAAGGACCATGATAGTCACTTGCACTAAGTTAAACCTGTTGTACCCCCGTTTATTCATTTTATTTATTTATTTAATTTATAGTCCGCTTTCTCCACATGTGGGCTCAAAGAGGATTTACAACATAATTAAAACAGTTTAAAACATTGATAGCAGTCATAAAATACAATATTGGACATAACAGGTAGCACATTTTGCCTCTACTACACACCTCGGGCTCACAGGGCAGGGTGGTTAAGATTCAATATATGTAGGGTTGGGGACACATTTCCACCCCCCCCCCACTGAGAGGGGCCAGTTGGATGATTTGCCTGCCTCAACCCCCAAAAGCCTGGTCGAACATCTCCATCTTACAGGTCCAGCGAAATGATAACAAATCTTGTTTAGACCGGGCCTCCACAGACAAAGAGTTTCACCAGGTAGGTGCCAGGACCAAAAAAGCTCTGGTCCTGGTTGAGGCAAGGCGAACCTCCTTGGAGCCAGGGATCACCAAAAGTTGTTTATCTGCTAATCATAACATCCTCCGGGGGATATAGCGTGAGAGACAGTCCTGTAAATATGTTGGTCCCTATCTGCTAAGGGCCTTAAAAGTAAAAACTAAAACCTTGAACCTGACCTGGAACTCCACCGGGAGCCAGTGCAGCTGGTGCAAAACAGATGTAATATGAGACTGGAACAGAGTTCCAGTCATAATACGCGCCACCGCATTCTGGACCAGCTGTAACTTCCAGAGCAGACACAAGGGCAGCCCAGCACAGAGCAAATTACACTAATCCAGCCTGGAGGTGACTGTTGCATGGATCACTGTCGCCGTATCGCAGGCCAACAGGTAGGGGGCAAGTTACCTGGCATGATGAAGATGAAAAAAAGTAGACCTGGCAACTGCTATAATCTGGGCCTCCATTGACAAAGAGGCATCCAGAATTACACCCAGACACATTACTGTCGGTGTCGGCTCAAGAGATGTCCCACTCAAGGCTGGAGCCAGATCCCCAAACCTGATAACCCATGATCCAGGTGCAGGATCTCTGTCCTTCAGTCAACTCTGCTTGAACTACCCAGTCATGGCCTCCAGACCCCTGGACAAATTATGCAGCGTGGAGTCCATCTGTCCATCCATCAACAGATAAAGCTGATTGTCATCAGCATATTGATGGCAACCCAGCCCAAAACTCCACACCAACTGGGCGAGGGGGCGCATATAGATGTTGAATAGGAATGGGGAGAGTATTGTCCCTTGTGAGATGCCATACACCACGGGGTGATGTGGCGACAACTGCTCCCCAAGTGCCACTCTTTGTTCCTGACTGTAGAGAAAAGAGATCAGCCACCGTAAGGCTGTTCAACGTATCCCCACCTCAGCAAGACGGTGGGCCAATAGGTCATAGTTAACCATGTCGAATGCTGCTATAAGATCCAACAATATCGGCAGTGCCAACCCACCTCGATCCAGGGGTTTGCAGAGATTGTCTGTGCGGGTGAACAATGCTGTCTCTGCCTCATGACTATGGCAGAAGCCAGACTGGAATGGGCCTAGGACATAGGAATCCTTCAGGAATACCTGCAGTTGTTCCACTACTGCCCGCTCAATCACCTTACCCAGAAATGGGAGGTTTGAAACTCGGTGGTAATTGACTGGGTCAGAGGGGTCCAAAAAGGTTTCTTCAGGAGAGGCTGCACCATCACTTTCTTTAATGCTCCAGGGAAAACTTAAGGAGAGTTTAACAATAGCCTCCAATGGAGCCCGAAGCCCATCAACACTGGCCTTCACCAGCCAAGACAGGCAAGGGTCCAAGGGGCAGGTGGTACAAGATCTTGTGCAACTAATTTCTGGGCACTGTAATATATAGGGACAAAAACATTAGGTATTCTATAAGATCTTACACAAGCAGAACTGCACTAATTCCATTTATGTTTCGACTCATGCAACATGGACCCAAGCAACTGCATTTAGCAGGAGAGATGAGTCTGAATGTAGACAACTGAACTCTCCTTAAAAAAAGAGTTATACATAAAAAGTTTTTTTTTATATAACTGCACATACTTGTAACTTACATCAGTTTAAAATGAACCACTCTTTTGCTTGACAGCATAGCTGGAAAAAAATCCTAACCTCCTTTTCAGGTAAATACAGAATATGAATATATGAATGTGCCTAGCACAGTCAGAAAGAAAGAGGCTTTCCAAAACAGAAAGGTCTTTCCCACCACTTGCTACCTGAAATCTGAATGGGAAACGCCAAGGACTGAACCTGGGACCTTCTGCATGTCCGGAGCTCCAGGCTAATTTGCATAAAAACTGGAATTTCAATACACTGGCTAGTGTTTTTGAATCAAATGTTCTGGTGCAAATCAAATTATTTAATAAAACTCTTGAAATAATTGTGCTTCATAAAAGACTCCCTGCATTCCTTATATGTTATTCTATTCACCCAGCAAGCTGTCAGGGCAGAGTGAGGATTTGAACCTGGGTCTCCCACATCCTAGTCCAATGTTCTAATCGCGACATCAACTAAGCTTAAAATAAAAGCAGAGATAAAGAACAAGAGGCGCCTCTAACATTTAATAAAGAAGAAAATATAAAGTGATACCATCAAAATACAATTCATTATCCATCTCTCTGAGATCTATCATGTGATAGAAGACACAGAACTAAGACTATCAAAAACAGAAGAACTAACAATACTGTTTTGCATAGAGATTTGTATCAAATTTGTATCACAGGTGTAAGGGGGGGAGTATGGATTTACATGTTTTGTTTTTTATTTTGCACTAAATACAATCAGGGTTCACCAGTATACCAAAACACAAGCAGAGTACTACAAGTCCTGTGTGCACCTTTGCTGCCCATGATCATCAAGCTTTTGAAAGGCATTTCTCTGAAATGTCTTCAAGCAGAAACACCTGGAAAAGATTAAAGACTGTACCACTGAAGACGGTAACATCTTCGTTAGAGCTTTGAGATCAAAGGTAAAAGGTCCTTTTATGCAAGTCAAAACTGGTTCCTTTTTAATGGTTTCCATTTTAAATCTGAGCAGTCACATCCTTTGGTAAATAAGAACCGGTGAACTAGTGAAGTTGCTATTCAACAGCTACACGAGGCACTTAAGCGCATTGTCTTGAAGAAATGTTTCAAGAGCTTTTATCATTCTAAGAAAAACCACGGCATACACAGAGAAATACACCCACATTGCTATTTAGAAACCACTCACATAATGCCACAGACAACGGTTACAAATCAGACACTGGGGAATGCAGCGCTGCAAAACACATTTGACAAATGCACAGCCTGTGAAACACTTATCAAAAGTCACACTCAAAAGTCAAATGAAATGCTTAATAATGTCCCAGCCTTGACGTCAACAACAGTTCAGTTTATGACCTTTTAAGAAGCCACGCTGCACCTATTTATTTGGAGTCAATGAGTTGCATCCTACTACTTTGGTTCAGTTCAGGCTCAGAACTTTTCTCCAGCAGAGGCTGTGTCTTTGAAAGAACTTGCTTCTTCCTCCAGAAGATGGTGCTGCATTTAGCTGAGCAGCATGGTAGGAATTAATCCTATAAAGCTGGCTAAGGCAGAGATGCTAAAAAATATGGTATTGAAACTGTTGACTTCAAATGTGAGGCGTTTTAGAACTGCAACTACCCTGAACTTTGCCAGCTTTTACAATAATAATATTAAGTACTAATGCTTTTCCTAAGGGCTCCCAGAGCTCTCAATAATCGGTGCAACAGCTTTAAAAACAAAGCAATTATCATTGCTCACCTATTACAGATGAGAATGAGTCAGTATGGTGTGGTGGTTAGAGTGTCCGATGAGAGCTGGAGAGAACTGAGGTTCCAATCCACACTCTGTCATGAAACTCACTTGGCCCAGTCATATATAATCAGCCTAAGCTAGTTCACAGGGTTCTTATGGGGACAAAATGGAGGAAAGGAGAGTATAACAATGTACACCACTCTAAGCTCACTGTGGGAAAAGTGGAATAAAAATATGATAAATGTATGAGAACCTAAGCATTGTTCTACCCAATCAGCCCAATCTGTGAATCTACCCATTTTCATGTAAGGATGTTTATACAAATGCTTTTCAATGCATGATTTTCTTTTAAACTAACTGAAATATCCACAGATCTACTTTCCCTTCAGAGTACTGGTCTATGTCCAACTACATTTCAAAAAGGGCGCTTTCCTTAAAAGGGAGTGTAAATTTCTACCAATTACCTCCCACAGCAGATCCCAGGAAATTTTTCCCAGTCTCCTGACCACACCCACCTTGGAACAAAATGTAAGGGGACTTAACAGACTGCAGTGGTAGGGGAGACTCAGTGGAAATGCTCTCCCCTCATGAAGAAATGTAAAGGTACTTTTATTTTCTTTACTGTGTCATTGGATACCTTTGGGATGGAATGTATGGGAGGGATAGGAAACTATGCTTTATTTTTTATTATATATTCTTTACTTATTGGATTATGTGTTGAAGCACAAGAGAACTGCTTTACTTACCCTCAAGGTAGAACAGATTTCCTTTTATCAGAGAGGGGAAGAAAGGAGAATGTGTGAATTGAGAAAAGTTTAAAACCCGAGAATTGCTGAAAGAGGAAGGGTAAAATAGGCAACTGCTTGATAGGAGAGAAAGCAGCAACAGAATGATATAACCCAATGGAGGGAACAAAAATGGTTAAACAACCAAACATGGCAGATCCACAGGGAATAGCTATATCTGGGACAGAAACAATAACAACTACAACAACAACAACATTCGATTTATATACCGCCCTTCAGGACAACTTAACATCTACTCAGAGCAGTTTACAAAGTGTGTTATTATTATCCTCACTACAATCACCCTGTGAGGTGGGTGGGGCTGAGAGAGCTCTGGAAGAGCTGTGGCTGACCTAAGGTCACCCAGCTGGCTTCACGCAGAGGAGTGGGGAATCAAACCTGGTTCTCCACATTAGAGTCCTGCTGCTCTTAACCACTACACCAACCTGCCTCATGATCCAAGTTGAATGTGCCAAGTGACTCTAAGACACATGACTTGCTACTAAAAGTTCATAGCTAACTGGACTTCCTAATTCAAAGCTCATTCATTTAATACACTAAATTAGCTGTGAATCAGTGGATTTGTTTACTGAAATCTCTGGTGGGTAACATTTCTAATTCAACTTTTTAGTATTCTGGGCATACACAAAAGACTTGCTTGAAACTCCCTTGGTTTCAAATGGTACCAACTCAGATTCCACAGATTTATATACACTTGATGGGTTAATATTTTAATAGAGTGAAGAGTAATACCTGCAACAAAAGTGAATGTTTAAGTTGTGCATGTCTTATACCAGCTCCTCTTCAGACAGTGTTAGCCTCTACTTTGAGAAACGATCACAGTCAGTGTATGTTTTGCTGCTGCACAACTCTTCAAAATGTTTGTTTCCAGGCACAATTCAAACCACTGGTTCTTACCTTTAAAGATTCACATGGCATGTAAGTAAGACTCTTGAAGAACTAACTGCCTTCTCCGATGTTGACCTGCCTGCTCTATCTGCTCCCATTTTCTGTAATGAGGCAGATGGTAACACAATACAGGGCTTTTACAATGGTGGAACCTCAGTTGAGGATTCACTTCCCTATAGAGATTTACCTGGCGCCTAGTGTTTTAAAAGCTAGGAACTAGGTAAAAACTTTTTGTCTGTATAGGTTTTTTGAAAATATTGTTTTCTTATGTCACCCTTGCCAAAATCAATGCTGAAATTGTTTCACTGTGCTTTTTAAAACTAGACTTCTTAAGTTACTCTTTGTATTCTTACTCTATTTGCTCTTGCTGTTTTAACGACAGTATTGATCACTGTTTTTAATGGTTTCAGTACCTATTACTGCCCTGTTGACTTTTGTTGTGAGATATTTTGGGCATATTTTCTAGTTGGGGAATGGCTGCTTAAGAAGGAGCTTCTCATGTAAGTACACATCATAATCAACCATGCCACTAAACTTCACAGAATTTCTCCCTTTATAGGAACTGCATCTGAGCGCCATGAAAACAATGAACTACAATTTACATTACTTAAATAATTAACACAGAAGACTGAGGAGGATCCTGCAATGAAGCACAGTGAAACACGACCACTTAAAACAAATCAACCAGAAAATGCAAAAAAAAAAAAGAGGGTGGAAATTAGTCTACAGAAATAGAAGGCTGAATTTCTCTCTGTACCAAAAATAACTAGTTCACTTTATCTTTAATTATTTTAAATATATGTAGATTATCTTTACTGCTGTCCTTGGAATGCCTTCCAGGTTATCTCAAGACACCCCTCTCCAGATCTAGGCACATTAAACATTCAGGGGAGAAACCCCCAGCTAAGGCCTACTTGTAATGCCAAATATCTCAAAGCACAGCAGTTGCCTGACTTCACAACAATATTACTTGTATAACACCTCATACATACAAAGATTAATCAACCTCTCACCTGTTCAAAGATTTATCAACCTCTCTCTCATTTATCCCACCCCATGTAAGCCAGATAAAACTATTAACAGTCTGTGAAAAATAGAAGTTTTCTGAAAACTGTAACAGAGGTGATTTGGTTGGCTTGGTGTGCAAGTATGGACTCCTTTTGCAAAGGCCAGCCCTTACATCTACAGGGATTATATCAACTACAGGGATTAGTTTTTTGGGGGGTAGACCTCATCTGGGGGAAAAAAACCTACTTGGGGAGTTGATAATGGAGGCCATCTCTTGTTTGTCTTCAAAGGCCAGGCCAATTGAGACAAGTACAAGCAGAGTACAGAGTTCAACGAAGACAAGTACAGGCAGAGGCAACTTAGTAAGTCTGCCACTTCCTGGAAAGATGTCTTTAGCACATATGCATACCATCACACCCAGACAGACAGATACCACCCCTACAGAGACTGCAGTAGTGAATAGCTGGGAGGAAGGGCTCAGGGCATAGATGAATTGAGACCGACTTTCAGATAGCACAACAAGCTTTAATTAAACGGAGATTGGCCATGAACACAGCTTGAAGCCATACTCATACTCTCTCCTCCCATCTCCTCCTGTGTACAAAGTTTGAGTCAACATTTCGTGGTGTTATAAAGCTCCAATTCCTAGGATGTCTGACTGCAGGTAACTCAAAACTGAAGTTTATCCTCCATCCCCCACACAATAAAACCCTAGGATTCTGAACATCTCTTAAGGATTCTTCTGGTGAGGAAATGAACTTCCATTTATTAGGGTGCCCACACTTAGGCATCACAGTGCTTAGGAGATAATCAAAACAGGGAGTTTTTAATAAAGCTTTGCATGCAAGAGAGAGGGAGGGGGGAACAGCAACAATTTATATTCATGCCCAATAACAATTTAGTCATAGTTTGAACTTTGACATAATGTCTGGATGTAGTAGATCTCTTCACACCACATGATACTGCTGTGGTCCAGGCCCACCTCTACCACATTTACCACTAGGGTTAGTGAAGGGCAGGTCATACTGTGTATGCCTGGGTACTCCCTCACATGGCATCAACTGTACTGCAGTTAAGGGTTGGAAAGGGCTCTCTGCCTACTGTTGCCAAGGTCCCCCCCCCCCCCTCCTGTTACGGGGCCTGCCATGGACTATGTCAGTTTCCTGCGCTGTTGTTTAAAGATCTACCAAAGACTCTGTTTTGGGGCCGCATTGCCCATGCCTGTTTCCTGTTCTCTCTGCTGCAATGGACTGTGCCATCTATGTCTGTTTCCTGCATCCTTGGGCACCTATACCTGGGCCCAGAGCCATGCTGCTAACAGCAAAGTGCCAGCCGGAGGGAGTCTCCACGAGCCTGGCCAGGCACCCCCTGGTCACTTCCCACGGACAGCCCCTTGCAGGCCAGTCACTGAGTCTGCCCTCACCACTGGGCAGCCTGCTAGCAAGCCCAAACCGTGCCAAGGGAGAAACCATGTTTCCCAGGCAAAGAAGAACCACTATGGACTGTGTGGTCTGTGGCAGCTATTTCCAGACCAGGCTCCTGTCACATCCATGGAGCCCATATGGCCCATATGCATATCTCTGGAAGCCGCCCTGAGATGGAAGCTACATGCCAACTGACCAGAACACCTAATGGACGCATATCAATATAGCCATCGTATTCCAGGCTGATCCTGTCAAGACAGTTCCTGCTTCCTGACAAGATCCAATCAACCCACTCGGCATTCCTCCCCTTCTCTTTTGTCCCCTCCCTAAGGGTGTCACTATCACACAATTAGACACTAAAGTGGCCCATCAGGGATAGTTGTAGACCCATTAAGCCTTTGTTCCCCTTTTGAGAACCACAGGGAAAGGCACCAGCCCCAGGGTACGTTTTGGGGTATTTAAGCAGGCTTCCCCTGCTATGAGGTGCATGTGCCATTCCTCTCCTGATCCCAGCCAGGCGCTTGCCACTCCTATCCTAAACCTCCACTGCCTCTCTCTACAGGTCTAGTGCAGGCATAAGATACCATCATGCTTCGCTGCTACATCTTTCTTCCACGCCGTGACCAGGTGAGTATACCCAGTTCCATCGATCTCAAGTGGGCTCTCCTGCAAATGCAACTGGCTCTGTTTTTCCTACTCTTTATTTCTTAGTCTCTTGTGTGTACCTTGTTTGTGTGTGTTATCTTAGGCATACGCAACACTATTAGTAAAAATATGTTTTATCTTTATTAGTCTCGCCTCTTTATTGCATGAGTGTTCTGAAAGAAGGACTCTGGTATAGCTGGTCAAGATCCCGCACTAATTTAAATCCAGACTGCAAGCTAATTCCCCCATTGAAATAGCAGTTCTGGTAACACTACCTCTTCACTCCATAAACAAACTGATTGTGGAAAACAGGCAATGGGATACTAACAGTACAATTCTATACAATGAAATCAATGGGCTCAGGCTGGAGTAACTCTGCATAGGACTCACTGTTAGTTGCTCCCATGTGAGAAACATATAAGATTACGCTACATCAATAGTTGTCCTACACAATAACAGTATTTATTTTTTACTTTATGCAGAAAACGTGTACACTACAGTCAAGAGAACTTATCAATTCACAAGATTAAAAACCAGAATAAAATTAGCAGCCTAAATTATTAAGCAGTAGACATGGGCATGGCCCGGAAAAAATCATGGACCATCAGTCTGTGGTCCGTCGCGCTTCACGAACCACGGACCACGAACTTTTCACGACCTGCCCCTGTTCGCAGACCAGTTCGTCGGTCCATGGCCCGTCACTTCTGGAGACCCTAGGACCGCCCCCTCCGCACTCAGAGATGCCAAACTCACAGCGAGTCTTCAGCAGGCTCTCTTCCAAGTTTGGCCAAGATTGCATTTTGGAGATCTGAGTTACAGACCCCCAAAGCGGCCGCTCCCAGGAAACTTCCAGTAGATAGAATAGGAGCCACAAACGCCAATAGACTTGCATTGGCTTGCAGCAATTGGCAGAGCCCTAGGCTAGCCCAACACTCCACAATCAAACAAGAATTAAAAGGGAAAAAATGAGACTGAAGAGTGAGCCCTCAAGGAACCCAATAAGTTTGGTCCCAGAGCCTTACTGTAGCTCTGAGACTGGGTTTGGGCAGAGCCCTAGGCTAGCCCACCACCTCACAAGCAAATAAGAATTGAAATTAAAAAAATATTAAACAGAAGAGTGAGCTCTCAGCCGAGGAAACCCAATACGCTTGCTGCAGCACAAGCCCCAAGCCTCCCTTTCGCACAATCCCAAAAACTCCTGCAACAAGCAGTTCCTCCCTCGGTAACCAGCTGGAAAGTGAAACCGAAGCTCAGAGTTGGGTGTTACATATACAGCTTGCTCTCACAGAGAATAATGGGAGCTCTCTGGTTGGTAGCCAGAGCTGCCTATCAAGGTTTTCTGGGCTAAGATGGGTGTGTTCCAAAGGCAGCAGAAGATCTGCAGGTGACTACCCTACGATGCCTAGGGAATTGATTGCTTGGGGCTGGGGTGTCTGGTTTCACGGACCAATGGACTGACAGACCGGCCCAAAAGTTGTCGCATCTGTGAAAAACACACGTCCCATGAATAACCTGCCTGTTCACGAACGCTGAACCAGGCAGGTCCGTGTCAAATTTTGGTCCATTTTTCAGTCTGTGACCACCTCTATTAAGCAGCATAAAACAATACGATACTCATGAAATATCCTTCAGGCTAGAAGCATACTATAAACACTATTAAAAATAGAATCAATAATTCAATTAAAAGCCTGAGCAGAGAGGGTTTTTGGCACTATGCCAAAAGGGAAGTAATGCAGACACCAGGCAAGATGCAAAGAGAAGGGCATTCCCCAGATGAGGTGTCACCCACTGGAAAAAAACCCATCTTTGGTTGCTATCCAATTCACTTCTGCAGGCAAGATTAAGAGTGCAGGGTTTAGGAGAAAAACAACTGCCAGCCCGGACAGTATGAGAGATGACAGCTTTCAAATATTCTGCTCCCAAGGTACTTAAAACCTTAAAGGTAAACATGAGCTATGGACCAAATGAAAAACTACAACCCTCAGGTTTGCTGACCCCAATCTCCCCCAGCAAAGCAGCTGGCCAATGGGGTGAGGCTGCAGAAAGCTGCCACCTGGATGACAGCCAATCCTTGGCCCAATTGCCCAGAGTCATCCCACACACCACCCACCTCCCAGCACAAATGATGCCTCAGTTTAAGATTGAGAACTAGACTAACCAGCACTTTGTGTCATAGTTTTCTATGATTTTTTACTGATTCCAATTCTTATAATTATTTATTTAGCAGAATTTTTTTTGTCATCAAATTGCAGACAACTTACGGCAACCCCTACTGGGGGAGAGATGTTCAGAGGTGGTTTGCCACTGCTTGCCTCTGCTTAGCAGTCTTGGACTTCCTCTCATCTAAGTACTAACCAAGGCTGACCAGGAAGTACTTAGTTCAAAGACAAATGAAATACTGTGTTTGTTTAGCTATATGAAAATATAATTTAGTCTCTTTTCCACTTCAGTTAAGTTTTCAAAATTGAAGATATCAAATTTTAAGTTGTACCCAAGGTTTACACTTGAAAAATCCTATTAGCAAGCTAAAGTTGCTGAAAGTCCAAGCAGCTATTTGTTTTCCAAAGCATCTAATTAGAACTGTTCGTGATCTATTGCATGAAACAGTTATTAAAAGTAGGTGGTGCACACAGAGCTGCATATTTGAGTCTCTGCTTCACCTTCTTACATGGTAACGTTATTCTATTGGCAACAGCTGTTTCTACTTACTTGAAGTGCAGCAGGTGCAGAACAAAAGAATCAAACCCTTTCACCTGCTGCCTCAAATTTTGTTCAGGTAACTCTGTAGAAGTTATCTTTGTATGCCTGTCACCACAACAGATGTTCAGTGGGAAGTCAAGATAGCCACACCTATATATCTTTGCCTTGATCTTTGCCTCCTTCAGCCAACCTGATTCAAGTAACTGAGCTGTACAACAATAACTTGTTCAACAAAATACACCCAATATGTTCAGAGGGAAATGCAAAGTGTCAGTCAAAACTGTTGCTTTCTTGACATCATGACACTGACAAAAACGAGGACATTTCCTTTGAACATGTTTCTATTGCAAGATGCTTAGCCTATATTAATTTGTATTATAGTTGCAAGGACATGCATTTGGACAACTATCGAGATCAATTTGCACACTGTACTCTTGAGCTGGCTTTGAAAGTTGAACTTTGGTTCCTAAATCTTTGTAATGATACATATATACATGGGTCTTGTCTCAATATCTTGTTTAAACTATCATGGGTCCTCTGATTTCCTAGCAAGCACATACTTCTATTTTAATTGCAATTCTGTGCCTGTTGGATGTTGCCTTTGAAAGTCTACCCATACTTAATTAGCTTGCTGTGCTTACACTATCAAATAGTATTTTATGATTTTAGAAGAGAATTCAAAGAGTTTTCAATGACCCAGAACAGTTGAGATGGCGGCAGAGTTTCTATAAGGTTTTTGAGTGAATACTTGGACTCTTTAAGAAACCAACAGAGTTGCAGTGTGAAGAAAGCGACCCTCCCCAAACCAAGGTTTTGACCACATATGAATGTAATGCCAATAGCAACATTTATATCACACTCTTTCTTTCTGGGAATCCACCATGATTGGATGCATGCTTGCCAATAAATGGTGGTTTCTGGAGTAATGAAGAGGGAATTGTTTGGGCAACATCTTGCTAGCTGTATAGCATCTCAGCTGTGTTTCTGTTTCCCTCCTTCTATCTGCGGGTATAAAGACTGAGTAGATCCAGGGGTGTAAGTCTCGGGGTGTGAGCCAAAAGACTCCAGGCTCCTAGTTTACAGCTTGGAGCTCACAGCCTGGAAGCCAACTGAGTGAACCATGTTCTCCCAGGATGTATGGTGTTTGTTTTAGTCTGTGTTGATTATTTCAAGTATATTGTTTAATTTGCTCTGGGAATGTCTGTAAACTGCTTTGGGTCTCCTGGGGATAAAGCTGCACAGTAATGAAAAAATAAAATGTGAAATATGCAGGTCACACAAGATTCTATGTCATACATCCAAGAGTTTCTGTATAACGATTATGCAACTCTAAATACACTTATACTGGGAAATAAATTCCACTGGTGTCAATTGGGTTGCACTGGTAGGAAGACTGATAGGAGGGGGCTGATAAAACAGATAGTGTTAGAACATGTAAAATAAAACAGAACAGATAACACTAGGTAACAACCGATGAAAAGCTTTTCACAGTTGGAGCTCAGCACTCCAATTACACCTCCAAACACACTCCTGCTGCCCTCAAGACAATGACATAATCCAAAATGGTTTCCAACAAGCAATCCAGTATTGAATTAATATTATTCTGAGATTATTCATTTCTTACTCAACACATGTGTATCCCACCCTCCTTCCACGGAGTATAAGGTACAGCGTAACTGAGGCATATTTATTGTGTACATTACAATGGAACAGTGTTTCCCCCTTTGATGGGTGTGTTGGGTTTAGTCTCATGGGATGGAGTCCCTGCTCCTTGGTTCTGTTTATTAGAATTGTTGACTGCATGAGCTTTCTTGTCCTGAAACCAGCTCCCTCCATCCCTGTAGCCTCTTGCTAATAAATTGATGCTGTTTTAAACATACCCATCTCTGCTGTGTGAGTGAAGAGTACCCGGTTCTTAATTTGCAAGAAAAGGGGAACATCGCAGAATAGGCGTATGCTCCATTTTATCTTTACAGTTCTGTAAGGATAATTAAGTTAGTAGACACTGACAAGAGAGCTTCATAGTTGACCATAGATTTCCACTGAAGTCTCCCTAGTCTAAACTCAACTTTTTAACTGCTATACCACACAGCTACATCCCAAATAATGTTACTAGCATACAGTGAGAAGCAAGGAACTAGGAATTCTTCAAACATGGAACAGTCATTATGACAAGACTAGATTCCTAAAAATGAATTATAATTTAAGAGGAAGGCTGGAGGAACCTTAAGCCTCCTATAAATTGTGACAAGTGAATTTTTATCTTTCAATAAAAGGAAACTAAGCAATGTTACAGAGATTTGCTGTACACCACTGAAATGCTTAAACATGCTTGAAAAATGAAGATGAGTGGAACAAATTTCAAATAGCGCTGCTGCCCTCTTCTGGGCTTCAACCGCCCATCCCCCAACTTCTGACAACTTCTACCATTAAGCCCTAGAGTTCCATAACAAGCCACTTAGGGAAATATGCTCCAAATTACTGAGGAAAGCTAAATTTTCTGGAAACATGTGTGTGGCCTAAATAAAGGCAGGATTTGTTAAGAGTGGTAACACACCAGCAGCGAAATACATTATTGAATAACAGCAATTGTTACCAAAAAACACTGATAAATGCAGACAGTGAGAGAGTTGCTGATGATGAAACAATCAAGGAAACATCTGGAATAAATCAGAAAACTCTCTGAACTAAAAGTCTCCAAGAACAACCCTTCTTTCCCCTCCCCCCCACTTTCCTGTAAAACATTGGGGAAAACACTGACTACAACCTCAAGCTTTCAGAAATGTATGCAATTATAATGATAATTCTGAAACTATTTCACACATTAAAAACATTTGCAATATTTTAGGTTATCAAATGTGCTTACACAGGACAATAATAAAAGAAGGTGAAGCAAAATGGGCCAACACAAAAATCAGCCCTTCTTTCCACATCTAGAGCCACCAACAATTCATTAGTAAATCGCAAAATAAAACATTTGATGCGAGTTCATGCACTGTTCAAAGGCCCCAGTCTGTGCTGTTTGCATGACGCACTGAGCCTTCCCTTTTCTTCTCCCACACACATCTTGCCTCCCACTGATCTGGCAAGCATATCTTAACCTTTCAACCTTTCACCAACAAAAATTAAAGTTTCCAAACAGCAAGCTTGTATTTAAAAAAACACACTCAAACTTCTGATGGATATGCAACATAAGAATCATTCTTTTTTTCGGGAAAATGGGGTCACTTTTCTACTTAGGAGTCCCACTTCAATAGAGACGTGGTGTGGAAAGATCTCGTATTTTCTCTTGTACTTTCCCCCTAAATACCAAAATGTAAAAATTAGGAGGAAATGGGGGGACAATTGCCATTAAATATTTTTAAAACTAGTACTTTAAAATATTGTTACTGCCAACGGACACTGCTACAAATGTCTTTGATTCAAATCACAAAGCATTGCTAGCATTGCTAGTGTATCTGAGTTTACTTAAAAAGCAACGTTCTTAGGATCTGATGGGAAAGTAAATTTCAAATATAGCAGCATCCAGAGGTTTGAAATCTCAAGATGTTTGAAACAGGAACGCAGCCTGGGAGTCTACCAAGCATTATTATTATTTTTTATTTATTTAAAGCATTTCTATGCTGCATTTCCACCCAACCCAGGGTCCCCAAGGCAGCAAACATTAAAACATTTCAAATATTAAAACAGCATTGAAAACACACCCACGAAATACTTAAAACAATTAAATGAAAGCTATAAACACAAACTAGGAGGAGGACTAATCAGACTTAGTGAGGGAATGGCAAACAAAACCTGCTGGCAGGACAATGATAGAGGGAAACTAGTTAATGTCCCCAGGGGGCAGAGTTCAAAAGTTTTGGTGCCACAACTGAGAAGACCCCTTTTCTTGGTGTGCTACCTATCTAGCCTTAGATGGTGGAGGCACTTAAAGCAGGGCCTCTGAAGATGACTGGAGTGGATGAGTAGGTTCATATGGGAGTAGGCAATCCCATATGATGCTAGCCTCAAGCCATATAGGGCTTTAAAGGTCAACATCAGCACTTTAAATAAGGCCCAGAAGCAAACAGGGAGTCAGTGTATATGGAACGAAACTTGAATAATATGGTCCCTAGGATCCACTCCTCAACATTCTGGCTGCAGCAGTCTGTGCCAGACAGCTTCCAGACAGTCTTCAAGAGCAGCTCCAGGTTGATAACACTGCCGTAATATAACCTAGATGTTATCGGGACATGCACTACAGTGACAAGATCTTTCCCACCCAGGAAAGTACATAGTTTAGTCTTTGGTGTAGTGGTTAAGAGCGCGGGACTCTAATCTGGAGAACTGGGTTTGATTCCTCACTCCACTTGAAGCCAGCTGGCTGACCCTGGGTCAGTCACAGCTTCTAGCTCTCTCAGCAACACCCACTTCACAGGGTTTTGTTGTGGGGATAATAAAGACATACTTTGTAAACCGCTCTGAGCGGATGTTTACAAAGTCATCCTGAAGGGCAGTCGAATGTTGTTGTTGTTATTACAGTTGGCTCACCAGCCAAAGCTGGTGAAAAGCACCCCAACCACCTCTACCACTCCTGTTTCTTCTACAGGAGAATTGGTTCCAGCAGCAGCCCCAAGTTAAAAAACTGTTCTTTTAGGGGTAGCACAACCTAATCCAGAACACAAGATAAGCTATTTCCTGTGTCAGAATTTCCCCCCATCATTTTGTCAGAATTAAATTTCAGCTTGTTAGCTCTCAGCCATCCCAAAAGTGCCTCCAGGCACCTACCTATTCATAGTTTCCATAGCCTCTCTAGGATCTGTTAAAGTGCAAGATAGAGCTGTGTATCATTTGCATAGTAAGATTTGAGTCCAGTGGCATCTTAGAGGCCAAGAAGGTTTTCAGAGTATAAGCTTTTGAGAGTTAGAGCTCCCTTCTTCAGACACACAGTTGTGGCAACTCAGCACAGATCTCTAGATTATCTCTCCCAGAAGCTTTACATAGATGTTAAAAAGCATGGGGGATATGATGGAACCCTGTGGGATCCAATTGGCTGAGCTGCAGCCTCCAACTGTCATACTCTCAAATCTACCTTCAAAGTAAGATTGAAACAACTGCAAAATGGCGCCTTCTGGTCCCAACTGCAAAAGGCAGTCTAGAAGGATAGATGGCATCATAGCAGGGCTGATGGTATCAAAAGCTGCTGAGAGGCCCAGGAGAATTAACAGAGACACACCCTTCCTATTCATTTCCCTATGCAAATCATCCACCAGGACATTATGCTCCTGCAACACAGTTGCAGAACTAGACATGGGCACGATCCAAAAAATAATCCCGATTTAGCTGATCGTGATTCCGCGGCGGCACCGAAACCAGGTACCGGAACCTCACCGATCAAGTCCCGTTTCCGATACAGAATCGGGAATTGGGAAGGCCGATGCAGGAGGGCGCCCCACGGTTTCCAGCGCTAAAGGAATGGTGGGTGAGGAAGATGGCGGCCGCTGGGCCCAGCAGGCCCATGGAGGCAGCGGCAAGCCGCCTCCCCTCAGGGGCGGGGGGTCTGACCCCACGGGAGTGTGCCGGTACTGTCACGGGGGGGGGGGACCAGAGGAGATAGCTCCTATTCCCTAATTCCCTATCCGCCATAGCCCAAAGCTAAAGCTCCCCCCCTCTTCCGCTTTCTCTCTCCAAAAGCGGCAAGCGAGAGCTCGCCTCTGTCCCACTCCACCTGGGAGCGGAAAGTGAAACTTTGTTGCACAGCACATGGCTATTTATAAAGCATGGGTCTGCTACGCAGGAGGGCTGTGTTTGGCTGTAAGAGCTGCCTCTCAAACTTTGCAGGGATGAGATTCAAGTGTCCATGGCTACAGAAGAACACCCCCTTCCCCCGCCCTCCCCTCTCTTCTCCCAAATGGACGAGATGGGCACGCGCTTTTCTGGCTGCTCCGTGGTTGGAAAGAAGCCCTGCTGGCTTCCATTCACGTTTCCAGGGCGACAGAAGGAGGGCAAACAGCTCCGGTATTCCCCAGGCTCCGTTTCCACGGATGGCTGGCGCAAGACTGTCTGCAGACGGCAATCCCGAACGTAAACCGATCGATTCGATCGAGACCCGATAGAGCGCCCCACCCGACCGCTGAACCGGGAGCCATGGATGGAACCAATCAGCCCGGTCCTGATGGTGCAAACGTCAAAATCGGGGCAATTTTCAGTCCGTAATTCCGATCGTGCCCATGTCTAATCAGAACTCCTGCTTCTCACTTGCCCATGATTTCACAGGACCACCAGTTCTGCTAGGTCAGGCCAATCATCCATCAAGTTTAGCATCCCCACAATGGCAAATGAGATATTCTAGAAGCACAAAGGCCTAATTCTTTTCACTGCTTTTACCTCCCAACCCCACAACAAATGACATCAATCTTTTTTATTAAGTAAAATAAATGTAAGTATTATGCATCACAATAAACTAAGGTGAAAGAACAGAAAAGTTTGATTTACTTTACACAAACCCTCCATATTGTGAAGTCCATAAAAGCAGAACAAACTACACCTGATATTGGGTTTCAGGACTGGAAGTGTTCATGGGTAATTTGATTCTTAGGAGTCATTGGAAGGAAGGGAAGGGTGTTGAGATGTCCCAGGTCCATGGGAAGGTGGCACAATTTTCCTACCTCCCTGATCCTTTTTTGTGTAGAAAATTATCTTAGCCATGACAGAAAAAGAAGATCCTATTTTTTTTTTTGCATACCTGGACTAACAGCATCAAATTCAGCACTGCTAATTTTGACTACAATTACTGTGATACTTTGCAGCCTGATCCTATGCATGTTTACTCAGAAACAAATGCCCGAGTTTACTGTTTACCCCTGGGTGCACAGAATTAATTGTAGCAGTACTCATTATACTAAATATCCATATTTATTACAGTTCCAAAGATATTTTCAGAGCTTTCCCCTCTAAAACTTAAAACTTCTTTTGCCTTTGCATGATAATGCCAAGATCCAAAGATATACTGTAGATATATTGTCGAAGGCTTTCATGGCTGGAGAACGATGGTTGTTGTGGATTTTCTGGGCTGTATTACCGAGGTCTTGGCATTGTAGTTCCTGATGTTTTGCCAGCAGCTGTGACTGGCATCTTCAGAGGTGTAGCACCAAAAGATAGAGATCTCTCAGTGTCACAGTGTGAAGATGTTAGCAGGTAATTTATATCTACTCAGGAAGGTGGGTTTGGGTTGTGTCATCCTGTAAGAGTTTCTCAGGGTGTGGAATGCTGATGGAATGCTAATGCTTCACTGTATTCTGAGGAGGTTCTTTTGCATATGGATTGGTGCTTGATATGCTAATCTTATCTGCAGGGCTATTGTAATATGTAGAGTATATTGTTAGCCTGGTGTTTTTCAGGACTGGAAACCATGCTCTATTCATTCTTAAAGTCTCTTCTTTCCTGTTGAAGTTGTGCTTATCCTTATGAATTTCAATGGCTTCCCTGTGCAATCTGACAAAGTAGTTGGAAGTGTTGTCCAGTATTTTAGTGTCCTGGAATAAGATACTGTGTCCTGTTTGAGTTAGGCTACGTTCAGCCACTGCTGATTTTTCAGGTTGGCCAAGTCTGCAGTGTCTGTCTTTCATGTTCTTTCATTCTTGTCTGGATGCTACGCTGTGTGGTCCAGATGTAAACTTGTCCACAGCTGCAGGGTATGCGGAATACTCCTGCAGTGGTGAGGGGTTTTTGTTGATCATAGTATCTGTTGATTTTTCTGGTGGGTCTGAATTCTGTTTGTAGGTTGTACTTTTTCAGAAGCTTTCCCATCTGATCAGTGATTCCTTTGATATATGGCAAAAACACTTTTCTGGACAGTCTCCCACAAGACTACTATAAATTTTACATCTCTGTTTTCAAGAACAATTTTAGAAATACATTCATGGAGATTTTTTGAATTATGATTTGTATCAATCTTTCTGGAACAAAAGATGGATAGACAGATGAGTGGGCAGAGCACCTCTTTGTCTTCCTACTACTACTACTCCATTTCCACAGCATCAACGCTTACTTGCCTGCAACTTGTCTAGCTAGTTCTAGTTCCCCGCCAGATGTTTTAACAAGTGGGTTGAAAGGGTAGGAGGCATTTTGGAGGCTCATGTGGAAGACTAGGGAACTGCAAATGACTGGACAACTTGCAGAAAGAAATATGAATAGTGCTGTTCTTAAAGATGGGACTGGACTAAAGCTGAAAAGATATCCAGTTGTGGATGTGAATAGATGCAAAAGGAATGTCCAAAGCTGTGAGACTCACATAATAAGAACATAGAACATGAGAAGTATGAAGCCAGGTAAGCTAGAAATCATAAAACAAGAAATTGCCATTCTGGGTGTGAGTGAACTAACGTGGATCAACTCGGGACTAGACATGGGTGTCAGGGCTTGCCACTGCTACCACTGGGCGTGGCACTGGGCGGTCTGCTCCTGACATCATAGGGGGGCCAGGGATTCTGCAGGACCCTGCTCTGTGGAAGGAGGGGCGGTATACCTCACCCAGACTCCCTCTCAGTCCACTCGCTGGCCTGCTCAACCTGGCCTGCTTACCCTCTGCGTCCTCTTTCACTCCTTCCTCCCAGAGCTCTCCTCCAAACCTCCACGCTTGCATCACACCGCTCTCACTCCACATCATCCCTCCCTACTCACACCCACACCACAGGGCTCTTCCCAGCCAGCTTTTATAGGGCTTCCTTCTACTGTCCCACCCCTCTTCCAGCCTGGTCTTGGGCTGCACCAAGCAGTTGCAGCTGGGGTAGCTGATCTGGGCCCACTGACCAGCACCAGCTGTGCCTTGTTCCCTGGCTGCCCAGCCTCCCTGCCTTGGCTGATTGCTGCAGGCCTGTCCAGCTGCAGTCCCCTGGCTAGCAGCCCGGCCTGCCTGGCTGAGCTGATGGCTGAAGGTGGGTCCAGCTGCAGCTCCTTGGCTGGTTGCCCAGGGCTTCCTGCAGAGTGCCTCCAATAGCCCCACCTGGAGTGGCTTGGCTTTTGGCAACTCCTGGGCCAGGCTACTATTTTCTGGCTGGGGCGTGGCTTTGGGTTGTTGGGGCTGCTGCTGCTTCTCCTTCTCAGGTAAGGTCTTTGGGTGGGTGACTGCTGGGCCCCCAATCCCTCTGCCCTTGCCCCCTTCTGCCTTGCTTAGCCCCCTTTCCTTCCCCAGGGGAGTGGGACTCGCTGGCCTCCTTCTGTCTCCCCCTGCCTCCTGAGGCCCTGGGCCTTTGCCCCTTGCCCCTGGCACAGGCAGGTTCTGGCTCCATTTGCCCATGGGAGGGGTTGACCTGCTGTCCCCTGGCTGCCCCCTCTGCTTGCCAGTCAGACCGGTTGACCTACTGTCTGCTGGCTGACCAGTTGACCTGCTGGCTGCTGGCTGCCCCCTCTGTTTGCCCGTCGGCCCGGCTGACCTGCTGTTCCCTCTTGTCAAGTCTGGGGGCTGGGGCTCAGACCCCGGACAATGGGCACAAACAGCATTATGAACAGGTAAGCTAGAAATTGTAAAACAAGAAATTGCAATTCTGGGTGTGAGTGAACTAACGTGGATCGACTCGGGACTAGACATGGGCACAAACAGCATTATGAACAGGAAAAAACCACAAACAGCCCAATCTGCTGTTCGCGAGCAGGCTGTTCGTGAGGCCCCATCCTAAACGAACAGGTGGTCATTAAAAGCCTTGTTCATTGCCTTCGGCAGCCATTCGGCAAGCCAGGCAGTCTGGTGCCTGATGCAATCAATCCCCTTGGCAACTGGAGGGAGGAAGGGACTGAACTAGGGACTGAACTCCTTCTGGCTTTCCTTCTGGCTTTAACCCTTTAAAGTACTTCCAGCAGAGAGTCCTGTTTTTGCCACTGTGAACAGAAAATGACAGCCAATGGGGAGACCCATGGATCATGCCTTTCCCGGGGTGCAATCTCTCTGAAACTTGGGGGGTCTTCAGAGGACAGTGAGGACTATGTCCCCTGCAAATTTGGTGGGTATTGGGCATTGGAAAGGTCAGTTTGTGGGATATTTAAAGGGCCCTGCTCCTTGCACATGGCAGGAAAGGACCCTTTAAACTATCAGCTGGTAGGCAGCAGGGGGGAATCCCCCCCCGCCGCCTGCCAGCTGACAGTTTAAAGGGATCTCTAAAGGGCCAGGTAAGTGGGTTTGAGGGGAGGGGGGCTAAGTGGGGGGGGTTGGGGGGGTTCTGGCCCCCACAAACAACCAACAATGAACATGTCTGGGAACAGTCCATGTTCGTTCATGTTCGTGGAAGGCACAGGGTGTTCAGGGTTTTTTTCCCATTTGTGCCCATGTCTACTCAGGACATTTTCAGTCCAAAAACCACAACATGTTTTACTGGGGAAATGACAAACTCAAAAGAAATGGTGTTGCTCTAATAGTGAGGCGAGACACAGCATAAGCAGTCAAGAGCTACAACACAAAGTCTGACCGATTAATATCAATCAGACTTCATAGAAAGATTGTTAACACACAACCATCATTCAAGTTTATTCCCCAACTACAGATGCGGTGGAAGAAATCAAAAACTTTGACGCAAGTAAACAAGAAAGAAATTGATCACACACCTAAACAAGATATGATGATAATCATAGGTGACTGGAACTCAAAAGCAGGAGACAAACCAGAATCAAACGTCGCTGGAAAATTTGGACTAGGATTACAAAATGAAAGTAGGAGAGTGACTCACAGAATTTTGTGAAGCCAGTAACCTGTTCACATGCTTCAGGTGACCAAAAAGATGATGGAATATGTGAAATCACTGGAACTGGATCTCAAGGACGGAGGGAGAGCCCAAACCAGGGCCCCCCTGGCCCTACAAGCGGGACGGTCTGTGCGCTAAATCTTTGCATGTGAATGTTTTTTGGTTTCATTGGTGAACATTATCTTTGTATTGGTGGAAACAAGAGTGGCCCCTGAGGAAGTGGATGTGCTGTGAAACAAGCTGAATGATCAAGCCAGCAACTTGTAGGGCCAGGGGGGCCCTGGTTGGACTCTCCCTCCATCCTTGAGATCCACCTGTTAAAAAGAAAGATACAAGATTAGTCAATATTAATCTTGTTACAATATCATCGTACTCACCCTGCTTTGTTGATAAGGGACATTTCCAGGTACAGTCGGTTTTTTTCCTTTCAACTATTGGTCCACAATAGATTGTATATTGGACAATTTGTCATCATTCATTCTACAGTCTTTACAAGGGAGTCTCCAGTCTTTGGTGAAAAGAATAAACGCATACTTGAGGACACTGCTACCTACTGAGGGACTGACTTAAAGGGACATGGCCGTAATTTGTCTTTTGTAATTGTCTTGTAAAAATTTTGTATAATAGTGGTTGTTAAGAAATTTAATTTTTTTTTATATCACACTTTTGCACTGAGCACTTTAAATAGATGAAATATTTTCTATAAATTTGCAGTAAGTCATTGATTATATTCTATTGCAAGTGCTGTTGTTTGGATAGCGTTGCATCTTGCAGAATGCCTCTGGGTTTGCTACAGGTATTGGGCCCAAATCCAGCATGATTTGACCCAAATCATGCTGCCGTGGTGTGCTGAAGTGTGCTGTGCTGCCCTGGAGCGCATGGCACCACTGAGACGCAAGCCCAGGGAGGTGTGTTCCCTCCCCCGTCAGCCAGGTAAGCGGGGGCAGGGGTGGAGCGTGAAAGCGGGGGATCCCCTGCCCCTAGCGGGGGACTAGCAACCCTAATTGGATCTGCTTTTGGGTTTTATAATTCTGTAGTTGAGGGAGTTATAATGAAGTGATTTTTATTTCTGCACTTTAAAAAAATGTTCCCTTTCTACTGCAGGCTTTCTGGGAGAAGATGAACATCAGCAGTTTCACCAGTGTGTCTTTGTTTTGTATTTTTCATGCAATGTTTGGATATTAGAGTGGTGTGTGGTTAACCTTTAACTCACTCCATTCGAGCCCCAAAGTTTAAAAAAAAAAAAAAATCTGACTTTTGATTGACTGAGGTGTTCTTGAGGGAACATTTAAAATATTAAGCAGGTTTTTTTTTGTAATGATGTTGTTTAAAAATCATTAAGAAGCAAAAAAATAACAGTTACTAAAATACTCAAGAAGCACAACACGCCCCTGCACAGTCTTGAGTTGGTAAGAGGGCAAATTTATTTGTGGTCGCAGAACATATCACAAACAGCGACAACAGTAAGGCCAAGAATGGTGGAGGGTGTACTTATTCACTGTTCAACTAATCAGGATGCAAGGGGATAAAGCATAGGGTGAAAGGCAGGAGCAGGGCTGACACCAGAGAAAATATTTTGCACTTCAAAAAAGCTGCCATTTAAATTCATGTAAAAAACCACCCATCACGATATGTGTGCCAAGAGAAAAACTGCAGAAAACCCAGAGGGAATTGACTCTGCAGCTGATACAGCCTTTCACTGTGCAGAACACAAAAAAACTTCCAGGAAGCTGATTGGAGATTGAACTGGGGTATTTTGACCATGCTTGCAGAACTTGGATGATACATCAAAGCTGTATGGGGCCAGAAGTGGAAGAACCTGCAGAATCTCTCATTCCTCCTCCTCTAATTTAACTGCCCTCCCTTTAAATAACTGCCCTAATCTAAAAACAAAAATATTTGTTCTGCTGTTTAAAGATATATTAGAAAACATAACTATCAAGGAATGTGTTGGTTTATCAACAGTTCAAAATAAACCAGCATGCTAAGGCAGGACACATTTCTACAAGGTATCTTAGTGTTCTTGAGTTTGCATTTACATGCATGTACAGTTGACAGATCTACTGTCACCACTGCAGAGATATTAAAGGATTCAGAGACTTGGGGAAGGAAGCCAGGCACTGAAAAATGGCAACTTAAGCAACATTTCAATAAAGCATCCACTAATGACTAAAGGAGGTGACAACTATTCTCCAAGGGTGGGTACCATAAAATCTACTGTCTCAAGTGCACAAGGTTAATTTCAGAGTATGATGATTTTTTTTCAGAAGGGGTTGACTCAGGCTGTTCCACCAAACTCCAGGATATCTTCACCACACCTCCACTCACCATCTCTCTCTCCCCCCTTTATGCCACTTATGCCTCTTCAATGAATTCTGAAATCATCACATTTACAAAAACCCTATCATTTCCCCCAAAATGCAACAAGTAACTCAAGAACTTGCAGACTGCCCCCAGAAGGGGGCTATTCTTTTCTTCTAACCCATTTAAGACTCTGCTTAGATCCTTGACTGCATACATTTCAAACGAATTAAGGAATTAAATTCTTGACAGCACTGATTAAACAAAAACAAACTACTACAAATCTTTTTGTTTTTCTACGTTTTATTAATACATTGGATTTATTGGGGGAAATTGTTGGAAATATTGCTATCCCAGTCAGATTTACCAAACAGCATCTTTGTGCTAATTTCTTGCTTGAAAGATTTCTGCCAACACATTTGATGTGTTAGGTCAAAAATACCTCTAATGTATTAGTCACAATGCTAAGATTTTTGCACATGTTAAAATCCCTGGAGGCTTCATTAAGAACAAGCATACCTATTCCTGCCAAAATGACTGAATATTATTCGACATGAATTGTTTCTATGGTTTCTACATGCATCTCAGCATTTACAAGGTTTGCTAGACTGAGACCTTGAGAGAGTTTCTGTGCCTTTAAGAAATATACAGAAATAAAACTCTAGATGCCACTTTACCTGTCGCTGCTGAACTGCAATAGAAAAAACATACCCCATGAAATTCTTGTTTCTATGTAGCTCTTAAAGGTACAGATGTCTTCTAGACCTGGCAACTCAAACGACCCCCACAATCTCTATAAGGATTAAACACTGCTTATCAAAGACATTTTAGAACAGACTTTAGGAGACAGAGGAATACAAAGATAATAAGAGGGTGGTGCAGTCGCTTGTGCGCAACCCCAAGCAGTTTCAGTACATGTAAAAGCTGAAGGACACCTCCTAGCAATGGGATAACTACCTTAAACTGTACACTTGTGTTTCTTTACACCTTAGACACTGCTATCACCCTAATTACAAGTAATGCCTTTCAATTTCATGCACCTTTACAATTGTCCTGCATTTAACTGTGACAACATGAGATTCTCCCTGCTTCTAAAACAAGGCACATGCTAGGGGAAGGGGAGGGGAGGGGGCAGCAGCAGGCAAATTATTTGTTTCCCTACAAGGTGCCAAATGGGCTTGATAAAGATGACATCACCCTCATTTTGCCAATGACAATGGCACTAACAAGAGTGTATAATCAACAAACCACACAGACCAGACAAGCAGTGGCAGGTGCAACCCCCCCCCCCCCACTTTTTGCTACAAGTCAGTCAACATTCGCTTCCAGCACAAAACTATTCCTTTTATTACAACGTTAAGCATAAGTTGGCTTGCAGAAGGCATCGCAGCTGCCACTGCCACTTCTACAGATGCTTTCATTAATTTTATCAAGGACATACTGAAATAAGTGCTTATTCAGCACAATAGCTGCTTGGAAGCAGCTGGAAGCATAAAACAAACTATCTAGAAGGGACTATAACTAAACCTCAGCATGTAGATTAAAAGACATACAAGAGGGAAATAAATGAAATATATTTAAAAGCTGGAACCCAAGCCTAGTGAAGGCAAGAAAATTCAAGGTTACAACAAAAATGTTTCTTTACAAAAAATTCGGTGGTGGGAGCGTAATTCTCTTCCCTCTTTTCAATGCTTACTCCAGTATATGGCACCAAAGAAATAGAGATAATTCCCAAAGTATGCAACCCTAACCTAGTCCCTTATCATGCAAACGAATAAGCTGGTATTAAGCTATGCATCACTCAAGTGCTTTGAGACTGCGCTTCAACAGCAGGACCCCAACAGTTATAAATATACAAGTATGTTACTGTCTATCAAAGCCACAGCAAGTTCACCTACAGTCAAGAAACAAAGATTCCTCTTGAAAGATCAGATCATTCCACCAAAAATATGATCCTGATTATTAAATTATTAATCTTGACTGCTATTTTTTTTAAAACCTTTGTGACAATGTGTAAGAATTCCCAACATTTGTAATGATACATGAACAAGTTTTTTAAAAGAGGAAACACTATTGTTAGCACGTAGAAGTTAGCAACACATTCTGTTCATCTTAATCCTCCTCCAACCTTACTCCAAAATCAATTATCAGGCCTCAATATGTCCAGTGTTCTTCAGTAGCATTCAAAAATGGTAGATGGGTAAATGTGACCATTAGTTTCTATTAGTGTTGCCAACTCTAGCTTGGGAAATTCCTAGAGAGTTCATCTGGGATGTGATGTCACACTGGGTTTCAATTTCTCCTAAGCCTTAGGGATATCAAAGAGTCCACCCCAGTTTGTTGGAAGAATGTCTGAATTCAGACATGTTACATGTGATCCAGAGAAACAGCTGCATAAATGAATGTACAAATTATGCAGTAACACACAAACTCTTGTCTACAGAAAAACCCAAGCAGTGAGAGTTTCAAAAACTGCTTCAGTTATCTAGATCTGTCACTTAGTCACTTTGAGGTTTTAATTCACAGAATGCATTTCTGCAAGTGAAGAAACAAAATAGAGGGAATGGGTGGTGGTGGTGGTGCAAGTTTAGCATAAATTTCACATTTAATGCAACTTGTAATGAGAAATTGGTACATATATACGATAGCAATTGGAAAAAGTGGTAAATGACAGCGATCTTTAATCCCCAAACCAAAGAATTTGTCATGGGGGAAGGTAAAGGTAGTCCCCTGTGCACGCACCAAGTCATTACTGACCCATGGGGTTCTTGGCAGACTTTTTACAGGATGTATTGTCGAAGGCTTTCATGGCCGGAGAATGATAGTTGTTGTGGATTTTCCGGGCTGTATAGCTGTGGTCTTGGCGTTGTAGTTCCTGACGTTTCTCCAGCAGCTGCTGTCTAAACGTCAGGAACTACAACGCCAAGACCATGGCTATACAGCCCGGAAAATCCACAACAACCATTTTTACAGGATGGTTTGCCATTGCCTTCCTCAGTCATCTACACTTTACCCCCAGGAAACTGGGTACTCATTTTACCAACCTCAGAAGGATGGAGGGCTGAGTCAACCTTGAGTTGGCTATCTGAACCCGGCTTCCGCCAGGATTGAACTCAAGTCATGAGCAGAGCTTGGGCTGCAGTACTGCAGTTTACCATTCTGCACCATGGGGGAAGGGGTAATCTGGAAATCTGTAGCATGTTCACTTTGCATGCTACACTCACAGTATACATGTATTTTTATATGTAGGTTTATGACGTTAAGTTATCAAATTGAAACCAATTGTGCTTTATAAGGATTTTTGTTAAAGACATTTTAAAAACCGATCCGCTTTTAATAATCAGAGATATTAAGCAGCAAAGGAAGACTATATTTTGTACTGCTTTGTTCGTTTTGAAGCTCAGTAATAAAACAATTTAACTAACTTGATTGAAAGATGATTACTATTCACAAAACATTTAACAGACCACACGCGGACAAAAGTATTACTTTAAAAACATATTCCTTAACAACAGTGGGGAATGCCTGCAAACCCACTGGGGGCAGAGACCTTCAGTTCCTTTCCCCCCCATATTTCTTAAACTGGGGCTGCTGCCAGAATAAAAGTGAGGGATAAGACCACAAGTTGTCTAAAATGTTTTTATGCCCAAAATAAAAAATAGCAGACTGGGTGCAGGGCGGGGGGGGGCAGGTAAAAGTGAATGTGGATGAGCCATGAGGCACTGCACAGGATTCCCTCCCCAATGTTTCTGGACCGCGCCACTTATGTTCTCTTACCTGGGAGTAAAGACACTGAACTCAGTAGTGTTAATTTGAGTAATCAGTAGATCAGAATAAAATGCTGGATTGCAGCTTTCTTGGTCTCTACACAGAGCTGAATGGAATTAAGAAGTTTCCAAATCTATTCCTCGTGCTGTAATGTAGAACTGCCTCTGCTATGGGCTTTAGCAAACTGTGTTGCAGTATATATTTTGGAATTGGAACTGGTTTGATTAGCAGTTCATGCTGCAGTTTCATAGCCTCCAGTGAAGGCTGGCAGGATTTGAGCCACCACATTTTATCACTGGCTGCCTCTGTGTCTGTTGCCCTCCTCCTAACATCAGTGAGGAAAGAACAATAAAACCCACCTGTTCCTGAATATTTCTGCCCACCACTGCCCTTCAGACTTAGTGGCAACCCACCCTTCCAACATTTGTATACGGAGTTGTATATGGAGTTGAATCCAGAAAACCCGACCTTGAACCCCACCGGTCTGGTTATCACCCAATCTCGAACCTCCCGTTTCTGGGTAAGGTGATTGAGCGAGTGGTGGGGGAGCAGCTGCAGGGTTTCCTGGAAGATGCATCAGTTCTGGACCCATTCCAGTCCGGTTTCCACCTGGGTCACGGGACTGAGACAGTGTTGGTTGCCCTCACAGATGATCTCTGTAGGCACCTGGATCAAGGTGGGTCAGTGCTGCTGGTGTTGCTAGATCTCTCAGCATCGTTCGACATGGTTGACCATGAATTGTTGACCCACCGCCTTGCCAATGTGGGGATCCGAGGGACTGCCTTGCAGTGGCTTGTCTCTTTTCTCCATGGTCGGGGACAAAGAGTGGTGCTGGGGGAGAGGTTATCAGCGCGCCAATCCTTGGTGTGCGGAGTCCCGCAGGGGGCGTTACTCTCTCCATTGTTGTTTAATCTCTACATGTGCCCACTTGCCCAGCTGGCATGGAGTTTCAGACTGGGTTGCCATCAATATGAGGATGACACCCAGTTGTACCTGTTGATGGATGGATGGCCTGGCTCTGCTCCTGAGGCCCTATTAGAGCATTGGTGTGTGTGTCTGGATGGGTGAAGCAGACTGAAGTTGAACCCCACAAAGATGGAGGCCCTGTACCTGGGCCATGGGGGGTAGATATGGGGATTCAGCTCCCGGCCTTTGAGGGGGCACCACTTGTGCCCGTTTCATCGGTCAGGAGCCTTGGTGTGATGCTGGACTCCTTGTCAATGGAGGCCCAGGTCAAAGCAGCTGCCAGAACTGCCTTTTTCCATCTTCGGCAGGCCAGGCATTTTTCCCCATATCTCTCAACCCATGACCTAACGACAGTGATCCATGCAACAGTCACCTCCAGATTAGATTACTGTAACTCACTCTACGCAGGGCTTCCGTTGGGCCTGACCCGGAAACTGCAGTGGGTCCAAAATGCTGCTGCTCGTGTCCTGACAGGAATTTCATTCAGGACACATGTGACTCCAACTCTGCAGCAGCTGCACTGGCTCCCCGTGGAATTCTGGATCAGGTTCAAAGTTCTGACCTATAAAGCCCTAAATGGACTGGAACCAGCATACCTGAGGGACCGCCTCTCCCCATATGTACCTCGGAGGGCTCTTAGATCTGCAGGTAAACACCTATTGGTGGTCCCTGGCCCCAGGGAGGCTCAGCTGACCTCAACTACGACCAGGGCATTTTCTGTCCTGGCTCCAACCTGGTGGAACTCTCTGTCGGAAGACACTTGGGACCACCAAAATGTTGTATCTTTTCAGCAGGCCTGTAAGATGGAGACATTCCCGCCAGGCATATGGTTGAGGGCAGCACTGGATCCATCTAATTAGCCTCCCTGCTGGTTTCCTGCCAGTGGGGGGGAGCATATGGTCCATCTGCCTCCCCATGCTTGAAGAGTTGAGTTTCACCAACCCACACCTTCACCTTTTTCTTCCCTTGTGTATGGTGGGCAGGGACAGGGGGAAGGGTGCACCATCTGGAATGTTGAAATCCATGTTGGTACTGAGGTGTATTTTATTGGTTTTATTTATTGTAACTTATTTATGATTGTAACCCGCCCTGAACCTGTTTGTGGGGAGGGAGGGCTAAAAATTTAATAAATCAATCAAATCAATCAATCAGTGAATGCTTCCAAAGGTGGTTTCCTACCCATGAAGTGCTATTTCCTCCCTCCCTTCCTGTACCAACCAGAAATGACCCCCCAAATCATAGAATCACAGAGTTGGAAGGGGCCTTACAGAGCATCTACCTTGTCCAATATAGGAACAGCCTAAAGCATCCCAGACAAGTATTCATCCAGCTGCTCCTTGTAAACTGCCAAGGAGGGAGAACCCACTGCACCCCTAGGCAGCCAATTCCATTGTTGAATTACTCTTAATATGAAGGTTTTTCCTAATATCTAGCCAGTACCTTCCCTCCTGTAGTTTAAACCCATTACTGTGAGTGCTATCCTCTGTTGCGAACAGGAAAAGAACCCTTCCCCCTCCTAAGTGACAGGTTTTTTTCTTTTTAAATTTTTAGCATATTTATTGAAAATTCAGTAAAGTTACAAGGAGAATAGGAAAACATGGATGATAATTTCAAAACTGTGTTACAAAGTAAGTGCTAGCTACAGATTTAAGTATATATATATATATGCAATCTTTAACATTTTTTTAAACAATAATAAAAAAGATCAGTTTGGCATTATAGATCTTTATTTGAGTAGATTACGAATCGAGTACAGTTTGATAGAGTTGGTTAGGGGCCTGTAATTCTTTTTGCGTGATAAATTCGTAAAAGAGTAGCCATTTTTCGTAAAAATTAGAGCTTTTAGGAGATATATTGGATTTACGTAAATTGTTTGTTATCTTTTCGATGATAAAATAGTCCCATATTTTCAGATACCATAGTTTAAGTGAAGGTTGTATAAGTTTGTTCCAGTTTAGTGCTCTTAAATTTTTGTGGCAGTTAGTAAAGTTGTAATTAATGCACGTTTGAGCGTGGGGATTTTAATAGTTTGCCATAGATCTAAAAAAATTAACTGCAGAGAAAATGGAATCTTACATTTACAGCCCAATCCTAAGAAGGGCACGGAAAGTGAACAGGAACCGAACTAAGGCTTGCGAGGGCGCATCTAGCCCGTACGCCCGCGTAAGTGGCCTTCCGCCCGCGCTGGGACGCGGCGCTGGCCCGCCGGCGGGCCAGCATCGGTGCAAGCCACAGGCGCCCGGGCGGCGGCGCAGAAGTGGCGTAGAGCCCTACGCCGACGCAGGGGGGGGGGCGAGGAGCAAGGCGGGGTCGGAGTTAGTCCGCTCCCTAAGCTCCTCCAGAAGCGGGAAAGCCCACAGCGGCGCAAAAAAGCTACGCCACGGAAAAAGAAGGCGTAGCCCATAGGCGTCCATGGAACGGCGAAAAATCAGCCCCCTCTCTGAGCGCCCCGCCCCGCCCCTATGGCCCGAAGGAGCATAGGATGAGAACTATCCCGGGGACCAATCAGCGTGCGCGCCCGGCGTGGACGAGCCCCCCTCTCTGCACCCAATCACCTGCGACCGCGCCCTACAAAACATCCGGCCAGCGCCGCCCAAACCCCCAGGTAAGTGAGCACTCGGCCGGAGGCTCTGCCCGTCTGCTGAGTGGCATTGCCCCTTTGAAAACCGAAACGGGCTGAGGGCATTCACATTGGCAGGCGCAGAATGCACTCGGGGGACTTTGCGAAAAACTGGGGGAACTTCGCATAAAGGGGAAGAGGTGCAAATGTCTGCCTAACTCTCTTTCTACCGTGATAGAAAGAATGACTCCACAGCTAACTGATGCATGCTAGTTGCTTCTAACTAAGCACAAACAAACTAACCCTTCCGTGGCAGAAGGGAATGACACTTTGCAAATTAACCGCATGCTCTCCCGTTTCCTTGCAGGTGCCCTGACTCTGGCGCTCCCACCTGGTGATGACCGACGGAGCGCTGACAGGTAAGGAGGAGGTGGGGGGGCATTCCGCAGATTAGTGCAAACCGCCCATTCACCTGAACCCACCCGCTCACTTGCCGCTTTGGGTGAGGCCCAGCAGGGGTGGGGGGCAACCATGGCCGCCCCTGGCTGCCTCAGAGGCAGGCGCCTCGAAAACCACATGTGGCCAGGTGTTTGTTGTGACCAGCTCATTCCCTCCCATAAAGGTAAAGGCTTCCCAAGGCTGAGTGCATCCTCGCCAGACTGTCAGGCATCAGCTGCTGCCCTCGACCATGTGCAACCCCCCTCCCCCGGATGGCGGAGTGTGGGGCTTGCCTTGCCAGTGGAACGAGGCAAAGCCCACACGTGTCTTTTTCCCCCACAGGCACATCCAGGGCATGGCTGCTCCCCCGCGCCCCGCCCTCCCCAAACATCTCTGACGGACGGTTGGCTGCAGCCCAGGAAGCACCGTCGCGCCGCGGCCTGCATCCCAGCCCCGCCCCTCCGAGCGGGAAGGAGGGCTGTGTGGAATGCTCCGGCTCCCTCGCCAGCCTAAACGCAAGCCCGCTCTTTCCAGTGCAATAAAACGAGATGTACAACAACTGTTTTCTGTGTCTGCGAGTCTGACTTCGTCCTCCGCCCCTCCCCCAACACTCCCGTCACATCTCCCCACCTGCACATTGCCACAAATGTATCCGACACACCCCGTCTTGCCTCCCCGCCCCCTCCCTCCCTCCTCCTCCCCCCTCCTCCTCTGTATTTGACCAGTGTCTGTACCACCCATCTGCCGAAGAGAACTTGATTCTCAGAAGCCTATGCCACAATAAAATTGGATAGTTTTAAAGGTGCTACGGGACCCTTTTTGAATTCGCTACCACAGGCTAACACGGCTAACCCCTCTGCATCTATGGCCAGGTAGAGGGTTGGGGCGGGGCATGTGAGCGGGGAGGGGGATCAATCCCCGGTGGGGAGAGTAGCTGGCACCCGATAAGCAAGGGAGAGGGTGGTGCGAGCTGCCGCTGCAAGGGGGCGGGAGATGGCAGGGGAAACGGTCCACTCGCGGGAACCCTAGCCCCCACCAATGGAGAATCCAGGGTGGTGGCAGGCGGATGCCATATCCCGGGCAGGAGGTCTCGCGCGCCTGGGGAGGGTCGCCCCCATCGCAGCCGCAGCCCCAGCAACACAGTCCCATGAGCGGCCGCCTCCCAGAGTGGGTCCAGCCCCTCGGGCGTCTGCAGCAGCCCCATTGGTCATTCCAACACCTTCCACCCCAGGGCGTCCTGCCTCGCATCCAATCCCGTGGAGCAGTTGCCAGCCTCCCACGCCAACAGGCCATGGTTGTTGGGAGGGGTGGGGTGTGTCCGAGGCTGCGCGTGGCTCCGCCCTGGCTCGGCACCGTCTCCTGCGTTCAGCAATTGTGGCCACTCGCGTTGCCCTGCCGGGGGGGGAACCACTCCAAGGCTGCCAGCCCCGCCAATCCTGAAGGGAAGGCCGCTGGCCCCGCCCACAGGGGCAGTGGAAGAGTGCATCAGCTGCGCAAAGTGGCTAAAATGCGGGAGCCCGAGGCCTCCCGGCTGGCTGCCACAGCGTGCCCCTTCCCCGGCCGGGCCATGCAGGCTGGGTGGCCACCCCAGGCCCGGGAGGGCCCCCCGATGGCAGGTTGCGTGACTGCCCCAGCTCAGGGTGGCATGCCAGGCAGGGCAGGTGCATTAGGGCAATATGGAAGACATGCCAGAGCGGCCCCTGGCCAGTCCTTGTGCATAAGAACATAAGCAAAGCCATGTTGGATCAGGCCAGTGGCCCATCCAGTCCAACATTCTGTCACACACAGTGGCTAGAAATCCAGTGCCATCTAAAGGACTGTCAGTGAGGCCAGGACACCAGATGCCCTCCCACTGCCTTCCTTCCAGCACCAAGACAACAGAGCACCACCTCCCCACAAAGAGAATACCATCTATCTCCTGTGGCTAATAGCCACTGATGGACCTCTGCTCCATATATTTGTCCAGTCCCCTCTTGAAGCTGGCAATGCTTGTAGCTGCCACCACCTCCTGTGGCAACGAATTCCATGTGTTTATCACCCTTTGTGTAAAGTAGTATTTTCTTCTATCTGTTCTAACCCGACTGCTCAATAATTTCATAGAGTGCCCACGAGTTCTTGTATTGTGAGAAAGGGAGAAAAACACATCTTTCTCTACCTTCTCTAACCCGTGCATTATCTTGTAAACCTCTATCATGTCTCCCCTCAGTCGTCTTTTCTCCAGGCTAAAGAGCCCCAAGCGCCTCAATCTTTCCTCATAGGGAAAGTGTTCCAACCCTTTAATCATTTTAGTTGCCCTTCTCTGTACTTTTTCCAGTGCTATGATATCTTTTTTAAGGTGTGGCGACCAGAACTGTACACAGTACTCCAAATGAGGCCTCACCATCGATTTATACAGAGGCATTATGATACCGGCTGATTTGTTTTCAATCCCTTTCCTAATAACCCCTAGCAACCCCTAGCATAGCATTAGCATCCTAATGCTAGCATCCTAATTAGCATCCTATTATGCATCCTAAGCCCCCCCCCCTTGGAAGGGATGCGCTGTCACCGCGGGCCTGGTCATGCGCTCATGGTGCCAGGGCAGGATATGGCTGGCAGTTCACCAAAGTATCGCAGGCAGACACGGGTCCATGTGTAGATGAGCTTTATTCCCAGTCCCACGGCGCAACGTACAGCCAGGCCCAAGGGTTCACGTCCCGCAAGGATGCACTTGAGCAGCACAGCATCCCCGCAAGGGAAGAGGGCCCTGGGGCCATAGGAAGCCAACCACCACGGCCCCCCCTCCCCTCCAACCCACAGGTCTGAGACGGGGGGGGCTGTGCTGAACCTATCCATGAACTATGCAGCTGCCAGACAGAAGATAGGGAATTGTTACATCTCAGACCCTCCAAGGTCATGCCGGCGGGCGGTGTAGTTCGGTGGGCAGCACAGAAACACTATACCCACAGCGGTCCCGGCTGCATGGAGGGTGACGGGTGGCGGGAGCAGTGGGCGGCCAGGCTCGGGGCCCAGCTCATTGCCAAGGCAGCCGGGAATGACCTCCTGGCAGATGAGGGTGCGATGACTGCGCGGCCAGTTTACCTGGAGGAGCTCTTCCCTGGCCGTGCGGAGGAGGCCCACCTCATACGAGCGTGGCTAGACACGGCGCTGTGCGAGGTGGAGCATGATCTCCTGGAAGAGGAGGTGGCTGCGGGCCCCGCGCGCAGTAAGTCAGGGTCCTCGGCGCCATCCAGGGAGCCTCCTCCGCTGCCACAGAGGGCAGGCCGTAAGGGCCCGGAGGCGTCCCAGCCACTTCCGTCGAGGCGCAGGTTGCAGGTGCTTGCAGCAGATGCCGGGCTGCCACCAACGGGTGCCCCCCCTCCCTCTCTCCCCCCTCTGCAGGGACCATCAATGACAGGTGGATGGCTGCCATGGACCGGGTTCACGGGGCATTCCAGCAGGCGCGGGCAGCGGCACCATGTGAGTCTCGCCAACAGGAGGGGCACGGGCATGTGGGGTGGGGCGGCCTGCGGCTGTGACAACAACCCCAGAGCCCACAGGGGCCCTGACGCTCCCATCCCCCACCTCTTGCCCCCACAGCGGCGCCCGCCCGGAGCCCCTCGCCAGATGAGGAGGAACTTGGGAGGGGCTTCACCGCCTGGTCTCCACCCCGCTACCCGCCACCCGCTGAAGACCCAGAGGGTGACCCAGTGGAGGGGCCTGGCAGGAAGCGGCTGAAGCTGGAGCCCGTCCCCGCAGACGGCCGGGCAGCTGCCGATATGCCATCCCAGGCACAGGCATCTTGGACCCCAGCCGGGCCCCGGCTCTGTAACGGGGATGCCGTGGCGGGGCCGCTGGCCTCCCCCTGCTCCGACGCGCTACCTAGCCCTCACCCTCCTGGCTGCTGAGGCCGGGGTTCTGGGTTGGCAAGCTGCTCTCTGGGCGCCTGATGCGGCCCTGGAATCAATTGGGAATAAAGCCAAGTTCATTAACCGCTTTTCCCGTGCAGCCCGTCCATGGGGGGCGGTGGCTGCTGGCCGGGGCGGCTTTCCCATGCTCTCTACATGCAGGGGTTGAGGGAGCGGGGACGCGGAGGGGCCGCCTGGGACACCATAGGGGCGTAAAGGGCGAGTGTTTGGCCGGCCGAGCCCCCCATGGCCAGGCATGGCCCTCAGCGCGCAGCATGCCACAGGTGCTCCGCGACCCTGTCTCGCACAGCTCGGTCATGCTCCTGGGGCTCTGCAGGGGCGTCAGGAGAAAGGCGACCGGCGGGCGGCAGCCAGGGGTCCTTGCCTGGGCCCTCTGTGGCTGGCAAGGGGAGCTGCTGGCGCACGGCAATATTGTGCAGCATGACACAGGCAGCCACGAGCTTGGCGACGGTGAACGGCTGCATGGCCAGGCGGCCGCCTGTGTGATGGAGGCATCTGAAGCACATTTTCAGCTGACCGAAAGCACGTTCGATCACCATCCTCGTGCGCCGGTGGGCCTGGTTGTAGTTGGCTCTGTCGGCGGGCTCATCCGCAGGGTATGGCGTCAGGAGGTAAGGCAGCAATGGATAGCCACGGTCACCTGCAAGGGGAGGCGGAGTTAGGATCTCCCTTCCCATCCCCATCCCCTCACAGCTCCCCCACCAACTCCTGACCTAGGAGCCAGCCTCTCCCCTCAGGCCATGATGACAGGAGCCTGTTCAGGCCGGAGGTGGTGAAGATCTGTGCGTTGTGGACGCTTCCCGGGAACTTGGCAACGAGGTCCGTGAAGATCCCCTGGTGGTCACAGGCTGCCTGGACGTTGATACTGTAGAACCGGTGCCGATTCCTGTAGACCTGCGGCTCCTCTCTGGGAGCGCATATGGCCACATGCGTGCAGTCGACTGCTCCAATCACATTGGGGAAGCCTGCAAAGGAGGAGAAGCCAGCCCGGATGGGTGCCAACTCTGCCTCCGAGGTGGGAAAGTGGATGTGCTCGTGGATCCGACCAACTAGGGCGTCCAGGAAGGCATGCAGGCAGCGGCTGGCGGATGACTGGGAGACCTTCAAGGCCTCAGCCATGACTCCCTGGAAGGAGCCGGTCGCAAGGTAGCGGAGGGACAGCAGGACCCTCTGGAGGACGGGGATGCCCCGGGGAGCCGCAGCTTGCCCCTGAAGGGCGGGCGCGAGCTCCTCGCACAGAGCCTGTATGGCTGCCCTGTCCAGGCGGAAGCGGTCCAGGCAAGTCATATCGCCCAGGAGCAGGGATGGCACCCTGGCCTGGAACCGGCGGCGGCGTCTGAGGCGCCGCCGCCTGAGGGCCGCTTGGACAAACATGGCTGGCAGGAGGTGGCTGGTCCGGATGGCTGGGAGCCGCGGCGGCAGTGGCGGGCACCAGGCGGGGATGATCAAGGTCCTGCCTGGAAGGAACGCAGGTTGAGTTCCAGCACCCTGAACCCCCCCACACACACCTGGAAGCAGCAGGCCTACCGGTCTCAGCGGCCCGTTGCAAGTGGTGCTCAGGAGCAGGTCCTCTGTCCGCTGCATGGGCCATCCCAGCCACCCTTCCCGGTCCTGCACCCCCTGTGCCCTCCTCCATCTTGCCGAGGGGATGGGTGAGCACATGACTAGGTGGCTGGTTCCCACCACTTATCTCGGGGACCGGACATTCCAGCGGGCACTACCCCCATGTCTTCTGAGAGCACTAGTGGCGGCGGAAGCCAGCGCCAGGCAAACTGGACAGAGGCCGAGAGAGTGCTGCATTTTGGGCTCGTGGTGGAGAATGCGGAGGTCGCCCTGAGCACGCACAGGGGCGCCTCGTCCCGGTCTCGACGACGGGCATTCTGGCAGATGGCAGCTGACAGGGTCTCGGCTGTGGGCAACGCGCCCCGCACTGCTCACTCGGCAATGAAGCGCTGGAATGATTCTTTCGGGCCCGCGCGCAAACGAGTGCGCCTCCTCATGTCTCAGGGGGTTCCTTATGAGCGGGCCCTTGACGAGGGGCTCCCAGGCCCAGAGGCGGTCATGCGAGCGGTCATCCCGGAGGCGGTGGTGGGCGGCCTGGGCGTTGAGGTCCTGCCCGGTTAGTATTTGTGGATTCAGGGAGGCGAGGGGGGGGACGTATGGATCGTGGCACATGTGTGACAGGGCCTCTCCCGTGAGTAGGCACGGCCCCTGAGGGTCCAGACCCAAGCCAGGCGGAGGCAGAGGCAGCGGAGTCTGTGCCCCCCCTGGCAGAGAGCGGGGCCCAGGAACCGGCAGCCCTTCCACCGCCACAGCAAGCCCCTGCTGCCAGCGACGAGGAGCCTCAACCAGGCCCGTCGGGGGGCATGGATCCGGAGCACGGTATGTATCTGTGGCCCTGCTGCTGGTGGGGCCAGGGACCGGCTCGGCCGCCGGCCTCGGCCACACATCCAAGGCCACTCATGGCGCCGACCGGTCTCAAGACGAGGGGCTGCGGCCGCAGTTGGAATGGGTGTGCTTGGCCCGGCTCGGTGGCCTGTGGCAGCCCATGTTGGGCCGCTGCTCTTCCCTCCCTGGGGCCTCTTCCCACCCATGTCTCGCTCCAGCAGGGACCATGCGCCTGGAGATAGGCGGGGAGGTGATTGCCCAGCTGCGCGAGCTGCCACCCTCCCGGAGGACCTCTGCTGCCGGAGCGGCTCTCCTGCAGTCGCTCGGCTTCCCTGTGTCGGTGGAGGGTGAAGGTGGCCCTGGGACTCCGCCGGTTCAGGACACCTCATCGACAGAGCCGCTCGAGGAGCTGTCCCAGCCTGCAGCACCATCCCCTCCAGCCCCCCCGCCCCCGGGTGCCATGGGCCGTGTGCGGGAAGGACCTGGCTCCGCCTCTGAGGGGGAGGGGCCCATGGAGGGGATCCTTCCAGGCGCACGGGCTCGCGGCCCCCGCCCTGCCCAGTGGCTTCCCCCGACACTAGCCGCAATGTGGGCGGCGATCGAGAGGGAGCGGCTAGAGGTGCACGCTGCATGGGAGGAGGCGAACAACCGCGGCCGGGAGTTCATGGCTGCGGTACTGGAAGTGGGGGAAGGGGTCCGTGCCTCTCAAGTCCGTGCCGAAGCCCTGCTCGGGCGGCTCGTCGCCATCCTCGACCCTCCGGCCCCACCCGCTGCAGCAGCTCCACCCGCCCCAGAGGCACCCCTCCCTCGGGCCCAGTTGCGTGCGAGAGGCCGGGCCCGTGGACGGCCAAGGGGGTCCGGCTGCCGGCCTCGCCGGTGACTGCCGCTGCCCCCTTGGGGGTGGGGTGGGGTGTTTTGCTGCACAGACGGCTCTCCTACACGCCTCCCCTTCCTCACGTCTGCTGGGGGAGGTGGGATGATATAATAATAAAGGCTGATTTCTGTGCAATGGGTGTCTGTGTTCTTTGCCTTGGGATGGGGACGAGGGGGCAGGCCCGCTGTGTCTGCCTCTTGGTGGCGGCCTCAGGCCAGCCCTCCCCTTCGGCGCCACTTGGGGGCTGTCCCCTGCTGCCAGAGACTGGCTGCTGCCCTGGATTCCTCATGGCAGGGCGCCTGCCAGTCCCATGCCAACCTCTCTGGATGCGGCCGCCACGGACTTGGTGCTACATTAGGCAAACGGGGGAAAGGCTTCTCAGACTACGCCCACCCCTCTCCTTCCCGACTGCGAGCCCCGCCCGACACACGAGCCGAGGCAGTCTGCCGGCATGGGCGCGGTTTGCCTGCTGCTCTGGGGCCTGGCCGGGATCGCGTGCTGCCCATAGGCTGCGCCTTTCCTGGCCCCTCCCCCTGACGCTTGTCAGGAACAGCGCCCTTTGGCTGCGCCTGGCGGCGGCCGTGCATCAGACCCGCCCACAACACTTTCTGGTTCTCCAAAATTGCATCTCTGTGCCGCTGCGGGCGCCGCTGCGGCCACACTTTGCTGGCACAGGATCCGGCCCGGCGCCACCGCCACACCACCAGTGAAGCCGCGTCGGCGTTGGGGCCGGCCATAGGATTGCGCTGTTAGTTATTAAAAGAACTTGTTGCAGTACCTCTTCCCAGTATTTACTTATTAATGGGCATTGCCACCAGCAGTGGGTGTAAGTACCGACTTAACCACATTTCCTCCAGCATAGTGGTGGGAGTGACAGCTTTTTCAGTACTTAAAGAGAGCAATCATGTCTCTCCTCAACCTCCTCTTCTCCAAACTGAACATTTCCAAATCCCTCAGTCTTTCCTCTTAGGGCTTGGTCTCCAGGCCCATGATCTTACTGGTTGCTCTCCTCTGTGCCCATTCCAATTTGTTCACATCCTTTTTGAAGTGCAGCCTCCAGAAATGTACACAATACTCCGGGTAGGAACTGATAAACATGGTATATAGTGGGACAATGACATCCTGTGATTTTGATTTTATACCTTTGTTGATACACTCCAAGAATTCATTAGCCTTTTCTGCTGCTAAATCACACTGACTGCTCATATTCAACTTCCCATTCACCCGTACTCCAAAATCTTGTTCTCACACACTGCTACCCAGAAGTGTCTATGTTTTGCATTTTTGCTACTCTGGTACAGAACCTGGCACTTACCCTTGTTAAATAGCATCTTAATCAAATCTGCTCACTTTCCCAGTGCATTCAGATGTTGTTGAATTTAATATGTAATCCATTTACACCCTTGCTCAGATCATTTATAAAAGCATTGGGCCCAGAACTGAGTCCTGTGGCACTCCACTGGATACCTCCCTCCAATCAGAGGTATCGACAACTTCCTCTTTGGGTGTGGTTATCCAGCCATTTCCCTGTCCATCTAACCATCCTAAAGTCCAGTTCACAGTGCTCCAGTTTATGCATTAGAACATCATGAGGAAACTTATCAAAATCCAGATAAAATCCTGTCCCAGAGGATCCCCTCTCTCCTAGAAACAGAATTTTGTGGAGCATTTGGGGCTGCTGTAAGAGGGGGAAACGAGAAAATCATGCTGTAGGAGTAAATCTTTGCACTCATGGAACTGTATAGTCTGGATCTAAGCCATTAGTAGACTATGCTGCCTGGAGAATGCATGACAACAAGACAGACAGTCTCTTGTCTGAAGCTGTACGCAAAGAGAGTGACATCTGGTCTTGTGTATCTTAACAGTTTTTGCATGTTGGGATGCTAATGGCTACCCAACCCCTATTTGTTTTATGCCCATGATGTGCTGCCAATTCCTGTTCTCCAGCAGCATGTTCTAGCTAGCATATACATTCTTTTATTATTTACCTTTTAGTTGTCCAAAGTTTTATTTCCTTAAAAACTGATATTTTCCTGCATATCTGGGGGTTAAAAACCTCCCTCCTGTTTGGTCCCAATGTGCAGCTTTCATAATCAGCACAGAGACCTGGTACTTTACTGGTAGAGGTTATGGTAATTGACAACTTAATTCCTTTAATGGTACTTAAAAATCTAGGATATGTTCTGCCTCACCCTGCCAAAAGGGCAGGGAGCAAGGCTAGGCTCATTAGTTTCACTTACTGGAAGTCAGAATTAATTTTAATTTGCTGCCAGGATGCACAGCTATTTAGAAAACGTTTGTAAACTCTGGGAACCCATTCCATACATTAAAATGCACAAGACTGCAAAGTAAGGACAGACTACTCACAATTTATTTATCAAACCATTCCAAGTCATTTCCCTGTGAGCTTTCCAACAAGAATTGTTGTGGAAACTTAATTAAGCAGTTGGAACACTAACTCCCTCTATTTTTTCCACTGCATAGCATAGTGGAAGGCAGAATTAGATAGATGAGCAGATCTCAAAACCAAATTACATAGCTCAATATCACATGTAGTCTCTACATATTGCATCAGTAAATTTAGCTTGTATTCTACAAGTAGAGACCTACATTTCTGATAGAACTGGACAGGCATATATTCCTTTCTTTTACCCTTCCACTCTACTCCAGCTTGAAGAGAACTACAGAACTACTCAAGTACAGCATTCTCACATGCAGCCTGGAATTTTACTGGTAAAATGTTGGCCTCTACTATGAAAGAAATGTTATTTTGTACTATTAGATGGGGGGAGGATCACGTGTTCAGAATATTCTAGTAACCAAAATATTGTGGCAGATGTGCATGCTACGTTTTAGCTGTCTGGATGGCTTAGAGCAGTGGAGACTCACTGAGTCACATGTTTGAATGGAAGGCATACAAATGCCTTCTTTTCATATTGTCCTAGTAATCAGGGTGCTTTCGGCTATGTATGTATCAAATTTCAGGATGACAACTCATTGGCAAGTATCCTACCAATTTCTAAACCCCTTGAGCAAGACACTCATTGAAACCCAATCTTTTTAACATATTTTATAGACATACATAATAGCTCCATGTTACTGAATATTGGCCTCTTAATGCATAAGACAGTTACTAACAATTAATAGTAACAAAAGAGAAGATCTGTTAGAACTTAATTTGCCGCAAACCTCCAGAAAAATAACAGCGTAATAGTTCAAGAACAATTAATAAAATAGTGACCAACTGAAAAAGCCCAGGCAACTAAAACCTAGTACCAAAAGAACAACAGATTTGGCGTCAGCTGGAGAAATATGGAGCAAGTATTCCATAGGCAAAGTGCCACAATAGAAAATGCCTTGTCCTTAGCGGCCTCTCACCTAATCTTTGAAGAATTATACAAGATCGGATTCTCTATGAAGGTATTTCATGCACATATGAGAGCAGGCAGGTCTTACTTCATTTTTGGTTTTAACTATATTTCGGAAAGTATAATATTTAGAATTACAAGCCTCAAATGCTACATCACTTCAGTTCTGCCACTGAGGCAGATGCATAATTTCCACAGGTGAATGCTTAATGAACCCACCTGCAGAGAAATTTGCTGGTCTTCTTTGCAACTCTGTTTTGGAAACATGTTGAGGAATTGTTCAAATATTACGCTAAAACATGAAGCTCTTAATTTCGAATATAGACAAAAGACTTTTGTTTTTAATTATGGGCTCTGCGTGACCATACTTTTTAAAGCGTCAGATGCAGTAGATTTGGTCGTCTCACTGACCGCTTTAAAACCTCCAGAGGCGTCAGGCAAGGATGCTTGTTAGCTCCTGTCCTGTTTATTTTTTACATCAACAACCTAGCAAGCTGGCTTGATAGCGCCGATCTTCATCCTCCCAAACTTGCATACCAGCACATATCTATACTTCTGTAAGCAGATGATGCCGTGCTTCTATCCAGAACCCCAGTTGGCTTAAGGAGAACCCTCAGGAAGTTTGCCACATTTTGTGAAACCGAGCAACTGACAATTAAGTGTGAGAAAACGAAAATTGTAGCTTTTGGGAGCAGAGTGAAATCTAGGAATTGGGCAGTTAACGGCCGTCAGATTGAACAAGTTGATAGTTTTAAATATCTGGGCATAGTTATGCAGGCCAATGGCTCTAGAGTTAAACAGTCATTATGCTGTCAATCAAAGGGAAAGATAGGCAAATGCCATATTGAAATTTTTTGAACACAAGGCTGACATTTCGTTCCTGAAGCCCTAAAGTTATATAAGGCTAAATTACTGGTGCAGCTGCTATATGGTACGTTTGTAGGACCGCCCTCCCCATGCTTCGCCCTGCAAGGAAGAGTTCAGTTTAAATTTCTGAGAGTTGCTCTGCAAGTCCCAAACTATGTATCTAATGCCTGGATACGACTGGAGTCTGGTTGTCTTAGGTTTGAAGCCCGGGTTTGTATTCAATCTATTTATATGTGGCTGAAAGGCCATTTTAACCCACAAGATGTGTTTCCTCTGATCCTTCAAGACAACTTCCAATCCAGCTGGTTCACAGCTTTTTATAGCCATATTAGTAGAACCCCTCAGGTTCTCTTAACATATGGAGCTGAACAAGCAAAAGGGTTAATTAAACAAAGAACTGAGGATATTGAATGCCAATCTTGACATCTCCAAGGCAGCAAAACTTGGGGTGCTTTTAAATGTCAAAGGTACGTCTGAGCTGGTAGCATACTTGGCCTCCGTGAAAGCACAGAGTTTTAGAAGGGCACTTACTCTAGGTAGGTGCTCTGCTCTACCATCTGCAGTTATCGAAGGCAGGTACAACAAAAACCTCTGCCTAGAAAGATTCTGCTCATGCCCCCTACGTGAGGTCAAGTCCGTTGAGCATACGTATTTAGTTGTCCATTTTATTATTGTTTATTGTTTATTGCTTTTCCGGCCGAAGCCATAAGCCATACAAACACCAACAAAATATGAACTGTACACTTGAACAAACCCAATTCACACAGACATAACTCGTCATTATCACTTTAAACTATCTAAGCTCATGAAGATTTTGTTTCTTTATCACCGTGGCTAAAAAGGAAGCCACTATAGCAGAGGTTTGATTGTCAGGAAAGTTATCAGACAGTAGCACTGAGATTGCCCAAGGAAGGAAGGGAAGCTTTTCTTTTAACATAATAGGAATAATAAATCTCTCTCTTTCCTTACTCCACTTAGGGCAAAAAACTATTATATGATCCAAGGTCTCTAACTTTCCTTGTCCACAGTCACAAACTCGTTCAGAATAAGGGAGTCCAGAGAAACGACCAGAAAGCACTTTAGAGGGGAAGGAGTTAAGTCTAGCCAATGTGAAGGCTCTGCGTTGAGCTGGAATCTTTAAAGAATAGCAATAAGATGGAATAGCCTCTGGGGGTGAAAGTCCCAGGGATAAGCCCGAACATGTACGCCTGGCTCTCTGGAGAGTGTCCATTTTATAGGGAGGTTCGTCTCAGATTCATCACCCCATTACTTGACATGATCCCCAGTCATATAACTACTAATAACACAAGGCTCCGCTGGTTTTTATCTGATAAAAAATTTAGGATTACACATCAAGTTGCTAAATTTTGTTCACAATTTTTTAAATTACAGGAATTGCATTTTTGAAGTTCTTAAAGGTGATCTCCCCCCTCCCCTTTATTGTATCCTTGCTTGGTTAATTTGTATACTGATCTTAGAAATGTAATAAACGAAACTTGAACTTGAACGCTAAAACATGTTTCATATATATATTTTTAATAGATTTTTATTGGATGGGTCAATATATAATCAATTTCAAATACAAATACATTCCATTTCAATTCCCCTGTGTATATTTCCCCACCCCTCCCCTCCCCCCTTTTCGATAATGACTTCCAACAGCACTCCAACCCCCCGTTATTAATAATACCTTATTTCTATACTAAAAGTTGTTCTTTTCTTATTATTAGTAAAGATCTTAATTATATCTTATCTTACTTAATTTCTTTAAAAAACCCCGAAAGACCATACTTGTCCCTTAACATCCCATTTCTTTTCCATGTATTTTTTCAACTTTTTCCAATCTTCCAAAAATGCTTCTGGATCTTGCTCCTTCAAATTTCTTGGTAATTTGTCCATTTCAGCCATGTTCAACAATTTCCTTGTCCATTCTTCAATTTCAGGTATTTCTTCTCTCTTCCAGTACTGAGCATATATTATTCTAGCTGCTGATATCATATAATATAACAGTATCTTATCATTTCTATTAACATCTTCCAAATGCAATAACAACAACATTTCTGGATTTTTTGCAACATTATAACGAAGTATCAAAGACATCTCAGTACATATTTTGGTCCAAAAGTCTCTAGCCTTACGACAAGTCCACCACATATGAAATAGAGAACCTTCATGCTCCTCACATTTCCAACACTTATTAGATAGCTGTTTGTTGGCTATGGCTAATTTTTTCGGTGTTAAGTACCATCTATATAACATTTTATAGCCATTCTCTCTAATAGTGGTACATGTTGATATTTTTAAAGTATTTTTCCATCATTGTTCCCATGCTTCCATCGTTATTTCATTATTACAATTTATAGCCCACTTTACCATTTGCACCTTGACTGTTTCATCTTCTGTAAACCTCTTCAATAACAATTTGTACATTTTAGAAATTATTTTACTATTATCTCCTAACAGTAATTCTTCTAGCTCTAAGTTCTTGGTTCTAAGGCCTGTTTTTCTTTGGTCTGAATCAAATAAGTCTTTGATTTGTCTATATTGCAACCAACCATATTTGAATGGCAACTCCTCATTTGGTTTAAGGTTCAACTCATTATCTGTTACTTCTGTTAAGTCTTTGAGAGTAAGCCATTCTTTTCCTTTATATTCTGGGTTGATCACCTCAGCTGGTATAATCCAAAGTGGTTTCTTCTGGTCTATACATTTTTTGTACTTTAGCCAAGTCAACAATAAATTTCTTCTCAAATAGTGGTGCTGAAACATTGCGTCCATTTTATACTTATCGTACCACATATATGCATGCCATCCAAATAGTTTATTATAACCTTCCAAAGTTAGTAGTTTGTGATTGGTTAAAGACACCCATTCTTTTAGCTAGACTAAACATATCGCTTCATGGTAAAGTCGAAGATCAGGTAACTGCATTCCACCTCTTTCCTTAGTATCACAAAGAACTTTCATCTTTACTCTTGGTTTCTTTCCTGCCCACACAAATTCCGATATCTTCTTCTGCCATTTTTCAAATTGTTTTTTGTCTTTTACAATTGGTATTGTTTGCATTAGGAACATCATTCTAGGCAACACGTTCATTTTGACTTTAGCAATCCGACCTAACCACGACAAGTTTAGTTTATTCCATTTTATCATATCTCTTTCAATTTGTGTCCAGAGCTTTTCATAGTTATTCTTAAATAAATCAATATTTTTAGCTGTCAGCTCTATTCCCAAATATTTAGTCTTGTGTACCACTTCACAGTTTATTATTTTACTTAGTTTCTGTTGGTCATATGAGTCTTGATCCAATTTGTCCATTATTTCTCTATAAAACTGGTCTTTTGCACCGTTGGGTGCATAGAGACCTATTATCAATCTTTTTTGGCATTTACATTAATTTCCACCGCCACATATCTTCCATTCTGATCTTGAAAAATTAATTTAGAGTCTATAGTCTCTTTAATATAAATCACTACTCCTTTTTTCTTTTGGTTGGACGATGTTATATATTCTTTTCCTAATTGTTTATTTTTTAGATATTTAGTACCTTGATCCTTAACATGTGTCTCTTGTAAACAAATTATATTGCAGGTTTTTTTTTAGCCAATTAAAAATTGTTTTTCTCTTTTGGGGTGAGTTTAGTCCATTTACATTCCACGATAATAATTTGTATTCCATTATGTTAAATTCTTAATGGTCTGGGAAAGTCCTCCGCATTTTCCTCAAAAAACTTTTACATCTGCTCTCTTGTTTTGATTATGACTCTTAAAGCTTTATAATAAAAGCTTAGTCCTTCTGGTATTTCCCATCTGTATCTGATGTCCTTTTCTCTTAATTTCTGGGTCAACTCTCTATATTTTTTCCTTTCTAGGAGAATCCTTTTTGGCATTTCTTTCATAATCTGGATTCTGTTTCCCTCCACTATTAAGGGATCTTCAAAATGCCTTTTGATAATTTCCTCTTTCATCCTTTTTGTCACTAATTGGACAATAATATCTCTTGGTATCTTCTTTCGTTGTGCATAAGATGAGTTGATTCTGTATGCCAGATCCATATTTGCTGATATTTCCTCCGTTTCTTTATTTAGAAATTCTGCCAGAATTTCTGTCATTTGTTCTTGTGCAGTTTGCGTATCTGATTCCTACACGCCGCGAAATCTTAGTTGCCTTTCCGTCACCTTGCATTCCATCAACGCCATTCTCTCTTGCATCCCTTGATTTTCCTGCTTTATATTCGTTGCTAAATCCTTAGTCTTTTTCTCTACCTCTTCAACTTTTTTGTTGGTTGCTTGCAATTCCTCTTTTATTCCATCTATATTTTTTGCCAGTCCCACTAGTTCCGCCTTAATAGCATCTTTCATATCTTTTAAATCTTTTGAAAGCATTTCCTGCATTTTTGCAGCAATTCTTTGTGATTCTCTGCAACTCTTTTTTCTAATCCTTCAATTGCTGCATCTACTGAGGCTTGCCATTCTCTGTCTGCTTTTTTTGCTGCCATCGTAGGACTCGGCTTCACGCCTCCCCACGTATCCGCTCTTTTCCTTAAATCCGTTTTGAATTCTTTTAGTTCCTCTCTTATTTCAATATATTTAAATAACTTTTATTTAACAATTAAAAATAGTTCCTTTTGATTCCAAAATGTCGGGCGTTTTTTCTCTATGGTTTTCTAGCTGCTTCTCTATGGTTACTGGCTTCGCTTCATACCTCACTTAAAATGGCGTGCTTCCTGTTCCTGTAGTCTTGTAGCCTTTCCAGTACTTCCCTTGTTTTGCTTCCGGGTCTTGCTTCTTCTAGTCGGTCTACCTGCTTCCTGCCCTCTGCTGTCTTCTCTAGGCAGCATGTTGTCTGCTCCCCTGTTTGCTTCCCATCTCGCGATGCTTCCACTAGTCCACACCTCCTTTCTCATGCTGGCTATCTCTCTTCTAACCGCAAGTATGTATAAACAATATTTCTTTTAACGTTTTTAGTCCTTAAAACTTCGCCAGCGTCCAAAATTTTACTCAATAATTGATCCTTGACGTTTACTCTATTAAATTCTGTCCTTTTAAATTTTTTATCCTGGTCTTTTCACTGCTGTTTTGATTTACAAAGTCCGATAATGATCTTTACCTTTCGACGATTCTGCGGGTTGTCTGTGCTGTTTCCTTTGCTTATAGTTGGTTAAAGCTGTTACTGGAGCTTGGTTTCTGATGATCTTATGCCAATTAAATGACTCCTGAGGCACTGCAGAGTTAGTAGCTCACCCTTCTCCTAGGGGACCTCAAGGTGGTGGGGAGAATCCTTGATTCAGAACACCCCCTCACCGAGATCACACTCTCTCGGGGGCACAGCATTCAAACCCAACATCTCCCTGAAGTTGGGTTGGTAGCAGGCGTTCCAGCGCCTCGCTTTCCAAAAAAACAACAACAGTGCCCCGGACAGCCCAGATCACCAGGCTGCTTCAGATCCCCATTAATCCCAAATTGGAAGTCAAAACATGTTTCATATATGTGAAAACTCTTCATCTGTGTTCACTAAAACAGCATAATACATGTGCCAATAACACACTGATCCCAGTCACACCAGTGTCTGCCAGCACCAACTCCTCTAGAGTCTGAAGCCTGTACTAGCAAGTGGTGCCAACATCAAACAAAAGATGTTCAGCAAGTAAGAATAATGCTTCACGGCATCATAGTGCTAGAATGTACCTTGGAAATTATCTCCCAGTTTAGTAGTAGTATTTTAGTTTACAGATTTTGGCTTGGATCCACCCAACCTTTTCCTGGAGTGAAAAATTTCATGGAGTGTGAATTTCTCACCTCCCTCAACTCCTGCTGTAGCCCTCAAAGCCCTTTTGAAATGCTGTTCCGAGGGGATGGGATCTATGGGGAAACTGGTGGATCCAAGCCATTATCCTTGATGGCAAACAGTAAAGCTATATTAATTAAACTATTTTCTAGCTTCTTAAAAATACTTCCCTTCTTCCTGACTCCTTTCCTCTAAATTTATAATCTAACTACACCTCCCAATACACCCCCACTTGCTATGCATGCTGTACAGACAGCCTTCTCCCTGTGGTGTTCTCAGGCTTGTCCATATGGCAACAGTTAGATCATGGGCTTTCTCTGTGGTAGGACCAGCCTTCTTGAGCTGCCTAACAGAATCAGTGTAGCAACTGTCTTCATTGGCTACATTTAGGAAGGCCTGAAACATGGTTTTATTTCAGAGAGCATCTGACAGACAGTAAACTGCTCTGGTAGATTTGGTGATAGTTTTAAACTGTGTTTTTTTTAAATGTTTCTTTTAACTTGTTAACGGGCTTATTTTTTCTGTCCTTGTAACTTGTCACATTGTTAGCTGCCTTAAATTTAAGGAGAGAAGGTGGAATATGAAAGATTCAAATGAATACTGCAGGATATGTTGAATCAGAATACAGGAAGGGAACTTCAAAACGCTGACAACACTAAGCATGCATGCTTATGCAATCTGGCTATATTCCTATTTCCGTTGACTCTGGCGACCCACTAAACTTTTATACAAGTGACATAAATGCAGAAGAAAAAGTTTTAATTAGAACATAGCATACTTTTATTTATTTATATATTTATATAATGACTTTCCTCTAGGCTCAAGATAGCTATGGCCATATACGTTCTAGCTTCCTGTATACAAAGATATTTCCTTTACTGAAATCATGTGAGGTTTGACACATACATTAGTACTTGGGCATTATTTTTCAAATTTATTTTTAATCGTTTTCCCCCTGGAAGCACGGCCTGAGATGCCAATCTGTTTTCTTCAACCTTTTGTAAATATTTGAAACAGCTATTCATTAACAGTTGCACATTTATTCAGCACTGTTGCTCTGCCTGTGATTTGGAATTGGTTTTCATTCCCCCCCTCTCCCCTATCTGGCTTGGCTGAGCTGGAGAAAGCCTGCTGCTTGAGTTCAATCTGTCAAAATTCAAATTATGCTCCAGCTGAGACCTAATCAAAGGCATCTGACCCAGCCTGCAAATTAGCAGGAACAAGACTGGGTTTATTTATTTATTTTACCTGGGGCACTAGGTCCACAAATAAAAGCAAAGAAAGAACAGATTACAAATACAATTCAAATTAAAAGCAGCTACAATTTGTCCTCATGTTACGAACAATATCCCCCTTTTGGCAATGCTGGAGTACCCTGCAATGGTGACGTGAATCACAATTAGTAAAGATCTGGTTTACAACATTCATTTTAAATTAAAATGTAAACTTCTTTAAATGCAAGTGCATACCAGAAAAAGTAGTGCACATTTGTAAGCAAAGTATGTAATGTCAGTGTTTTAAAATAGATTCACTCTTATATATGAGCACTCAAAACAAACAACCCTGAACAAACTTGTGTTTATGTCACATTCATCACAGGTGCTTTATATTACTTTAATGTAATTGTGAATAATTGTGTGCATATATTTCAGATCTACTTCACCATAAGCATTTTTATACTATGAATTTTTGTCTAAACCAAGGTCAGAGGTAGATAACCCTCTCTGCCAAACCAACAGTAACAGAGATACATTTAAATGACAATTATCCTGCAACATCTATCACCAATCTATTTATAGACTATTTGGCATGTGAAATGGCTCTGGGATCTGTGAAACTGCAGAAATAATTATTAAGGTATGGACATTAACCTGCACATCATCACAGCCCCTAGGGCTGCTAATTTTCAAGTCGCCAAAATCTTGCAATGCCATATGCATACCATTCAAAATCAGGTGTACCAGGTATGCAAATCAGGTGCACTAAATTAGCACAGCTTTATTTTATATATTTTTGACATGTACATCAGGACATGTACATTTGGTCTTACTGAACTCCAGAGGTAGTTGAAGAAGTGCAACAGGTGAATCTTCACAGGTGCAAATACTACTAATATTGTAGCTGGTGCAGCATTGACACATATAGGTAAAAATCAGTATGAAGAGTTGAACTGAAGGAAAATATGTAGCTGAGAATACAATGAACAAAATTAGTAGGATATACAATAAACAAAAAGAAAAGTGAAGTCAGGAAAGATAATCTCAAACTTAACTTTTCTAAGACCACAACTAGTCATGTGTGGGCTATGAAACAATGATCTCGTTTCCTTTTTCAATATGGGTAGGTAAGACTGCCTACGGCAACACTATGAGAATGGGAATTCACAGGTTAAAAACAAATTTTCTTTTGTCCACTGGTACCAAGAAGGGATAGTCTACATTTCTTGGATATAGAAAAACAATGCATTACTGGGCCAAAATAAACTGGGTTACACTATGACCATCTGTTGCAGAATCCATCTGCTGAAGGCAGAAGAGAACATGTTAATTCTACATTGCTGAATGACAGAGTACTAACTGCTGTTCTGCAGATCATCTCAACTGAAGGACGAATTTTGTAAGCCATGGAAATAAAAAGCCCTTCTAAATTATTCATATACAGTATAGAATGCTCTGAGGAAAGAGAGTCCTGTTCCTCTCTGGAGATTAGCTGCTTTATTTAAGAAATCAAGGTGGCCCCTGTTCCTGGACAAGCCTATTTCCCTGGTGAGATGCTGATGCCAGAGTCATCAGGTGTTCTTATTGCAAGTGTTGATCTTGATGGAAAAGGATGGCTACTCCTGGCTGGAAATAGGGTGACTAAGCACCATTGTTCTCAACGTGAGAAATACTGCCAGATGAGATACCGCATAAGTGATGAAGAGTCTCAATAGCAAAAGGATTGCCAATGTCCCTTTTAGGACCCAAATCAGACAAAGAGAAAAGGGCTATCCACAGCTACCTCCACAGTTCTGCTCCCATTTGCTGGGTCAAGGACTAGTATTAATGCAACGTATTACTAAGGCCTTCGGTCAAGAATGTTAAGCAGTCCAGCTTTAATTTCTCATGACATATTGCTGCATTTAAACTATGAAATTTTTAGGCGCCATAATGGTTTTATTAGTTGGTTTTATTGTAGATATTGATTTTGTTGTATTTTATAGTGTATTTATTGTATTAATTGCTGCTGTTGTGACCTGCCCTGAGTCTGCTTGTGGGGAGGACAGGCTAAATACCAAATAAAATAAATAAATAAAATAATGATATGATGATTCTGTTAGGAGATTATTTAGGATCAGAGCAATAACTGCTGCAGAAAAACATATTCTGTGAAAGTTCCAATCTGACTCTGCTCTGGCAAACTGTTTTTGGTTCCTGCTGATCTTGGATTGCTGTAACCTTGAATTGGAGTATGTCTTGATATCTTATAACTCTGCTGCTCATGCTATCTAGCCATCCCTGCCACAAATGCACTTTTGAGATTGTTTGGAGGTTCTACCTAGGGAGTGCAGCTATCTTATACTCTTGACCGAAAAACAGTATACTCCTGTTTGGGATGGCTGCCTTCTTCCACTAAGTGTGCACCTTCAGGAGCAGTGAGGGAGGAAGGGGATACCTGCCTAGCCAGCCAGAACAGCCAAATCAACCCTGGTAATCAATGGGGTGACAGATGTCACAGCCAGATCGCTTCTCAGTCTTTTGGCTAAGATCTTGTAGCCATCCCTGTCCTCCAGCCTCTCTCTTCCTTAGATTGTGTAATCAGTCAGATGGATTCCTGGTGCAACTGATTCTCACACTTCTGTGGTTCATGGATGACAAGGAAGACATTCATCTCCTCCATCGCTGATCTGCAATCCAAACAGTGTAATATAAGGTCTCCTGTGAGGCATATTGCAGAGAAGGGTGGCAACATTTTGGAACCCTGCATTCTGTACCAAAATACCTGTCAGAAGCTGGCCTCCTTCATCAACGACAGTTCTCATAGTCTAATCCAATATTCAGTTTATATCAACTCCATTTGTTATTTGTCAGGTAACTAATGTCTAAGCAAACGAAAAATCCTGCATGTAACGCGTACACACACCCTTCCTCACAACTACAGCTGGTTAACAACCAGAAGGGAATCTATGTGATAACACTCTTGGCTATTGTTTTATCAAACATTCGTAACAGAAACAGCCAACTATACATAATTTACAATGAGATTAGAAGTCTTCCACACAGAGCAAGTATTTACAAATCTAAAACACAAAGGAGGATGGAATGAAAAAAAGGAGTGGAAAAAACTCTCATCAGGCAAAACCAAAGCCACATTAAACAACAGCCTTATTTTCAAGGACAAAAGACCAATCTCCAGCTCTCCAGAAGAAAGACTGTTGAAAATGCAATGTAGCAATACTTCGCCTCTCCCCCTTAAATAGCTACACTTAAAAAACAAACCAAAATTAATCTACCTGATAAAGATTTCAACCACAAACCATAGTACTCTCTTAACCGCACACATTAAACTTGCAAACAGATTATGCCAGCTAAGCAGAAAAAGCACTTTACAAAAACATAGCACTTAAGTAACAGTCCTCTGTTCTTTTGCCACAGTGCGGATCTATGCCAACCACACACACATGTGTACATGCATACACAAACACACACATAGAAAGTTATCACAAACACAAAGGAGGAATGTTACACAAAATTCAGAAGCAACATTCAGCTTCTGACCTTTATTCTGGAAAGATTGTATAAAGGTTAGCTGAAGAAGGGCAGAAAAAAATTGCAAGCACTCAATATGCATAATATATACTATGTTTAACTTTTTATACTGATATCCCTGTTGAAATAACAAGGTATTGTTTTTCATGCTTGTGTTTGTGTTGTACAGTAGTCATCATGGCTCTCTAGATAAATAATGGTCTAAGAATTGTAAACATAAGTTTTTTCTCCCTTAAAGAGCCATTAAGAAACACTAGGAGGGATCAATGGAGGACAAACCCTAATTCTGTCCTGTACAGCTCTTAAAAAATGATTGTCTGGGACCAAGTATTTATTTTGGCATTAAACACATTAACAGATCAAGCAACCAAGATCTGAAATGCCAAGTCACAAAAGGAAGCAACAAAGCAAATTTAACAATCTTTTTTTCCCCAAAACTTTATTTTCCATTTTTTCTCTTTAGATTTTTCATAAACACCCCCCTCCAACAGTACAGAGTAACATTCACAACTGTATTATAATATATGACAACGCTAATAATTAACAACAGGGTATTAAGGGTGTATACTAAACAAAAGAACCTACTACAGCAATATACAATAGATAACGACTGCAGACACAGACAAGTCAAAGAGTGGACAAAATCGTATAAATCATGGTTTTGGGGATCTGCGATTGGTCTGTGACAGTGATGTAGTCGAGGTATGGGAGCCACATATTGGCAAAAGTAGATTGAAAACGTGGGTTATCTAATGTTTGAAGATGGTCAGCAAGCTTTTCCATTATGAAAAGGTCCCATACTTTATCGTACCATTTAGTTAGAGAGGGTAAAATAGCTTTGTTCCAGGAGGATGCTATAGACAATTTGGCAGCTACTAGCATAAATAAAATAAAATCCCTTCTAATTTTGGGAATACTGTCATCCTCCCATAGGCCTAAGAGAACTAGCTCAGGTGAAGGTGGGATTGTATATCCTGTGATTTTCTTAATGTGAAAGAAAATCTTCCCCCAATAAGTTTGGACAACTGGGCAACTCCACCAACAGTGGATACAGCTCCCCGGTTGACCACATCGTCTCCAGCACAGTGGACTGTATCTTCGGTTGATCTTATGAAGTTGGCACGGGTAAGTATGCCATCTAGCTAGTATTTTATAAGAGAGGGTTTGGACCCTAAGAGCTCTAGAATTGAGTGTTTTAGTTTTCCAAATGCTTTCCCATTGAGTTTCAGATAGTTTAAAGCCACAATCTCTGTCCCAAAGGGTTTGGTACTTCATGATGTTATCTTTCCCTTTCTTGGTGACTATTTGGTATAACCTAGATATCAGGCCTTTCCTCAATACGGTGTCGTGGTATAGGATTGCTTCAAAGTCAGTAAGGTCTCTATTAAATGCTTCTTTTATACTTCTGCTTTCCGATAGATGTTGTACCTGTAAATATTGATACCATGGAAGTTTGATATGGGTGCCTTCTTCTAGTTTAGCCTTTTCTATAATGTGACCTTGTTTTATAATATCTTTTAACCTACATTTCTGTATTCCTCTCCATAAGCTGTAGCCATGGGGTTGTGAAGCCCGCAAGAACCAGCTCTGTCCAAGGAAGGATGTTACAGGTGAGATTTTAGGTGCAAGCCATTTCCTCTCTTTATCCCAAATATTTAATGTGATGTTGCAAAGCATGTTACAATTAGTTGGAGAGGGTCGTTCCTTAGGGGCGTTCCAAATAATGTCTCTAATATCCCTGAGCCAATAGTAAGAACTTTCAATGCTAACCCATTGGACCTGGTTTTGAGAATAGAACAAGGGCGTGAGGTTTGCAAGGTGGATTGCCGTATAGTAATGTTTCAGCGATGGAATTGATAAGCCACCCCTTTTAGCTGATCTAGTCATAGTCATTTGATTAATTCTAGGTCTTCTATATTCCCAGATGAAATTAATTAGGTTTGACTGCCATTTTTGGATTGCCTTATCAGTTAAAGAGACAGGGAGCATTCTAAAATAAAACAGGTATAGAGGGAGAATAAACAATTAAATTGAGGTATAGAGGGAGAATAAACAATTAAATTTATTAAATTGAGCCTTTCATTCCAACTTAAGGCTATTTTGCTGTTATCTCTGAGTATAAAATATTTAACAATCTTAATAGAAAAAAATTCCTCTTCACTTAAATGTTTCATATTTTGGGGGGCCATATAAGTATGAGGAGAAGAAATGCTCTTTGAATGTTTACTGCCATGTAGTAAAATAGCCCACTCAAGTTAACTGAAATATTGATGAGTTTATATCTAGCTACTATTTGCATAGATCTTGAGTTGCATGGTGTTTTCACTATCATTATAGACTGCAGTGCTCTGACCTGGATAGCCCAGGTGAGCCTGATCTCATCATTAGATCTCAGAAGATTCGCAGGGTTGGTCTTGGTTAGTAACTGGATGGGAGATCTCCAATGAAGACCAGGGTTGCAAAGGCAGGCAGTAGCAAACCACCTCTGTAAGTCTCTTGCCACGAGAACCCCACCAGGTGGCTCCATAAATCAGCTATGACTTGAGGGCACTCTCCATCACCAAGGCTGGCAGCAGCCTGTGACTTGCCATAACTATTTGCAAAGCTGTGTGTATATGTTCATACTGGTGTGATGCTGCACAGCAATAGACATTTGCAGTTGTGAAACAGGAGAAAAACAGCAGCGCTGCTGCCAACAGAAGCAGGAGGAGGCATTTATTTGCTTTCCTCTCAGAAAAGCTGCTTATGTTTTGCAGTTTTTGGTACAGGTGGGTCTCCCAACCAACACTTCTCTACATCACCTTTTGGGGGCTCACAGGCAGCTGCTGGTGGAAGGTGTAAGTGGGAAATTCTGCTTCCACAAGCCTCTTAAATTAATGCTGCAAAGATTTAGCCCTATATAAAAACCTGCAATGCACAGATGATCGTGGGATTAGTGAATACACTATGGCTCCAAAGATATATTTTTCAAGGATTTACGAGAACAAATGGAGCAGTGGACTTATGACCAGGTAATTATAGCTGGAGACTTTAACGGAGTGGTAGATTTGCAATTGGATAAAAGTCTATCAACAAGTAAAGCAAGGACGGGGAAATTACCGAAGTCTTTTTTTGAAATTCAGGAACAAGAAAATTTAGAAGATGTTTGGAGAAAATATAATCTTAAATTGAAGCAGTATGCTTTTTTTTCTAGTCACCAATCTTTTTCGAGAATAGATATGATCTGGGCGTCTAAAGAACTGGTAGTGTTTACAAAAGAGACTGACATATTACCGAAAGTTAGCTCGGATCATAATCCAGTGATGTGGAGATTTGGAATGAAACACAAGAAACGGAGATGGAGAATTAATGAGGATCTTTTGAGTGACCCAGAATATGTTGAGGTGTTGAGAAGAGAAACGAAGTTTTTTATTCAGTCTAACATGGATAAAGAGGTGCCAACACACATGGTCTGGGACACATATAAAGCCGTAATTAGAGGTGTTTTGATGGACTTAAATGGCAGAGAGAGGAGGAAAAAAGAAGCGAAATTAAAAGAGATACAGGAAAAAATTATTCAAGTTGAACAGCAATTGAAAAAGAGACCAGGTAAAAAGAAATTGCTGTATGAAATAAAGTTACTGCAAGATCAGATTAGAGCCATGGAAAATAAAGAACTGGAGTGGGAGTTGAAGAAAATGAAGCAAAGATCATTTGAAGGAGCTAATAAACCAGGGAGATATTTGGCGTGGCAATTAAAGAAAAAGAGAGAGAAAAGAGTAATAAGTAAGATTACAGAAGAGGGAAAGGAATTATATGATCAAGGATTTATTGAGAGAGCATTCTACAAATATTATGCCAAGTTATATCAGAAAAAAATAGTGGATCATGAAAAGATGAGAGACTACTTTGACAGGATTGACTTACCAAAGGTACCGGAGAAGTTGAAAGAGAAGCTTAGTGCTGAGATATCAATAATGGAAGTGTTACAAGCAATACAAGCTACTACAGTTGGTAAAGCTCCAGGACCAGATGGAATTACTGCAAAATTTTACAAAGTGATGGCAGAGGACTTGAAACAACTGATGCAAAAAATGATGAATGGAATATTGGAAGGGGTCGAGATGCCAGATACGTGGAATGAGGCTAATATTACATTGATACCGAAGGAGACATTAGACTTAAGTAATGTTAAGAATTATAGACCAATATCTCTAACTAATAATGACTATAAAATATTTGCAAAGATACTAGCGGAAAGACTTAAGACTTGGCTAGTGGAATTTATTAATGAAGATCAAGCCGGCTTTTTACCGGAAAGACAAATAAAAGATAACTTACGAGTGTTGTTGAATACTATTGAGTACTATGATAAAAATCCAGGGAAGCAGGTTGGTTTCTTCTTTGTGGATGCGGAGAAAGCGTTTGACAATTTGAACTGGGATTTTATGTTTGCAACAATGGAGAAGATGCAGTTGGGAGAGAAATTTATACAAGCAATAAAGGCAATATATAAAAACCAATCTGCAAATATAATTGTTAACTCGGATGTAACCAAAAAGTTGGAAATAAGAAAAGGAACAAGACAAGGGTGTCCGCTTTCCCCACTTCTGTTTGTAATGGTACTGGAGATTTTACTTAGGCAAATAAGAGAAGACAATTCAGTAAGAGGATTGAGGACTAAAGGATTTGAATATAAAGTAAGAGCTTTTGCTGATGACATAATGGTGATAGTGGAAGATCCAACAGAGTGTATGCCAAAATTGATGAAGAAAATGAAGGATTTTGGAGACGTAGCGGGTTTTGTAATTAATAAGGTGAAGTCCAAAATATTGTGCAAAAATATGACTAAACAACAACAAAAGGAGTTGATGGACAAGGTGGAATGTGAAGTAGTGAACAAGGTTAAGTATTTGGGAGTGGATGTGACAGTGAAGAATATTGACTTATATAAGAATAACTATGACAAGTTATGGCAACAAATAGATAAAGATATGATTAGATGGAATAAAATGAACTTGTCATGGTTAGGTCGTATTGCAGTAATTAAGATGAATGTTCTTCCAAGAATGGTGTTTCTACTACAGACAATACCTATTGTTAAAGACACTAAACAATTTGAGAAGTGGCAGAGAACGATGTTAAATTTTGTTTGGGCTGGGAAAAAACCCAGAGTTAGAATGAAAGTACTCTACGATGCGAAAGATAGAGGAGGACTACAATTACCAAATTTTAAATTATACCATGAAGCGATATGTCTGGACTGGATAAAGGAATGGATGACATTGAAGAATTTGAAGTTGTTAGCACTGGAAGGATATAATAAACTCTTTGGATGGCATGCATATCTATGGTATGACAAAGTAAAAGCAGACTCTATGTTTTTACATCATTATGTAAGAAGAAGCTTGTTTGCTGTATGGACTAAATATAAGAAATATATAGAAGAGACTATACCAATGTGGATTATCCCTGCGGAAGTAGTAAATCCAAGAACAGAATATGCAGGGGAAGACTGGTTGACACATAAAGAAATTCTTGAGATACAACAGAATAACTATATGCTTAAAGGTAATGAAGAATTGCCATTCCAATATGGATGGTTTCAATATATGTAGATAAAAGATCTATATGAGAAAGACAAAAGGAAAAATGGTTTTAGACCACAAAACTCTGAGATTGAGAATTGTTTGCTTTGGGAGGGAAGAAAATAATTTCTAAAATATATGATATTACTGAAATGGTTTACAGAGGAGGAAGTTGTTAAAGTTCAGATGGTCAGATGGGCAATAAACTGTAATAAGGAAATTTCAATGGAAGCTTGGGAAAAGGTATGGAAAAATGTAGTTAAGATTTCAGCATGTACCACTGTGTGTGAAAATGTATACAAAATGTTGTATAGATGGTATTTAACACCGAAGAAGTTGGCCAATGGCAATAGCCAGATGTCTGATAAATGTTGGAAATGTAAACAGCATGAAGGTTCATTCTATCATATGTGGTGGACTTGTGATAAGGCTAAGCAGTTCTGGGGGGATATAGTTAAAGTTATGTCAGATATTTTACAAAGGAATATAAACAAAACCCCGGAACTGCTGTTATTATGTATGAACCTAGAAGATTTTGATAAAATGGACAGAGTTATGGTGTTTTATATGATTATGGCGGCCAGAATGTGTTATGCACAGATGTGGAAGACTCAGGAGATACCATCTATGGAAGACTGGATTCTAAAAGTCTTGAATATGGCAGAAATGGACAAATTAACAAGGAAATTGAAAGAACAAGAAGAATTGGACTATACATTAAGCTGGGAAAAAATTAAGAAATATGTGGAGAAAAAGTGGGACATGAAGGGGAAACTGTGGTCTTTGGAGAAGTAGGGGAGATAGAAACTTACTTAAGGTTAAAAAGGGGTATATTTTACTGTATTTTATTGGATTAGTATAGTATATTTACAGGGGAGTATAATTATGAGTAATAAGGTTATAGGGAGTATATGTGAAATATAGATAATATAGTTAATTGGTATGTAAGGAATAGTGTTACATATATATATGTAGTTTTTTTTAGTTAGTATATGTACCTATTATTATATAATTTTTATATTTTTAACTAAGATAAGCAATATAGTTAGTGTAGATTGTTAAGATAATTAAAGAGATTTGATAGGTATAATATAGATATATATTACATTATTACATTATTATTATAGACTTTAAGAATTTATATGATATACTTTTTAGATTAAGTTGGGTATGGAAAACTGCTGGGAGTCACCAGAAAAGGGGGGGGGAAGGATGGGGAAAATGCAATGGGGTGAATAATGATAATGATTTCTATATGTATGTTTGTAAACCCATCCAATAAAAAATTCTTTAAAAAAAAAGGATTAGTGAATACACTATACTCAAAAATCTCTTTCACTATGCTTGTCAGGAAAAAAAATCGCCTCCAAATAGGTGTTTTCTGGCACAATGGTGTAGTGCAAGAGCTCACTCAAGGGGTAAGTAAATATCCCCAATGCCGCCCATTTTGGCCCCTATGGGACCCGGCACCCCTACCTAGTGCTCCCAGGAGATCTGAAAGGTAAATGAATCTGGGTGGTAGTTTTATAAGCTTCTGCACTGTGAAAGGGGAAGAATCTGACTGTGTTCCTAATCCCTGAAGTAGAGATTCTCTGTCCACAAGCCTACGTAACTGAGAGAGTATGGCTTGGTATCTTCCTTTGATCTTAGGAGAGGAACCCTGGAGTAGCTTTGCAGACAACTACAGACCCTTGACTAGAGTTTGATAAGTGCTGAACAAGATTCAGTTAGGGGTAAAGGTTATGAAGTGAGCTATCACTTCATACAGATAGCTTAGTATATAGAGTAAGGTCCTCAAAGTTATCAAGTTGTCATCATGCCTTAAACTGCATGTGTCAACTTGCCTTGAGTGCTAAGAGATCTACACTTATAAATAAAAACAAAGAATATTAGAAAACACAACAGGTTTTTTATTTAATCAAATCCTTGCATTGGCCAAGAACAAACTGGTTCCCTCTTTGTTGACCTTCCTTCCATTATACTTAACATGCAACTTCAAGTCTTCGGGGACTCCAACAAAAGAAAGTGAAACAATGCTATGTTATACAGATTGTTTAAAGCTGAGCCAGTAGAAAATATGTGAAACTAAAGCAGCCTCAAACTAAAGGGACTCTCTCTCGAAACCAAAACCATGTCTGAATTCTTCTCTGCTGAAAGTATTGGAAAATCCCACACAGCAAAGCATGCATGTTTCTGAGATTATTCAGATTTAACCTGACTTTTGAAATTCAAAATCCAAGTCTCTAGGACTCTACTAGTGTTGGACTCTATGCTCGCCACACATAATTCTACTAACACGATTAATCTAGTTGACTGATACCTAGGGAAAGAGCTGGATTGGAGTCCAGCAGCACCTTAGAGACTAACAAGCTTTTCAGGCTGTCAGCTTTCAAGAGTCAAAGCTCTCTTCTGAGCTCCCTGAGATCCTTCCCTGAAGAAGGGAGCTTTGACTCTCGAAGGTTATACCCTGAAAATCTTGTCTCTAAGATGTTGCTGGATTCCAATCCTGCTGTTCTACTGCAGACCAATACAGCTACCCACCTAAAACTAATACCTAATAAGTCATCCTGCTCTATTTATGTTTCAACACAAGGCTGTTCTGGATTATAACAACACCCACCTCCAGATTCAGGAAAGACATTCTGAATATGGATTCAGATTGATAGTACTGATTTCTGAGTATAGATATCTAATAATTGGATGGGAGACATCCAACAGCTGCAGAGGCAGGCAATAGCAAACCACCTCAGTTAGTCTTTTGTCATGAAAACACCACTCTGTGTGTGTGTCACCATAAGTCAACTACGACTTGAGGGCAGAATTTCATTTCATATTTTGCAAATACACTGCAAACGGTGATTGCTGCATAACAACATATATTAAAGTAGCCTATAGGACCTGGGTGTTTGTCTTACTGCTGTAAAGTTGATTACAAGCCACTGACCGCTTGAAATTTATAAGCGAGGACTGTTGTCAATTTGCCTTATTCTGATCTTATATTTAGCTGCAGTATCAGAGAGTCTATGTAACTTTTAGTCTTGTATATTTAACAGGATGAGCTCAAAAGCACATTACAAACTAAAGTATTATCTCACACACAGTGTAGCGTAGGGTTGTCAACTACAGGTAAGAAAATTCATGAAAATTTGGGGGACAGAGTCCAGGGAAAGCAGGGTTGGGGGAAGGGAGGGCCTCAGCAGGTTTTAATGCCATTAATTTCAACCTCAAGAGCACCCATTTTCTCCTGGGGAACTGATCTCTGTAGTCTAGAAATAAGCTGAAATGCTGGGATTTCTCCGTCCCGCCTGGAGGTAAGCAACCCTAACGCAGTGTTATTTTACTTCCTTTATAGCTATTAGGTGAATATAATAAGCAATTGCTAAAATGATATAACAACTGTAATGAATATACCAAGAAGTTTTCATTTACCACCTTTTAAATATTTCCCCTCAGTGTTACAGGGGGTAGAAATATTTAAAGAAATCAAAATGAGATTAGTAACCGGAACATTTTTTTAATACAGTTATTCCCCAGTGCCACTGGCATATAGTGTTCTACCTCTTCCATTTTATCCTCTGAACCATCCAATGAGGTAGGTTAAACTGAGAGAGTGGCCCATGGTAAGAAAGCAAGCTCCCATAACAGAGTGGAGATGTGAATCTGGTCATCCCATATCACAGTCCGACACTGTAACCTTTATGCAATATTGGTTCTTTTGTAACTATCTATAGGAAAAAAACCCACTTTTTCTGGACAAACCCATACCCACAGGTTTCTAGTGAAGTCTGTGGAGAGGAGAACCCAACCAGGTTCACGGCTCAGGGGGAGCCTACTCCAGGGTTGATCTGCCCAACAAAATCGTAGACTACCACCAGCTTCCCTTTTAAGTCCAGGCACTGGGGAGGGGAACCACACCTCAACCTAACTGGACTGTACTTGGGAGACAGCAAGTTGAATCCCAACCAAAAGTTACTAAGGTAGCAGAGGTCAAACTGACCTAGACATTGAATTCAGATTGAAGCTGTTAAACCAAAGAGACACAACACAAAAGATAAATGGTTTATTAATAAGTAAATAACATGATTATAATTGAAAGTATGTATAAAAAGATTAGAAATCAAGAAAGCTAAATAACCTGCATCTAACATACTCGTCAAGGTCAGCTATGACGGGACCCCCCCCCGGGTCAGTCTTCCCCTCCCACTGTGAGGCAGATTTTCCTGCCAATATTCAGTTTCGCTACTTTGACTGAGCAGCCCCAAGCAGCAGCCCCAAGTAGTGTGTTAATATTTGTGGTTTTGAAAGTCTGTTTGTCCCACCCTGACACGCAGATATAATTTTGGCTTTTAGCCCAGCCCAGGAATTTGATGGGGAAAAGCAAGAGCCCTCTTCCTTTTTTTGCTTGGAAATGGCACTAGAGGCTGAATAACATTTAAAAACAAATAACGTTATTTAACAGGCAGGGATTGAGTAACTGTAGTCAGGGGGATGGAAATGTGGAGGTAAAATTTTGTTGGTATTACAAAATAAACTTTGTGTAACAGGCTTATTTTCATATATTCTTAGTTCTTAACAGTGAGAGGTGTTTTACTTCGTAATTTAGTTACAGCAACAATATTTCTTCAGGAAGTTTCCTATGTCTATGAAAAGCATACTTCAGTTTATGCTAACACTTAAGATTTTGAATTCTTAGACAGAATTCTTCTTCAGGACAGTAATACTACAGTTAAGGCAAACAAGTCTTCTCCATTCTAAAGGTGAACCTGTATGGCTTTTCTTGTCAGACTCTCTGACTTCAAATTCTGTCAAAAGCCAACTGACTGCTTTCAAACTAGTCTGTTTGTCCCACCCTGTGCCTCTAACAAATACAATTGAAGCTGTTCTATACGGTCTGTTGACTCGTTTTTCGGCGTCTCTCCTTTTTGCTGTTTTGGACCGTTCCCCTCGTTTTTCTCTTCAAACTAGTTCTGACAAATCAGAGAAGAGAGAGCAGCCTGTCACTCTAGCTCTCCATTCTAGGGAATAGTTAACCCTTCCCCTCCCAGCTCTCCGATTTTGCTACACTTTGGAAACCTGCTGTTAAGTGCAGTCCATCACATCAGCAATAACAAATCCAGCATTAAAGGTTTCAGGCATCAAAGAAAGATTGTAAATCCAATATAGACATAGCAAGAGTAAGTTTCAGACTCCAGGTTCCAAGATCAAATGAGAGACAGCATGGTCATGTTTGACACAAATCCAGAGCCCAAAATGGCCAAGGGCCAGCACCCAAGATGAATGCAGTCCAAGTGCAATTGCATAGCCAACTGAACTAACCTTTATTCCCAAAAGCCTAGCAACAGAGCAAGGGGAGTTGACCAATCAGAATATGATGGTGACGTAAGGCTTGATTCTCTGCAGCTGAACCAAGCACTCACACCAGTGTCCCTCTCACTATGAGAACCAAGGTGGCTCACACCAAGCTAACAAGATGGAATATAACATGGCCATATCAACCTTGGGGCCCTGACTCCTTTCCTTAGCAGTTTCAAGGAAGCCTTGCACCAGGGACTGATAACACTAACTAGGCTTGTGATGGCATATAAGATGAAATCACCCTTTTCTCACAGAAACCAACGGCTTTTGCCAAGAGATTTGCAAACTCTGGTCAAGCAGACATAGCATTTCATATAAGTTAAGAGAAGGTCTGTTCACCACAAAGTCTGGCTGCACACTGAAACCAAACATTAAACAAACACAATTGTTATCAGGAATGCTAAATAAAATCAACTTACAGATTTTAAAAAACCCTACCTTGAAAGGACTGTTCAGCTCTGTCTACCAACTCTTGAATAGGATAACTTGCTAGGTCTCCTCTGGCATGTTTGGTTTTGCAGTAGGTACATGCATTCAGACATCTAGATAAAAAAAAAGAAAATGAATCAATACATTTGAGATGGTTCACAAGCCATCCAAAGGATAAAAATAACTAAACCTATAGTACAAACAACTTATCAGTACATAAGCAATAACATCCAAGTTGGATTACAGTAATGTGCTCTAGCTGGGCATGCCTTTGAAAACAGTATGGAAGCTTCAGTTTGCCCAAAATACAGCAATCAGGCTACAGTCAGGGGCTGGTTGCAGGGATCATGTAATTCCTGTGCTGAGAGATCTGTTTTGGACCACAATTCAAAGTGCTGGATTTTATGGGGCCTCAAACACCCTGGGATCAAGGTACCTGAGGGATCACCTCCTCCCAGCCCACCAGCTAAGGTCTGCATCTCAGGCCCTGTTATCTGTGCACCTGACTGCAGATCTGAGGCAAGTAGTAATTCGGGACAACAGATTTTCTGTGGTGGCACATCACTTCTCCCTTGAGGCTCAGCTGGTACCTAACTTTACTGTCTTTCAGGAACCAGGCCAAATGTTGCTTTTTACCCAGACTTTTAATTAGGGGTTTTATTGTTCTAGCTTTTCAGTTGACTGCTCTGGTCTGAAATCTGATTATGGATAGTTTTATGCTGTTTATTGATTTAATGGTTTGTTTTTATACTGTTAATATTATTTTAACTGTAAGGTGCCTTAAGCAGGATTCTGATGAAGTAGCACAGAAAAATCCCAATGAATAAATTCATATAAAGACAGAGCAGCAATAAATACACACTCACTAAAACAAAATCATTTATCTAGATAAAATACAATTGAGTAAGAAAAAAGATGTTTCAGGCCAGAAAAAGGAAAAACTCAGTGGATTCAATAAAATGCCTAGGTGTATTTTCACTCCTTATAATTGCCTAAGCTTTACCATGAGAAAATATTCCTCTCTTTTCATTCTTCAATAGGTGTCCATTTTCCATTTACAAGCAAATTCAAATCTTGCCATTGTTAGCATATTAGTATTTAATCTTTGGTATCTTTTCCATATACCAATCCATAGAGGATGACATTAGATTTCTGTCCCTTGTATTTAATTATACACATGCCTGCTTTTTAAAGCAGCAGTATCATAATAAGATCCTTCTAAAATATAAAAGGGTTTATGAAAATTACAGCAATCTCAAAATATAATGCAGGCAGTCATTTTACTAAGCACTGTCATATATTCTTTAAAACAAGAATATGTTGATAAACGGCACCAATTTCCATGTATATTATACAACTAAATCTATAGGAACAAATCTGCCATACAATCATATAAACAATAGCCCTTTACTGACAAACAAATTTGACTTTTGAACTCTCTAAAGTCAAGCTCAATCAAGTGATATATTGCCTCTCAAAAATGATTCATGCAATATTTGTTAGTGTTGAAATCTTCATTAATCCTTTTTCTACTAAACTGGTTTTCCTGGTTATGGAATAAATACACTTAATTACAAACAAAACATTCTACAGCAGAAATAACACAAATAATTATTTTGAATTTTTAAAATCATGGTTCGTCTTTAAGATTTTTAAGTTAACTTATTATTTGGCTTGACTGAATTATAATTAATCAATTTTAAATATGCCACATACCCAAAGTACAATAGAGCTGCTTTTCTGAGGAACTTAAGACACAGTGAATAACAAAAATGCAGAGAAACACATACTTTAAACAAAGCACCCATTGGATTTCCCAGGGCCTATTTAGCCCTGGCTACTAGAGGCAAGTTTCACAGCTGTTCTGGAAAGTATTCAGATGTATACTTTTATAGTATCCATGGGAAAAAGAATTCCATGATTGTGGAGAAGCAACTGAGAATGTTGAGACTATACTCTTTGCTGACACATATTTGGTACTATTGTGATGGTAAAATGGCCCAAGCAATTACAGATTTACAGGTTTATGTCAGTACCTGCTCCTCTATCCTTTGTTGTTCCTTTAGCTCCTTCTGACCCCCGGAAAAATCATTCCCAGGGTTGTGAGGAATAGACATGTTGGAAGGGGCATGCTGGGTGGACTAAAGAAGGCTAAGGGGGTGAAATCACTTCTCCTTCCTCTTCTGCAAATGCAACTCTGTTAAGAAAACGGATGTGTTTCTTTTCATCTCCGTGATCTTCCTCACTTCAGCTGTTCTTCCACATGGATTCTGCAGTTTCAAATGATCTTTATTTATTTACATTATTTATAGTCTGCCGTTCTCACTGAGACCAAAGGTGGATTACACAGTAGAGTCAATTTCAAGGACATTTCAATAAACAATAAATGCAAATGTGCAAAGATTTAAAACCAGCAAAAATCTAATACAGAGTTGAAGAAATGCTGGAACAGACCATATGCCATTCTGATACATTAAACAATATAGAACTATCCAGTATGATCATACCCAAAGCAACAAACAGAACACAATAGCACATAGTAGTAAAGTCTTTGGTCTCTATCCCTGTACTGTGCATCCCTTTGAAACCACTTCCTTACAGTACAGCCCTCCTATTTGAGTAAAAAAGCCCTCATGAATAATTTGGTTTTGCATTGTTTGCTGCAAGCCAGGAGAGCGGGAGCTTTTCTGACCTCTTCATGGAGGCTGTTCCATAGGGTGGAAGCCACCACAGAAAATGCATGTGTATGGTTAACCAGGAGGCTCTAATTAGTGCAAAATGCTGCAGCTCGATTGTTATCAGGAGTGAGCAGGAGCATGAACATCACTCCCATCCTACAGCCGCTCCACTGGCTACCCATCGTTTATCGTGCTCAGTTCAAAGTATTAGTTATTACATAGAAAGTTCCTCACAGCATACCTACGGGACCGCCTCCTTCCCCATGTTCCTCCACGGCAGCTTCACTCATCTGAACAGGGTCTCCTGCAGGTGCCAGGCTGCACACAGGTGAAGTCAGCAGCAGCCTGTACATGGGCTGTGGTGGCCCCTATCCTGTGGAATGACCTGCCTGAGGAAGTCAGAAGAGCCCCCACTCTCCTGGCTTTCCGTAAACGATGCAAAACCGAACTATTAAAAAAGGATTTTTACTCAAATGGGAGGGCTGCACCATAGGGATGGGGTCTCACGTACTTCACTAACAAGTTGGGGATCATAGACTTCATCACCATTTTTGCCTCATATATTATCTGCTGCTTTAAATATATACTCCTATGTACAACCATTGCTCCATGCTGTCTAATGTTAGTCCTAGAATTAATTATGTTTTGCTTCAGTATCTCTACTATGTCTTGGATCCTTGCTAATGCTATGTCTTTAAACTTGTATATGTTTACCTTATGGTATTGTATTGAAATGTACTTACTTGATACTGATTTTATTAACCTCATACTGTGTAATCCTCCTTGAGTCTCAGCGAGAAAGGCGGACTATAAATGATGTAAATAAAATAAAATAAAAATAAAAATATGGGCAGTTTTAGATTTTGCCCATGTGCAAAGAGGCACCTGCAGAAGGCTTTGTTCAAATTAGCAAAGCTGTGTGGCGGAAAATAAAGACAGAGGCAGTCCCATAGATATGCTGGACCAAGGTCATGAAGAGTTTTGTATGAGATAGCCAATACTGTGAATTGGGCCCGGTAACTGACAAGTAGTCAGCAGAGTGACTGAAGAATGAGTGTAATGTTCACTCTTCTCCTAGCTCCTGATAACAATTGACCTGCAGTGTTCTGTACCAACTGGGCTACAGTATAAGAGGTTTGGAAACACTCCATTTGATTCGCCAGAACAAAAGAAACAAATTCTACACCCATACAAAAAAAGGTCAACAGTTAAATAGATAGTACAATTCAAGTTGCAATAATGTCATATGGGAATTAGCTCTCGGTTTGTAATCAGCCAAAACAGATGAAGTTTTCCCTTCATTTATGTTCCAGAGGGGTAAATGTGTTTCCTACAGCAAAACAAAAGAGAATTCCAGTGCACCTTAAGGCTAACAACATTTATTCCAGTATCAGATTTCATGAGTTAGAGCTCACTTCCTCAGATACTCTTTCTTGTATCTCATGAAAGCTCATACAGTTAGTCTTTAATGTGCCACTGGACTTCATTTAGGTGTCTCTGAAATTTCAATGGTTGCAGATATTGTCTTTAAAACTGGAATGCATTTCTTTTTTGTTGTCGGAGGAATGAATAGTTGCAAGTATGTAGTTTGATATACAAAATTACTCTTTTTAATGGGAAGATTAGGAAATTTAAATACGACTGATAACATTTGTTTAAGTGTTTCAGTTTGAAACAAATGTTTAATAACATAAAGTGTTTGCACTGTACTAATATTTATTTAAAACCTGTAATTTGATTTTGAAAAGTTCAGTGAGATAGGGATGCTGGAAAAGCATCAAACAGAAAAAGAATTACTGTTAAACTCCGGGCAACTGCCCTTTACAGAAAGCACAACTGTATAATAGACAGGATCCAAAGGTGCCCTTCAGTGCGTAGAAGGTGCTTGGTAGTCATGAAAGGACTATTTTTCACCCTGAGCTTTAGTGCTAAGCAAGAAAAGTACAACAGAATCTGCTTCCACAATAGCTTTTGCAGACCAGTTATTAGCAGCTCTTTTCTTCCCACTCACAGTTCTTGGAACCAGCCCCTTATTTCTGGATATCATACAGTACTGTTTCATGCAATCATTAAACAGCTGAAAGTTGGTTCATATCTATGAAACGGTGGCACATTTTCAGCACCTATTCAAATCTTATGATAATTAAAACTGGGTTGGGAATGCCGGCAGGTTTGGATTAACCATAGTTGACACTGCTGTATATTAACAATTAGGAAAAACGAGGCAGTCTATAATCCTATGGTCTAACTCTGATGCTTCAACTAAGGTTAAAGCCAAGGCCAGTGAGTTGCATTTGCACAAGCTCTGTGAACTTAACGAATAAAATCCATTCACAGGTAACAACCTATTTAAAGATTTTGTGGAACAATCTACTTTCACAGCAGATTGTTAAACAGCATGCTGTTAAAATCATATATACTAGATCAGCCTTAATAATAATAATAATAATAATAATAATAATAATAATAATAATAATAATAGATTTATATACTGCCCTTCAGGATAACTTAATGACCATTTAGAACAGTTTACAAATTATGTTATTATTATCCCCACAACAGTTACCCTGTGAGGTGGGTGGGGCTGAGAGAGCTCTGGAAGAGCTGTGACTGACCCAAGGTTACCCAGATAGCTTCAAGCAGAATAATATAATATAATATAATATAATATAATATAATATAATATAATATAATATAATATAATATAATATAATATAATATAATATAATATAATATAATATAATATAATATAATATAATATAATATAATATAATGTTGATGATTAAGGATGACTCTGTGGTACAATATGAAGTTAACAATTTCTTCAAGACAGTAAAATCTGTAAGATGTTTATTAAATAGTATATAAACAGGCTTAACTAAACTAAGCAGTCATGTAATAACATAGTAATGTGATTTTTTTTTAAAAAAAAAAACCACGTATGAATTTAGCTGTTTAAAGCATCTTCTGGGCAGACAGGGCTGCCAAAAAATCCTCAGTCCAGGACTCTTATGGTTCAACTGTTGCAGGAATCCCAATGACAATGCTGTTAGATTTATAAACATAGTCAACCAGGGCTTTTTTTCAGCAGGAACGTGGTGGAACGGAGTTCTGGAACCTCTTGAAAATGGTCACATGGCCGGTGGCCCCGCCCCCTGATCTCCAGACAGAGGGGAGTTTAGATTGCCCTACGCGCCGCTCCCCTCTGTCTGGAGATCAGGGGGCAGGGCCACCGGCCATGTGACCATTTTCTCCGAGGGCAACCCACTGAGTTCCGCCACCTCTTTTCCCAGAAAAAAAGCCCTGATAGTCACCATGGACAGATCTTGATGTTTGCACATGATACTGTGTACAAATAAAAAATGTATACAGTTTTTCAAATATATGGATTACATGTACACAAAATGTACTGAGATTTTCACCCAATGTATTAAAGCTCTTAAATGCTGATCAACCCAAAAGTACAAGCACTGACTCAATGTAGAACTGAAATGACAAAGAATATGAGCTTTCATTTCTTTAAAGTCTTACATTTAATTCTACAGAATTCTGTACCTATTATACATAACTAACAACCTGTATCTAGAAGCTAGCAGAAAAATACTTCTATTCAGGATTTGGAATAAAAAACTTGCTTGAAATTCAAATCCATAACTACACCTTAAAAGGTATCTTTGGATTTAGAAAAGAAAGACATGTCTGTGAAAGAGGACTGTGAAACTTTATTCACTACAGAGAAATACCCCAAAGCACATGTGCAGATCAAGAGAACCAAAGTTACAGTTAAACTTACAGCAAAGTGAAGATTATATATACGGCATGTCTAACACCACTTTGCCCATGTTCTAAAATGAGCAGAATATGAAGTGATGTGCCTCACAGCTGGAAGTCAGAATTAGTGTGACAGAACAGCGAAAAAGACTTCCCCAAAGTATGGCTCTCATCTGGTTGAGAGAATGAAAATAGACATTCATACCAGCATTAAAAAAGATAAAGTGCTTTTTAGAGAAGAGTAATCAAAGAGCTCAAGTTTTATAAGCCAATTACAGCCCTCAGAGTGCATTTAGGTGCTCACTTTTATCCATCTCTGCTTGTAGAAGCCAACACTATGCAACAGATAAGGAAAGAAATTGCTTCATTTTTAACCCAACTGGAAGTAATATGCAATTACACAACTGTGTTTTAGTCAGAGCATGGGGGCTAATGTTTCGCTGACTGCCATGGGCTTAAACGAGTCGAGCAACAGACAGCACCCGCAGGCAAAACCATATTCCCGATATAACAGAGCTACAAATGCATTGCTGCTAATTCAAAAAGAAGTAATCCATCAGTCCAGGCCCACTGGAAAATTGCACTCCTTCCCAGGGAGAACATCATAGCAAGAGGTGATGCTGATGCCCAGGCCACTGGCTAAAGAAGGATCATACCCAGAGAAGCTTGATTCGCTTCTCCTGGCTGTAAAGAACTCTATTTCAACTGTTTGCTGACAACAAGCATCTAGAGATGTCATTTGCCAAAAATGCATTTTTCCATCTTACATAGATAATTTAAATGCTGTAACCACAATGAGTCTTAGGATTGCACAAAACACTATTTATTATTTAAGACAAGTTAGTCTAATTTAAGCCCTACACTGGTCAGGAGTCAAAAATACAAACAACAATTAGGAATATATTTTGAGAGTCATGGATATTACTTCATATACACAGAATGCCTTACACCTCACACATCAAATTGCCAAATGTTCCTTAAAAGTAGTACCCAACACCCATTATGAAGACACAGCCATTCGAAAACATTATTAGGTGCTCCCAGAGCTGAGTAACAGTTAAAAACATGTTTTAGAGCTACCCTGATAGTCATTCAGGGGTCTAAATACTATGAGATATATTGCAACAGCATGAGCTTAATTATGACTGTGCCTGCACTCAGGATGAGAAAAACAGCTATACACCAGCCTAGTATAATAAAACACGTTAGGTCATGTCAACAGGCAGATATGTTTGCACAAGAGTTTAAAATAGGAGTGCATAAATTATCGATCCTTTATATCAATTGAATTTTAGTTGTCTAATTGACAATAATCATCATGCTTATGAAAGTATGCCTAAGGGTGCATGCAAGCAGGCTGTTTCTTGAGCGATCCACTGATAATTGTGAAAGGTCACAACGCACTGGAGTCTGCAATTTGATTGTGTGTAAGACTCGCTCTCAGAGTGGTCTCACAGAGACAAAATACAGACTGCATAGAATTAGTTTTAATTATTTTGTTTTACTACTATGACTAAATCCGCTAAAAACACCATAAAATATCTGAAACTCCCTAGAGACCTTACACAGGCCACAAATTCCTACAGAGTACTAAATCAACAACAAGGATCTGGAAAGGGCACTCAGCTCCTGCCTTTTCAATTATCTTCACTACCTACTCCCCCCCCCCAAGAATACCTTACACTTTTCTGATATTACCTAGAGAAGCAGTGATAGGCAAGTAGAGGGAAAACTGAGATTTTAAACTAATATGTACTGTAGAATTCAAAGTGTTAATTACAAAAATATTTTATTCTGATATCAACCAAACAGGATTACTGATGTATTAAAAATGTGCAATTTTGGTTAAACATACATGTCTATTTTATTTTTTTTTTGTTTATTCAATTTTTATTCCTTGCATATATGGAAATGTTCCACAGGATCATGATTTGCCATGACATTCCAAACGATAGATGTTATCACAGAATGATCTTCCAACCACGGCTTATAAATGCACCATATTCTGGTCTCATTCCCTGTTAGGAATGACTAGGCTCAGTTAGTGGTAACTATAGTTTTCCTGATTCAGCCACTTCAACAAACAATAGTTCCCTTAAATCATGAAAGGGGACTCTAGTGCAAGTTTAATTGTATGTTTTCGACTGGTTTATAGCAGAATTATACATGAAAACTCCCACACAATTGGTTTGGATGTAAGTTTTGTTCCATCTCTTCTCTCACCCATAGCTTCACCCTTGTCTCCTCTATTATCAGAGCCATTTCTATTATGCTGAATCTGCACAATGTCACTTCTGTTTCTCAGTGAAACATGTCGCTAACTTTGTTTGATTCCTTTTAGCAGAGACTGAATATACTTTACCATCCCATTTCAAAAGTCATCCCATCCCCCAAATCATTGTTCAAGCATACATTATCACATTTATGGGGATGTATGAGGATAAAATGAGAAACATACATAATGCTTTAAGAAAAAGAAACAAGCATTACTATTCGAGCAGGATAAAGTACATAATTGGGTATGTGAAGGTTAGTTCTTCTGAGACATGAAACTGCCTTATACTGAGTAGAGTTGCCATCCCCCTCTTCCTACAAAGCAGGGAACTGGTGGTCGTGCTGCAGGCATGGGGCCCTGATCTGGTTTCCTAGCAGGTGTGTGTGCCAGAGGCCCCAAAGACATTACTTCCAGCTGAAAAACAGAAGCAATGAGCTTTCAGTAAGGGCAAAACTGGCCCCAAACATAGCATTTTCACTATGTATGGGGCCAATTTGGCTTTGTTGAGACCTCATAGCTACCAGAAGTGTGTTATTGGGGCCTCTAGAGTGTGTGCCATTTTGCCACAAGCTTTGGTGGCTTTCATTCTGTCTCTACCTCCTGCCAGCCAGGTGAGCGGGGCTGGGGGGGGAACGTGCCATTTCTGATGTTGAGTGAGATCATTGCTTCCTCTAGCTTTGTACTATCTACTCTGATTGGCAGCATCTCTCCAGAGTCTCATACAGAAAAGATTGTTCACAATAGCTACTTGGTTTTTTTGTTTTGTTTTTTAACTGAAAACACCAGGGATTGAACTCAGATCACCTGTACACAATATGTACTCTACCAGTAAGCCAAAGCCCTTCCCAATTTTATATAATTTTCCTTTTACACATTCCTACTATTCCCTGGCTGCTCCTTTCTCTTCCATTCTGACTAAAGGAATATACAGACCACTGGTTCTTAACCTTCAATCCTCTATCCCCACCCCTTTCAAAGAAACCTACATCATCATCAAATTCCCAACTACTTTATTAATATATTTATATGCCACTTTTTCCAGTGACCACAGCACCTCAATGCACAAAAAATAGCCTAAAGGAAACAGACAATTAAATGTATCTTTTAAAATGAAACAAGAAAAACACAGCTATATAACTTTGCCTCAAAATGTCTGTCTTAAAAGAATGGCTTTACAGTTCTCACAGCTGGTGGACAATATGGGAGGCCTCACAGCCAGCCAGTGTAGTGTAGTGGTTAGAGTGCCGCATTAAGATCTGGGAGACTGAGGTTCAAATTGCCCATTCTGCCATGAAAGCACATTGGGTTGACCTTGGGCCAGTCACACATTCTCAGCCTAACTTATCTCACAGGGTTGTTGTGAGGATAAAATGGAGGAGAGGAAAACAATGGAAGCTGCTATGGATCCTCATGGGTACATATAAGTTAAATAAATAAATAGATAGATAAATAGATAAATAAATAAATAAAGGGTCAAGAAGAGTATTTCGTAATGCAGGAGGTGCCATGGAAAAAAGAATCAGCCAGTTCTATGGTTGAATGGGCAGTCTGAAAGAGAAGGCCCCCAGAGGATATGAGGTGGCATTGGCAAATAGTTTCATAACAAGTAAACAAGCAAAGAAGTATTCCAGACAAAACAACTATAAAATATTTATGACACATACATATGATACACAGAACTGAAAGCACTCATTCAATGAAACAATTGTGCCTGAAGGCCAGCCAACGCCTTAATGTCATTTGTCATTTTTTAAGGGCCTTGGTGGGGAGGAGACTTTTTTGTCATGTAACCACCTGAGATTTTATCTTCAGTGTGGGGCAAGCAATTTAGAAAAAACTTTTCCTTGCTTGCTGCAAAACCATTGCAAGAAGGGAAAAGATTAAGAATCACTGCCATAGATCTTCACAGTATATGTCGTACATTATTCTGAAGAAAGTAAAATCTGCACGAAAACAATGGATTTGGGTTTTTTTTTGAAAGAGTAACTTTACCAGTCCCTTCAAAATGGCTAAAACTAAAATTTGTTCTGACCTGGGCAGCCCAGGCTAGACTGATCTCATCAGATCTTGGAAGCTAAGTAAGGTTGGCCCTGGTTTGCATTTGGATGGGAGACCACTAAGGAAGCCCAGGGACAGATCTGGAGACAGTCAATAGCAAACAACTTCTGTTTGTTTCTTGCCTTGAAAATCCTATGAGGGTCACCATAAGTCAGTTACTTACGACATGATGGCACTTTACACACACACAAAAAGCTTGCCACACTTCTGTACAGTAAACCAAGGAGCTCTGCAAGATTAATTCCTCCTGAATCAGTCACATAGAAAACTCAGCTGAAAAGTAGACTGCTGCCTGTGATAAGAGCTATTGTTTCTATTTCCTAAATGGCTTCTGGGACAGAGCCTTTTAGAGTGGTAAAATCTCAAGAGGAAACGTTTGGCTACAGTTAATTCTGTAACATATAACAGGTTGTTGAAATAAAAGGTATTGTTTGAGGACTGGTCAAAACATCCGGAAGCAAGAGGTTAAGAGTTCTCTACAAGCATGCAGAAGCCAGCAAATTTAAATTTAGACAGTGGAAGATAGACTGGGTTTTTTTAAAGAAAAAAGAAAAGAAAAAAAGTATTTCAGCAACCCCTGTGGGAAAAGAGTTTCTGAATTGTGTGAATAGAATAATGGGGAAAGGAAACACATGGTTACTAAAAAAAATGCAACACTCACTGCTTGTAAAAAGCTATATATCCAAGAATCAATATATTTAATTCTCAATATGGCTTCATCTGAGGATACTTAAATCCAGAGATTAAATCCAAACAAAACAGATCTTTTGGGTAGGAAGAAGAGTATTGCTGGGAAGAAGAGAAGGAAGCAGGAAAAGAGGAGAGGCTTTGGGGATTGGCAGGGGGAGGAAAAGAGAAAATAGTGGAAGAAGGGAAAATGAGATACCTCCCACAAGTCCTTGTGGGTCCTCTGCTTGTCAATATGGTCAAATCTGTGGATACAAAATATGGAGACTAATGCCATGGACAAATATGACATATCTTTCTACAAACCTGAATAATGTCCCAGATTTACAGAAAAATCTGAAATATAAATCACAAATAACATTGCGGGTAATAGCATTGCTGGTACTTTTAAGAAACAAATGTCCTCCCAGCAGCTGTTCTGATTGTTGCTAGGCAACCACAACAGTATTGCCAGCCTTCAAGCTTTGGTCTCTGTCAGTAAAAGCCAGGAGCAGGGCCCTTTTCATGGCTGTTTCAGCTAGGGGAAACAGGGAGGGAAAGCTGAAGACAAGGGGCAGATAAAGGTAGATAAAGGTGCATTCTTCTATCTTCATCAGGGCAGGAAACTTGCCCCTCCCCTGTTGACCTGTGATTTAGTGACAGTGATCCAAGCAACGGTCACCTCCAGGTTGAATTACTGTAACTCGCTCTACACTGGGCTGCCCTTGTGTCTGCTCCGGAGGTTACAACTGGTCCAGAATGCAATGGCGTGTGTCTTGACTGGAACTCTGTTCTAGTCTCATATTACGCCTGTTCTGCACCAGCTGCACTGGCTCCCAGTGGAGTTCCAGTTCAGGTTCAAGGATCTAGTTTTGACTTTTAAGACCCTTAATATACCTATGACTGATATACCTATGGGACCACCTCTCACCCTATATTCCCTGGAGGCTGCTCCGATCAGCAGACAAACAACTACTGGTGATCCCTGGCCCCAAGGAAGTTCACCTTGCCTCAACCAGGGCCAGGGCTTTTTCGGCCCTGGCACCTACCTGGTATGAACTCTCTGTATGTGGGGGCCTGGTCTCAACAAGACTTGTTATCATTTCACAGGGCCTGCAAGACAGAGAGGGTGAGGCAGATGAATAACCAGCCCCTCCCAGTGGGGAGGGGGTATGTGCCCAACTCTACACTGATTGCATTTGAACCACCCTGGCCTGTAGGCTCTGAGGTGCTGAGATGTGGGGTGCAATACGAGCTGCCTTTTATGTTTAATGCTGTACCCACTTGATTGCTACCAATGTTTTTAAATTGTTTTAAATAGTTTTTATATATTTATGATGAAAATCTGCTCTGAGCCATCTAGCAGAGAGAGCAGACTATAAATTAAATAAATAGATTGGCTAGTGAGTGAAAAGGAGAGAATGAAGCAGTAAAATAGGAAAGGCTATGGCTGTCAGAGAAAGGAAAGAGGATGGGAAAATGAGATATTCCTACAAGTCCTTGTGTGTCCCCTACTTGTTTTATCCATATTACCCAGATGGCTGTAATTTGCATTACGCCTTCCTAAGACAGCAACAGTACAAAACAATATATGGTACTCTAAGTATCGTACTGATATTTAGTCATATAGGAAGAGGAACTGTCTTGGTATCTGATTTTAATTATACTCCCGAAAGAATACGCACAGCGATAGTAAAACACCTGGTTGTTCACATAATGTTAAAGCTTGAATAGCACAAGGATGGGTTTGCACAAAGAAAATGACAAAGCATTCTAGGAATGTTGTTCACCTACGTTCCCCCCTTTCTAATTTGAAAACTCAGAAGCTAACTACCAATATCTCTTTATCTAATTTATTCTCACAAGTATCCTGTCAGGCCTTCCCCTTGGCTTCACTTCACAAATATGCAACTGAAACTTACAGCACAATCCTAAGGAGAGTTACTCCAGTCTAAGCCCACTGATTTCAATGGGCTTAGACTGGAGTAACTCTTCTTAGGATTGCATTGTTAAAATTACTCAGCCAGATCATAGCTGAGCTAAGGTCTGAACCCAGGCCAAAGTCTAACAATAACATGAATTAGAATTGCATTCAACAGCTAGTAATAATATTTACCTCACTGATTCAGAGAATTATCTGCTTATACTTCAAAGAGCTCTCAACATTTAATGTATTAACACATCTCCAGGTTCTTAAAAAAAGAGCATTTACTTCATTATTTTACAATTGCTCTTTCAGAAATTACAATGTCCTGAAAATTGTTACATCTGAGCCTAAGCAAATGAGTGGAAGACCTCCTGAGATCCTCTTAGAAGTCATTTCTAATTAAAGTTCTTCAAAGAAAAGGCAATAAGGATCTTCTGTTGTAGGTGAAATAATTAATTTTGGTAAAAAAGAAAACTATGCCTTTACTTCTTAAATAACGTATTGATAGATATAATTCTCAACATGACCAAATCTGTGGATCCTTAAATCTGGAGACTGGATACATGAACAGACAAGACAGATCTTTCTACAAACCTGAAAATACTTGTTCTACCACTGTAAGAATTGTAGCTACCTGGAACTGAAATAGTGGGTACAGGCTGTAGCACTGTTTCCTGCTGAAAACCTTTGGAAATTCCTGGAGATTTGGGGGTGGTCCCTGTGGAGAGGCAGAGTTTGGGTGGGTGGGAGCTGAGTGATGTCACAGAGTCCACCCTCTGAAGCTGCCATTCCTCCAGGAGAACTGATCTCTGTAGTCTGGAGATTAGTTATAATATTGGGAGAACTCCACTGCGTTGTAAATACGTTTGAAATCAATGGGCTTAGATTGGAGTAACTCTGCATAGGATTGTACTGTTAGTATCTACGTTGGTTATTCACAGCATCCAACTCACTGAACCCTTGTGGTAACTCAGTTCTTCACAGATGACATCCAGTGAGAAGTTGTATCAAATTTCTTTCACCAGCACTCTCACCTCCAATCCTTCATTTTAGATAATTCACTTCCATAATGGTCTATATTATGCTGCTTTCCATATCGATTCTATAGTTATACTGAACTATCAGAACCTTACAGGTGCCACTTAATTGGCAGGGTGATAAAATAAAATACACAGAGTGCTTCAGGACTATTCAGCAAACAAGCCCCATTAAAACGCCCTTTACTGTCGAGGAACTTCATTTACTTCAATGCATTTGAGCCCACAGAGAAAATCTTTGACGTAACTTACTGATATTAGTGAAAATGAATTCTATTTTCATAAAATTCACCCGTAGTTCCATTTCTGAGGCTCACATTTTTGTTTTTATCTACTGCCTTCTGCTACTCTAAAATTAAATCAATTCAGAGCAATAGTTATTTACTCTTATAAACTATGGGAAGTACAAGAGTAGATCAAATCCAATTTAATTGGCAAAAACTGTGATCTCTGCCAACAAAAGAGGACAGTTTATACAAGTAAGAAGAAAAACAGACTGGCAGGGGCTGGGGAAAGCAGATGACTAAGCAAACTCTTTTGTAAACATACTCCTAGCTGCACTTTTAGGCTAATAGAAACTCTACGCTGTTGAGCAACGTTACCTTGCTCCCTGATAACCAAGGCTTTAAAAGGAAGATATAATACACATGACTCAAAGCTCTTCAAATATAAAAACACTAAACATTTATCTCTTAAAAACAATAAAGACACCAAGTCTGGCTCCTATTTGCAGTGCAAAAAGATCATAGGATTGCTAAACATTTGCAGGGAATTTAAAAAATAAATGAGAGCTGTGATGAAGGCCACTGCTATGGCTTGACCTAAGGTGACACTGCTTCCTCCCCCTACCTTTAGAAACAAGTTAAAGCTTTTTTTTTTTTACAGGTGGAGTTTAGGAAGTAAATGTGTTGGAGGTTGCAGGTGTGCATTCGTCCAGGTATGTATAGCTTTTGTACATGTCATCCATATATTTGAAAAATGAAGACCATAGATCACACATGGGGGGTTTACGAGTATCTGTCAGCCAGTGTACAGATGGGACTTCCAATGCATGGGGGTCAGACATGGTAATAGAGTGGAACCAGCAAGAATGACTCTCCCTTTCATACACATGCATCTTTTTGGGATTGTCTGTACAGGAGAAATAAGATTATTCTTAAAACATACCAGACTGCTAAGGTTTAATGCATCAAACTGATGGAAAAAAATAGGAGTGTTAAGTGGCACTGTTCCTATCTGCTACTTCACAGATGAAACCTAATTTTTCAAAAGGGAAAAAAATGTATAAAACAAGGAAGTAGGGCAGCTAAGTGGCATTTGATCTAAAACTGGAGACCTATACTTTGACTTAATTCATTGGTAGCATGCAGACAGTCATGTAGTAACCATAGAGGAAACTGACTAGATGGTCAGAGGACTGTCCCTCTAGATGTATAACACAGCAATGCTGTGATTTCCCTCCCCACCAACTTTTTAACTATAGCCATTATATTTCCTAGAGTATACCATGACAAATAAAAACAACAAAAGATAAGAATACAAGGTATCTTTTCACACAGCATAAGGATCACATATTAAGAGTTTCAAGTCCTACTGTTAGGTTCTCTGAGGTTCATCTGAGTCTGCCTTACCAAGCTGTGCTGTGGTCATGGCTGAAGTGTTTAAGTCTTCTGGTGTCCCTATTTTTAAGGGTAATATCTATGATTTATATTTCACTAGCAACAAAGCCCGTTGTGGAGAAAAATACAACAGGCTCTAGATAGCTTGGGTGGGGAGGGCTGGGAAGCGGGCTGGGTATGACTGCTGCTATGCCAGAATCGGGGCTGGGGAGGGAGGCAGGTTGGGCATGTCCCCGATTGTGAACGATTGGGGCTGGGGAGGGCTGGCAGGGGCATGGGCCGGTGAAGGCTGCTAACCCTTTCCGCCCCATCCCTGGTGATCAGCTGGGGAGGGCAAAGGCGCCTGCCTCCTTCCTCACTGATCAGCTGGACCAAGTCAAGGTGGCAAGCTCACCACCGCCACTTGCCCACTAATCTGCTGGGCAGGGAGAAGGAGGCGGGCTCATCCCCCCTTGTCTGCTGATCACCTGGGCAAGGAGAAGGCAGTGGGCTTGTCTCTGCCCCCTGACCACTGATCAGCTGGGCAGGGAGAACAGCCCCTTGGATACTCACCGTGAAGGGTCCTTCTCCTCTGAGGACAGGAGGACATCTTGGGTGATTCCCACCGTCCAATCGGGGAGGCAGGAAGTTGATAAACCTTCTTCCTCTTCCTCTGGTAGGTGGGACCACCCTCAGCTTCTCCAGTTCGGGTGAATCCCCTCAGCAGTATCTAACTATGCTCTTAGAAAAAACCCATTGTGTTAGAAAAACTTCAACAGTAAGGAAATAGCAAACAGGCATGCGAAGAACAGCAATAACATATATACAACATAACTGCAAAAAACAGAGTCAGTTATGAGACTGGCCACCTGGACCCCAACTTAGGGGGGGACTTCAGGTGATCACACACACACAAGGAGGAATAGGACGAAGATCAGGGAGGGCAAGATGTCCTCCTGTCCTCAGAGGAGAAGGACCCTTCACGGTGAGTATCCAAGGGGCCGTTCTCCCTCTGAGGCGGAGGACATCTTGGGTACTCCCAAAGCTGTGCCTCATATCCTGGGTGGGGTTGCATCTTCGTCTCCTATGACGTGTTGTAACACCCTGCGTCCGAAGGCCGCGTCAGCCGAAGCACTTGTGTGTAGCCGGTAATGTTTTATGAACGTTGACACAGAAGACCAAGTAGCTGCCCTACAGATATCTTCCACCGACGCATTTCCTCTCAAGGCCGCGTTGGTGGCCGCACTCCTCGTCGAATGTGCCGTAATGCCTGATGGGACATCCATCCCGAGGGCTTTGTAGGCTTCTATGATGCAGGACTTAATGCTATATGCTATCGCTGACGGAGACATACGGAGTCCCTTCTTTGGCTGTGAGATGTTGATGAACAAGGAGTCCGTTTTCCTGAACTCCTCTGTCCTGCAGAGGTACGTCTTGAGAGCTCTCCTCACGTCCAGGTTATGCCAATCTCTCTCCCTAGGATGCCGAGGTTCTGGACAGAACGATGGAAGGTAAATCTCCTGGGAGCGATGGAAGTTGGAATAAGCTTTCGGCAGAAAGGTTGGGTCTGTTCTTAATACCACCTTATCCTTATGAAAAACGCAGAGTTCTGGTCGTGTCGACAGGGCGCCCAGTTCAGAGATCCTGCGTGCTGAAGTGAGTGCCACCAAGAAGATGGTTTTGATCTTCAACCATCGGAGGGAGACGTACCGTAGTGGTTCAAATGGAGGTTTAGACAAGGCTGTCAGGACCACGTTTAGTTTCCACGTGGGGAAACGATGAATCGTCGGTGGTTTTAGCAGTGTGGCACCTCTGAGAAACCTCCTAATTAGCACGTGGGACGTGAGCGTCGAACCGTTCCTGTCCGTCCAGACCGATCCAATCGCTGCAATCTGTCTCTTAAGGGTCGCTGGACTCAGGCCCCTGTCCAGGCCTTCTTGTAGAAATTCCAGCAAGGTGCGTACAGACATGTCCAGAGGGCTCACTTTTTTGCACCTGCACCACCTATGGAAGGCTTTCCAAGTGCTGTTGTAGATCCGCACGGTGGATTTTTTGCGGGATGCTAGAAGGGTGTTGATGACATCGGAATTCAGACCCTGGTGTTGAAGGTGGCTCCGCTCAATTTCCACCCTGTCAGCGCCCACCACTCTGGGCGTGGATGCCAAATCGGGCCCTGCTGGAGCAGGTCCGGATAATCCGGCAGGCGAAGAGGAGGGGCAACCGACAAACGAGAAGAGTAGAGAACCACGGCCTCCTGGGCCACCAGGGGGTGACCACTATCACCGTGGCTCCGAGTTCCCCTATTCTCCGGAGTAACTTGGCAATCACAGGCAAGGGAGGAAAAGCGTACAGGAGGGTCTCTGGCCATGACGCCGTAAGTGCATCTGTGTCTTCCGCCAGGGGGTGGAAATATCTGGAGTAGAACCTCGGTACCTGTCTGTTCTGGTGAGACGCGAAGAGATCCACCTCCGGACAGCCGAAGCTCTCTGTCAGTAGCTGGAAGGCTTCCCTCTTGAGTGACCACTCTCCTGGGTGAAGCGACTCCCTGCTCAGCCAATCCGCGTGCGTGTTCTGGACACCCCTGATATGTTCTGCTTGAATGGATGCCAGGTTGTTTTCTGCCCAAGACATGATCTTGACCGCTTCCGTCTGCAGACGGGATGATTTGGTCCCCCCTTGCTTGTTGATATATGTCTTGGCCGCTACATTGTCTGTCCGGACCAGAACATGGTCCCCTGTCAGCATGCCCTTGAAGCGGATCAGTGCTAGGTAGACCGCCCGCATCTCCAAGACATTGATTGGAAGTAGGCTCTCCTGTTCTGACCAGGTCCCCTGAGCCGGAACATTCCTCAGCGTTGCTCCCCAGCCGCTCAGACTGGCGTCTGTGAAGATCTGAGTGAGGCGTGGTGAAAGGAAGCTCCTGCCCTGGCGTAGGTTGTGGTCGACTGTCCACCATCGGAGACTTTCCTTCACCCGTTGAGGGATCTGAACCTTGGTGGATGATTTTTGGGCTATTTGCCACTGGTAAGGGCGTAAGAAGGTTAGGAGGGGTTTGGCGTGGAATTTGCCCCAGTAGATAGCCTCCGTGTTGGCCGTTAGGAGTCCACTGAGCTTTGACAGCTCCATCAGTGGCGAGGATCGTTGTTGGATCGTTTGTAAGGTCAGTTTTCTGGTCTTGGCTCTCTTGTCCTCTGGAAGGAAGAAGGCCCCTGCTTTGGTGTCTATTATTAACCCCAGATGTTCCAGTCTCTGGGTTGGGGTTAGTGAGCACTTGTCTCGGTTTATAAGAAAACCGTGAGACTCCAGGAAGTCTATCGTGTAGGCCGTCTCCTTTTCTGATGAAGCTTTGGAGGAGGATCTTATTAGAATGTCGTCCAAGTACGGGTGCACGTGTACGCCCCTCTCTCTCAGTTGGACAATGGGCACCAGTAGGAGCTTGGTAAACACCCTGGGTGCGGTAGCCAACCCGAAGGGAAGTGCTCTGAATTGAAAGTGGTCTGTGTGGATGGCGAACCTGAGGAACTTCCGATGAGCTGGTGTAATCGGGACATGAAGGTAGGCCTCGGTCAGGTTGATAGACGTCAAGAACTCTCCCTTCCGTAGAGCCTCTGCAATGGAGCGGAGTGTCTCCATTCTGAAGCGTCTCAGTTTGATGTGCTTGTTTACGTATTTGAGATCGAGGATGGCACGCCAGTCCCCGTTCCTCTTGGGGACCGTGAAGAAGATGGAATACACACCGTGACCCTTCTCGGCTGGTGGCACCGGTTCGATTGCTCTTATTTCTAACAGGTGGTGAACGGCTTGCAGAGTAATGGCCCTTCTGTGTTGGTTCCTTCTCAGTGGGGAGATGATGAAGCGCTCCCGTGGAATGGAGGCGAACTCTATGGAGTAGCCATTGGAGACAACCTCCAAGGACCACGCGTCTGCTTTGGAGTCCCTCCAAGTCTGGTGAAATAAGAGCAGTCTTCCCCCCACCGGGGTTCGAAGATAGTCAGGGTTTGTGACCCTTGTCCTCCTGATCTGGCCTGGTGCCTCGCATGCCCTGAGCCCTGTTGAATCTGGGGTGAGGGTTGGACCTTCTAGGTTGGTTTCTGGTCACATTCCAGGAACGTCTTTGGTCTGGTCTGTTCCTAGGAAGCGTATGCTGGGTTCGGAAGGGATGATAATTGTAGGTTCTCCTTGAGGATTGCTTCAGAGCCTTGCCTTGGGCAAGGCCTTCTTCTTGTCCCTTGTTTCAATCAGAATTTTTTCCAGTTGGTCCCCAAACAGTTTTCCTCCTTGGAAAGGATACGAAGCCAGTATCAGCTTTGCCTGCAGGTCAGCGGGCCAGGCTCTAAGCCACAGGAGCCTTCTAGCCGCTACTGAAGATGCCATGGCCCTGGAAGACAGCGATAGTGCGTCCAGTGTGGCATCAGAAACGAAGGTGCACGCCTTCAGAATTCGGTTGGCTCCCTCCATGAGTCTTCTGTTGTTGTCTGGAAGCAACTGCAGTAGCCTTCTTATCCACACCACCGAGGCCCTGGACACCATAGACGCGATGGCAGAGGCTTTAATGGAGGTAGCCATGCTCTCATGAGCTCTTTTTAGGACGGCTTCCCCTTTTTTATCCAGACCGTCCCTGATGTTGCCTTGACCATCCTCCGATAGTAGCCCTTGAGATTGTAATGCAGCCACTGGCGCATCGATGGCAGGGACCTGTAAGAACTCGTCCACAAAATTAGGCAACACATATAGCTTTTTAAGATAATTGGGCACCTGCTTTGTAGCTGCCGGTGCGGACCACTCTGCCCTCAGTTGGCGCTCAAAGTACTCTGGGAATGGAAACACTTTGGCTCTGGTATCAGATCTAGGGAAAAACTCCTTGTTTCCCTTGGGCCGGGATTTGTGGCCTGATGGTTTTGGAGCCTCCTCCTCCTCCTCCCCCTCTACTGGGTCTTTTAAGTCTAAGGCAGATAGAGTCTTAGCCAGTAGATATTGATAGTCTTCCATCAGGAAAAGTCTATTAGATTGCTGTGGAATATTGGAGTCAGCCTCCTGTTCTTCCTCAGAGAGGAATTCTCCCTCCTCAGAAACCTCACTGATGGACTGATCCTCGCTGACCCAGCCGGGGGGCTCCCTGGTAGAGCTTCGGGTTTGCTTTTTAGCTGCCTTGGTGGGCCAGGGTCTATTCAGGGAGGGGAGGCCTGAGGGTCCCTGTTGTGTAGGGAAGGTGTTGGGGGAGGAGGGATCAGGAAGGTGCACCTGACTCAGAGCCAGGATTTCTTCCCTGAGGGACTTCCTGATGGCTGCCAGGACCTGGGGAGACACGCCATCCGATGGATCACTTACTTGTGCTCCTGAAGCCTCTGCGGAGTGGCCCTGTCCGCTGGAGCTCGTCCCGGGTCCAAGATCTCCCGCCGGAGGTTGGGAACCGCGTCGTTCGCTTTTGGCGGGAAACCGCGGCTAGCCGCGTTTGCCGCCGAATTCGGGCCTCCCTTCCTGTGGCCGCCCTCTCGGCTCTTCTTCTGCGATCCTGCCCTCTCTGGCTTCTTGGAAGGCAGACGAGGGCGTTTCTGGGGAGGCTGCCCGGTCCCTGCAGCTTCTTCACCAGGAAGCCGATCGTGACTGCGCGGCACGTCGGCACCGGCAGGGCTTTTTCCCGCCGTCGGCAGAACGGCCCCGGGAAGGCAGCCCTCTGCCTTATCCAAAAAAGAGTCTTCGGAGTCGGATGACCCCCTTGACATCATCCTGGCTCCTGGCTTGTCTCCTCTTCTGATTCCCCAATTAGAAGGGGACAGTAGGGAAGACACAGAAGGGAAACAGGAACACAAAAAATACCAGAAAGGCTGAAGCAAGGAAAGGCAATAGGAGTAAGGGTAATAGGAAGAGGTAAGTAGAATAAGAAGGAAAGAAACGGAGAGAAAATAGCAAGGATAGCCTAGCTAGCCTAAAGGCAACTGCTCTCCCCTGAGGCAGGAAAAGAACTGGAGAAGCTGAGGGTGGTCCCACCTACCAGAGGAAGAGGAAGAAGGTTTATCAACTTCCTGCCTCCCCGATTGGACGGTGGGAATCACCCAAGATGTCCTCCGCCTCAGAGGGAGAAGGCAGCGGGCTCATCACACCTCTTGACTGCTGATCAGCTGGGCAGGAAGGCAGCAGGCTCATCAGGTGGCAGGCTCGCCGCCCCCTTTGCTCACTGATCTGCTGGGCTGGGAGAAGGCAGCGGGCTCACCCCCCCTTGCCCACTGATCAGCTGGGCAGGGAGAAGGCAGTGGACTCGCCATCCCCCCTTGCCCACTGATTACCTGGGCAGGGAGAAGGCAGCAGGCTCGCCACCCCCCCCCCCCCGCCTGTGTGCTTGACAGTCCTGCCCCTTCCAGGCTGACCAGCTGGGAATAGTGCAACTGCACCTGTGCCAAATATGAGTTGTCAGGAACATGGTTACCCTTTTATATAGTAGGATTTGATAACTATTTATGAAAACCAATGGAGTGATTAAAAATTAAAAACCTAGACAACAACATGAGTATGCTAAACAATGCTTGAATTGTATCCCAGAACTGGAAATTAACCTTTTAAATGAGGTTATGAATATGGCATGGTCCATTGTGAGAAGAGAGAGAACTAATAAGAACAGAAAAACGGTACTAGGAAAATGGAAGTTTATCATATAAAAAGCGGGGAACCCAATTCTCCACTCATCCATACAAGACCACAATGTGAAGCAATCAGATTCTGGATTTGGAATAAGCTGTGCACACCATACTTACATTGCTTATAGGATTGTTTGTGAAATTTGTGTATTAAGTGAGGGGACAAACCTCAGCATAAAGCACAAAACACATTTTAGTTTCTTACAATACTTGTATTTTCTTACAAGTTTCTTACAAGTTTCTTACAATACGTGTATTTTTTACCTAAGCAGACAACATAGCTAACCATGTGTGAAATATACAATACTCCAAAATCAAACAATAAAAGCATCCTATAACCACAGCATATGAAATAAAGACATGCATGAGATGCCCAGTTCAGGCAATAGCATGTTAAAGGATCTCTTTAAACAGGGCTGTAAAGAATCTCCACCTGAAAGCTCCTCCTGATCAGATCCAACCATATAGCATTAGACAGACCACTGACTTGACTGAATGAAAGATATGTAACTTTACAGTTTGTATACTTATGTGTGGGTTTAGGAACTTTTTATTTTAATAACTCATTGAGGCATTGACCAGCAACAGGGGCACAGTTGAAGCCAGGGAATAAACGATCACAGGGAATCATCTGTTTTCAAGCACAGCATGCACCAAATGGATGTTTTCAACTGCAAGAACTAGAAACTCTTCAGATTTTTTCCCTAAGCTGCCACTAGATACAACAGAAAAATCCCGAAAAAGCCAAACTTCCTGTTACAATGGAAGTTTTCACCACATGGAGCATAATAAGCACATAGATATTTATATCTTCTAAAGGCTCATTATGACTATGGATCTCTTCATCTGTTTGCTAACCAGCTCAAACTCTGAATAAAAGTGACTTTTTATAGAAATTTTAGATAAATTCCTCTTGGTCCTCTACAAAACACAACATCCTATCCGGGCTAAATCCAGTCTGCTAAAAAACATGGCAGAAAGCTGTGAACACTTATTTTGTAAGTTGCAACCCTTCCACCATGCAAAAATAACTACATTTAAAATAGGGATGTTAGCGATTGAGATTAGAAGAGTTATGACATAGGCTGAACCACGAAACAGTCTTTCCATTTTGTTATTGTTAACTATCTCTGATACCCCATGAATATTTGATATACTCCAGCTGGTGCTCTACCCGCTTCTGGCCTGTCAACAGATAATACCAAGAATTATAGTCAGAGAGAAGCACTGACTTCTGAATACGAGATAATTTAAACTAATTCTCAAGCAGGGACAAAAAACCCCCAGAAAATATTTTTCACAGGGAGATACCATATACTGAAACTCAGATTTCTGCATTTGTTAGATTAAAATATACTCTACACCATGTTCTTCAGGTGATTTTTTGCCAGCAATTACTGCAGCATAAAGGGGGACACACCAGATCAAAGACATGTATAGTAATTATCAAGGCAATACAAGTTTCAGGCACCTATTTGCACAGCAATTTAAGAATCCTGACTAGCTAGCTATCTCTGCAAGGATTAGCTTCTGAAAACTGGCTGCTCGTGTTCACTAATCTGGAATATAATTTCAGCAATGTTGCTAATTAGCTTCTTGGAACAATAATAATTCTTGGTTCCAACACTACTACTTTTGAAACAATGCAAGAACAAGACCTGTACAGGAAATACATTTAAGATGCAGCAAAAGAGTTACCAAAACCTGTATTAATCCTGGATTACTAGCTCTAGAACAAAATTATTGTGCTTGAACAAATCAAGCAAACTTCTAATACCATATCACTGTTTCTATAATTATCAAAACACTGTGCTCTCTGTAACACAAACTGTTACCAACATGTTCATATAGAGTTCAGTCACATGCAAGCCCAACTGCTTAAATTAGAGTGTCAGCCAAAGAGGGCAAGCCATAGAAATTATCTTGAGCATGCAGAAGGGAGGGAGGGAAACCAAACAAGTAAACAGCCTCTGCTTAAAGTGAGCTGTCAGCACTTGCTTCTATACTTTAAAGTTCTGTTTCTTGCTAACAAAGAGGGTCTTCTACTGGAAAAATAAAGGCCAATTATGATGCAGCATTTTACGTCAGTAGGCAAATTTCCTCTTATGAGTTTCATTCCAAGTTACAAACATTCCAAGTTACAAACATACAACAAAATGCCTTAACATAAAATAAAGTTAACATTAAGGATGTAGACCTATGTACACTTAGCAGGGAACAGGTGCCAAGAACTGTAGAACTGTAGAGAGACTTATTTCTGAACAAATATGTATTGGTTCAGACTGGAAAGATATTAATGGTAGTTTCCTTTGTTATAAGTGGGCAGAAAAACTCCTGATTGAAAATTTTATTAAAATGCAAATTTCTAGACAAACATTTAAAAATATACTATTATTTCGACCTAGATTGGAACACAAAATGGACTTTGGAAAGCACTTTGATGGTTCTCCAAGTGAGAGACTTTCGAAAGGGATATGTATTTGTATGCACATTAAACATGGGCACGAAACGGAAAAAGCCCAAAATGAGAGTTTCGTGTTTCGTCACGATCCACAAATCATGAATCACGGAACTTCATGAAATTGACACGTTTGCTGGAAATAATTCATTAGTTTCATGATTCGTCAGAACCCGGGGCATTTCAATGACCCCCTTCATTCCCGGAGATGCCAAACTTGCAGGGAGACTTCAGCAGGCTCTCCTCCACCCACCCTCCCAGTTTGCAATACTTGGCCTAGACATGTTTGCAATTGGGAAGGGTGGGAAGGGAAGTGCTGCCAGAATGCATGACTGAAACGGGGACTGGGAGTTGCTGGATCAGAGGATGACGAAGGACCGGTCGTGGTGGAGCTGGGCTGGGAAGACGGAGTGAGGGGAGGGGTGGGGTGGAGGAAAAAAGGCACCCTCACCCAAAGACCTTCCCACAGCAAGGCCAAGAGCTGGAAATAAGAGGCTTCTTTCAGTCTCTTTAAAGCAGCCAAAAGCGCAATCCCAAATCCTTCCACACACTCTCCCACTCCAATCCCAGTAAAGTGCTGACATAGATCAGTACAGGAGGTCTGTGGTTGGCTGACAGACTTGCCTAACAGGGTTTGGAGGAGTGAGATTGGTGTGCCCATGGCTACAGAAGGCCATGGGCACACCAATCTCACTCCTCCAAACCCTGTTAGGCAAGTCTGTCAGCCAACCACAGACCTCCTGTACTGATCTATGTCAGTAGATCAGTACAGTCACCTCCTTGGTTACCTAGGGGATTGCCCCCCCCCAGCTCCTGGCTGTATAGGGCAGAATGGAAGCTCTCCAGATGGCTAGGAGAGCTGCCAATCAAGTGTAAGTGGGCTATGACTGGGGTTTCCAATGGTAAAAATGGTCTGGGCCCATTGTTGCCTAGGGAATCAATGGATCGGCACCAGTCTGTATGCAATTAAAAATAGTTCATGAAGCTAATGAAACAGGCCAAAAAGTCGTGCATTTTGTGATAATTTCGGCCCCACAAAACGTTTTGCAAAACATGAAACGGCCCAGTTTGTGGTGAAATTTGCTTCGTATTTCAATTCGTGCCCATGTCTAATGCACACTCAGGATCCCTGTTTATCCACCCAACATGTTTTACTGTGTTATAGTATGGGTTGCATAGACACAGGATAAGGCATGCACTCATTGTCTGCTTACCATGATCCTATAGACGATGTCTACTGTAGCTAAGTTCTTAGCATAGCATACTAGAATTCTGCATTCGGCAACCCTCTTTGGCTGTGCAGCCTGGTCTGTTGGCTATTATAGAAGCCATTATTAACCACCTTGATGGCCTTATGAGGGGAGGAAGGTAGGGTTTAAATTTTGCAAAATAAAAATTAGTTACTTACTAAATATTAGGCACAGGGGATTGTGTAATCAGCCTCTATAGAGGCGGGAGCACCCTTGAAACTGTAGAGGTGACTCATTATAGGTTCTGTTTTCTTATGTTCTTACATGCCTCAAGTTCTGCTGCATCTGGCACTGGTGGCATAGTAGCAGCCAATTCGTGCTGACATGCTGGACTAAACTACACTACTAGTTAAGTGCCAAAGGTAATTAAGCTGCACACAACAAGTCTGATGGTTCATCCTGAAACGTTCATGTGACACTAATGCAGATCAGAGAATCAGGCCACTATGTTTGTTCATGACAAACAATACTTTGATAAAGAAATTAGCAGCTCTTGGCCTTGAAACCTGCTTTGTACTGAAATACTTACCTAGCTCTCTATGGCAAACTACAATCATCTCTAGGCGGCCAGCTGTGACCCAATTGCTGTAACTCTTTCTAATTTAGAAGGAGAAATGGAGCATGCAGATACAGCAGACCAATGACCCAAGGTGTTTACCATGTAGGGAAGCACAACAGGGTGCTGTGGAAGCTGCTTCCTGACATAGCATAGTGAGCACTCACATGAGCAAGGAGGATGAAGAGGTGAGAACGTGGAAGTGAGTGAAAGCCTCCATTTTTCTTACAGATCTATCCAACTGGCTGCAAACTGCATACACAGAGACTTCCCACAGTGCTTGCAAACACACTGCATGCAGCATCCCCCCCTTTAATTTTATTCATTTTATTTATATCTTTCTCAAAATGGCTTACATCGTTAACTTCTCCTCCATTTTGTCCTCACAACAACCCTGTGAGGTTTGTTAGCTTGAGAGCATGTGTCTAGGCCAAGGTCACTCAGTAACCTTTCATGGAAGAGCAAAGAATTAAACCAAAGTTGGCCAGATTGTGGTGCATCACTTTGGCCACTACACCATACTGGCTCTGTACCTGTTCTGTAGCACTAAGGACATGCTGCCATTCTGTTATTTGTACTCATCAGGGCAATCAAAGTATTCTATCAAGTACAACCAGAATTGTGACTCTTATGGCACTAATACAAAAAGGGTGGAATTGCCAAATTCGATGGCACAAAACGTTTAAAAAATCTGACACAGCATAGGAAAAGGACATGAAATGCTTCTGTTCTTATACCAGTCTATTCTGGTACACTTAGCAGGGTACACTTAGCATCAGGGACAGCTCTGCAGTTGCATCCCCATTGTGCGAGTACTGAAGTTCCAGCACAGATTTTTATCCAGTGGTGAATCCTGTAATGTGAATAGGAAGTTAGCTAGGTAGGTAACTTTCAGTCTCTTGATCACAGCTCACATCTGCAATTTAGCAAGATGAATACACAATTTCCATGAAGATTCCTTAAAATATTTAGAGTAGGGAATAAAAATGAATTTGTAGGACAAAGCACAGAGAAAGCACAGATTTTTAACTCTGAGTAATGATTTCTCTATTATACATTGTAAAAACTATGTTTACAACAATACTTCAGCCACTTGGCCCTGCTAGAGGCGTAACATTTTAGAATTTTGCTGTCTACTCCTGTGCGACATCTGGACTACCATGCTATGGAATTTTTCAACCACCAAGATGACTAAGGAATGAAGCTGCTTTTTTAAAATAAAGATACTTGAATGGTACTATTTATTAAGGGTGCACTTATGTATACATTGTAGTATTTTCTTGAGAAGTACTAGAATCATAGGGTTGGACGGTACCTCTAGGCTCATCAAGTCCAACCCCCTGCACAATGCAGGAAATTCACAACTACCGCCCCACCCCAACTGCTCCAGTGACCCCTGCTCCATGCCTAGAAGATGGCAAAAGACCTCCAGGATCCCTACCCAAACTGGCCTGTGGAAACTTGTTACCTGACTCCAAGGTGGCAATCAGCACTACCCTGGGCATGTAAGAAGGCCATGAGAACTAAGCAGTGATGTAACCCATTCTGCCCTCCCTGTCATGATCTGCCCAAGTTCACAGAATCAGCATTGCTGTCAGATGGCCATCTAGCCTCTGCTTAAAAACCTCTAAAGAAGTAGAGCCCACCACCTCCCGAGGAAGCCTGTTCCACTGACGGACCACTCTGTCAGGAAGTTCTTCCTAATGTTTAGCCGAAAGCTCTTTTGATTTAATTTCAAGCCATTGGTTCTGGTCTGACCTTCTGGGGCAGCGGAAAACCACTCTGTGCCATCCTCTATATGACAGCCCTTCAAGTATTTGAAGATGGTTATCATATCACCTCTGAATCATCTCCTCTCCAGGCTAAACATTCCGAGCTCCTTCAACCTTTCCTCATAGGACTTGGTCTCCAGACCCCTCACCATCTTAGTTGCTCACCTCTGGACATGTTCTGGCTTGTCTAAATCCTTCTTAAATTGTGGTGCTCAAAACCGAACACAATACTCTAGGCGAGGTCCAACCAGAAACTAGTACAGTGATAACATCACTTCTTGTGATTTGGACACTATGCTTCTGTTTATAGAGCCCAAAACCACATTTGCCTTTTAAGCTACCATATCACACTGTTGACTCATGTCCAGTGTATGGTCTAAGACCCCTAGATCCTTTTTGCACATACTACTGCCAATACAAGTCTCCCGCATCTTATAATTATGTATTTGATTTTTCCTTCCTAATGCAGAAATTTACATTTATCTCTGTCAAAATCCGTTTTGTTTTATCCCAGTTTTCCAGCCTATCAAGATCATCCTGTATCCTTCCTTACTCTGTCTTCAACCATATTTGCTACCCCTCCCAATTTAGTATCATCTTCATATTTAATAAGCTGCCCCTCTATTCCTTTATCCAAATCATTTATAAAAATATTGAACAGAACAGGTCCCAGGACTGATCCCAGAGGAACTCCACTTGTCACTCTTCTCCAAGCACTCCACTTGTCACTCTTCTCCAAGCTCTCCTCCATTAACTAGCACTCTTTGGGCACGTCTGTCAACCAGTTATAGTTCCACCTAATAAATAATAGGATCCAAACCACATTTTACCAACTTGTTGACAAGGATATTAAGTGGAACCTAATCAAAAGCCTTACTGAAATCAAGATAAATTATATCTACAGCATTCCCCTGACCCAGCAAGGTAGTAACTTTCTCAAAAAAAGACGTAACATTAGTCTGACATGACTTGTTCTTGAGAAACCCATGTTGGCTCTTAGAAATCACAGCCATCCTTTCTAAATGCTCAAGGACTGCCTGTTTGATTATTTGTTCTAAGACTTTTCCAGGTATAGATGTCAAGCTGACGGGTCGGTAGTTACCTGGATCCTCCTTTTTCCCCTTCTTGAAGATGAGGACAGCATTTGCTCACCTCCAATCTTCTGGCACCTTGCCTGATCTCCAAGAATTTTCAAAAATAATGGAAAGAGGCTCAGAAATTATATCTGCGAGTTCTTTTAGTACCCTTGGGTGCAATTCATCTGGCCCTGAGGAGTTAGTTCCATTTAAATAAACTAGGTGCTTATGTACTACCTCTATGCTGATCCTAGGCTGTAACGCCCTTCCCCCATCATGAGTTCTGTTATTGCCATGAGCACCATTTCCCTCGCAGAAGACTGAGGAAAGTAGAAATTGAGCAGTTCTGCCCTTTCATCGCCTGTTACAATTTCACTTTCCTGTCCCTGCAATGGGACTACTATGTCCTTGCTCTTTTTCTTACTTTGAACATAAGCAAAGAATCCTTTTTTGTTGTTTTTAACATCTCTTGCTAGCCTAAGCTCATACTGAGCTTTCGTTTTTCTAACACTCTCCCTACAAGCATTGGTTATTTGTTTATATCCATCCTTGGTTATAAGGCTGTCCTTCCATTTTCTAAATGAGTCTTTTTTATTTCTCAATTCATTAGAAAGCTGTTTATGAAGCCACTGTGGCTTCTTTAAGCTCCTCCCATTTTTCCTTCTCATAGGAATTGTTTGTGATTGTGCTTTTAATATTTTGCTTTTAAGAAACTCCCACCCCTCTTGAACTCCCTTCTCAAGTATTTCTGACCATGTGATTCTACCCAGCATAGCTTTCAGTTTGTTAAAATTCACTCTCCTGAAGTCCAACCTATATGTCTGACTATGTACAGCTTTTCCCTTCCCTAAGCCTGTAAATTCCAAAACTACATGGTCACTGCTACCCAGGGTGCCCACTACTTTCACCTCGTCAACCAGTTCTTCCCTGTTGGTGAGTATCAAGTCCAAGATAGCAGAACCCTTTGTTTCCCTCTCTGCTTTCTGAAAATGAAGTTGTTAGCAAGACAAGTCAGGAATTTATTTGACCTTTCATTTTTTAGCAGAGTTAGACTTCCAGAAGATATCCGGGTAATTGACCACTGTGTCCCGTCTCTTTGTGAACATTGTAATTTGTTCTTGGAGTTTCTTATCCAAGTCTTCTGCCTAGCTTGATGGTCTACAGCAGACCCCCACCATAGTATCACTATTGTTTCTTATTCCTTTTATTTTTACCCAAAGACTCTCAACTGAATTTCAATGTTCAGATACATGTATTTCCTTACAAGTAAATACATCCTTTACATATAATGCTACTCCTCCCCCCTTCCTTACTTGTCTATTTCTTTTGAACAAGCTGTATCCCTCAATCCTAGTATTCCAATTGTGTGTGTCATTCCACCAAGTTTCAGTAATGCCAGTTACGTCATAGTCCCCTTCCTGCATTAGGAATTCAAGTTTCTCCTGCTTGTTTCCCATACTCTGTGCATTAGTGTAGAGACATCAGAAGCCATATGCCCCAAGGGGTTTTTTTGTCTGCTTACCTGCAAGTTAATGTTTCCTAGCATATGTTCCACTCCCTGCAGGCCTTCAGTGTTCCCTTCTCCAGTTATAGGCTTTGAATTTTTGTCTCTCTCCCCCATAGGATTTAGTTTAAAGCCCTCCTTCTCTGGTTTACAAGCCTCTTACTAAACACATTTTTCCAACCCTTGTGAGGTGCAAACCATCTCTTGATAGAAGAGCTTCATCTTGAAAGTGTAAGCCATGGTCCAAAAAACCAAACTGCTCCTGATGACACCATCTACGTAGCCAGTCATTTATTTGCAGCATTCTTCTTTCCCTTCCTAAACCGCGGCCTATGACAGGAAGAACTGACGAAAACACAACCTGTGCTCCTAGGTTCTTAACCTTTTTACCCAGAGCCACATAGTCTCTTTTAATGCGTTCTGGACTGTGCCGGGCAATATCATTTGTTCCCACATGTATCAGGAGGAAGGGATAATAATCTGTGGGTTTGATAAGTCTTCCTACCCTTTTGGTCACATCCTGGATGTGTGTACCTGGTATACAGCATACCTCTCGAGACAACAAGTCTGGTCGACATACTTTACTCTCTACCCCTCTTAGTAGGGAGTCCCCAATTACCAGCACACGCTTTCTCCTATACTGAGGAATGGAAACTTGAGTCTTCTCATCCACAGGGGCCTGAGAAATTTCATTCAAGGTTTGAGGAAACTGGGGGAGTAGCTCTTGATCCAGTAGTCCAGAATCAATATCTATGGGGAGATCCTGGAACCGATTGCTTAGCATCAGAGGCCGAGAATGTCTCCTGATTATCCTGTTCCTCTGAGTTTCTTTCTTCCATGTGCCCACCTCTTGTATTGGGTGCTCCTCCAAATCCGTAGATACCTTTCTCTCCTCCTCATGTTTCCCTCTGAAAAGTGCTTCATTCATTCTGTCCATGTAGCTTTCACCTTCCCTTATTAAATTGAGTGTGGACAACAGTGCCTCAAGACCCTGTATCGTCTCCTCCGATAGGGCTACCAACTTACACTTGCTGCAAGTGTAGTTGCTGTTACCCTCAGGTAAGAATACAAACATGCCACAGACTGTACATGTCACTGCCTCAGCTCTCTCACCAGCCATGCTGCTGCAATCCATTTCAGAGGTAGTTCAGGTTTTATGGTACTTCCCTGATAATTCCCCTGCCAAACTGCCTCAGAAGACAACTTGTGAAAGGTTGGCAGAAGGGAAAAAAAGCCTAACACCTATAAGATGTAAGAGATAGCTTCTAACAGGGCCCATAGACCAGACCCACAGGCTAAGAGCCAAAGGGAAGAGTGAGGAGGAGCCTAATTCAATTCAAGGCTCACCCAGCAGAGGCCGGGGCCAGCAGTCAGCCCCAAGCAAAACAGCCACTCTTCAATTAGCAATTATCACCCTCCTCAATTAGTTCCAACCCAAGCAAAAGAGAAAAACAGAAAATAAACACTTACTCTAACTGAAATCGCTGCAGCAGGCTCTACACACTCCCCCCCCCCCCAAACACTGTCCTCCCACACAGTAACCTCAATTAATTCCCCCCGGTAGTTAAGGAAGACAACAGAAAAAGATTCACCACTCCAGCAGCTCTCTTTCCTGCTCCCTCTCTGAGCCCAGATGGCTGTGATGTGCCTTCACACATATGTACTAGGTGCCACTTACTTGCAGTGTTCAGAAAAAATAACCACAATTGTCTGTTTATAGTCCTGCATAAAATGACATTGTTCTGTTTTATATCCAGCTTGTTGTAATGGATAGAGTGCTTGACTTCAGTCTGGAAGACAGAGGTTCAAATCCCCATTGCCACCAAAGCTTGCTGGGACATCTTAGGCCAGTCACAACCTAAACTATCTCACATGGCCATTGTGAGGGTATAAAATGGAAATAAGCAGGGTTTTTTTCTGGGAAAAGAGGTGGTGGAACTCAGTGGGTTGCCCTCGGAGAAAATTAGTCACATGGCTGGTGGCCCCGCCCCCTGATCTCCAGACAGAGGGAAATTTAGATTGCCCTCCGCGCTGGCGTGGAGGGCAATCTAAACTCCCCTCTGTCTGGAGATCAGGGGGTGGGGCCACCAGCCATGTGACCATTTTCAAGAGGTTCCGGAACTCCATTCCACCGTGTTCCAGCTGAAAAAAAGCCCTGGAAATAAGAGACTGATGATGATAACAACAACAACAACACTTATATACGGCTCTTCTAGAAAGATCAGTGCCCTCCTCAGAGTGGTGGTGAACACAGTCAGTGTGTGGAGTGGCTCATTTGTTTAAATCCTCTTCAGCTATCTGATCTGCCGGCATCTTTCTTCCTCTTCTTTTTGTGTCATTTGGAATTCTGCCCTGTGCAGGTTGTCTGGAGGGGAGGGGGGCACTTGAAATTCTGGTTGTCCTAACATCAGGGAGAGAGGTTAGATTAAATGTCTCTTCAGTCTATAATGCTATGTCCAACAGTGGAAGCAAGCAAAGAGTGCTGTTATAAAGCAGAGTAGTGGAGCACTGAATGAAAGAATAGAACTAACCATGGTGCGAAATACTTACAATATCTAATGGGAAGTTACAATGTGGATACACCAAAAGGTGGAACAGGTGGCTCCATTTAACTTAAATAAAATGCTGCTGTAAACTATGGCGATGCAAGGCGTATCCCAGAGCTGTCAAAACAATATTTTATTTGCTCTGAAACCTCAGCATAGGATGAGGGTATAAATCTAAATGTATACATAACCACATCTACAGATCAGTCTCTCTGATATCAGCTCAAACTCAATCACATAGAATTTGATAAATAAAATAATTAAACAAGAAATCCTGTTATTTAGATTCTAAAACCTGTGGTTACATAGCTGGAAAAGCAATTGGAAAAATATTGTGTGTCAGAAACCCAATTTAAATAGTCTAATTAGGAAATCACATCTTTGATGTATTCCAGTAACACATACCAGAAAGAGACCTCAGGCAAAATCAGAGATTGTTATGTTTTATGCAGTAAACAATTATTTCTCTCTCTCAGTATACCAATGTGGTTTCCCATAATATGTAAGCACCGAGGGGGGGGGGGGGTTGTTGCATGGTAAGAAGTATCAAAGCTATTTACCAGGTTTTTTTCTTTCCCTTAGGAAGATGTATCCATAATACTTATTACAGGCTACTCCATGCTTATCTTTTTAGAGATACATATAAGACCATGTGATAAAGGAGGGAAATTACAATGTGATAAAAATCTTGCTAAGTGATCTTTACTGCATTTCACTGGTGAAAAACACAAATTATCACATCAGAAAAAAGTAGGATTTAGATACATCTAAAACTAAGCAAGACTGTTACAGATCTGTCTATAGCAGGAATCCTGAGCAAGTCAGAATTAAATCACTTGCACTTTTTCAGTCATCAAACATTTGATTAGAACATAAAAGTAACAAAGATATGAAGTGAACATATGATGGGCTGAGATGTACTCATTTAACTGGAATTTTAAAAAGTTTGTTTTTTTAAAAAAAGAATTTACCAAGAAACATCACTGAGAGATGTAACACATTTATTTAATTACATTTGTATCTCACCCTGCTTCAAGGCACTCAGAGAGGCGTACATATATGCCCCGTTACTACCAGGACCTTTTATTCTGACAAAAACTTTGTGAAGTACATTAACCTATGAGATGGAGACTGAATGAGATCTTCAATGGCTGAATAAAAATTTTAGCCAGGGTTCCATAAACTCCAGGCCAAATCTGACCACTACACGATAGTGGCTCTCATATATAAAATGTGCATTTTCTTAACTCATCTTTAGCAAATCATTAGAACTGAGAGAGCTTAGCATAGCACGTCTAAATTACCATTTAAAGAGATAAATGCACAACAATGTCCACAATTAGGAAAAGTGTCAAAATACTGGGTCAGTACACATACAACATGTGAAAAATCTAGTTCATAGATTTGGACAATGTGCTAGTGCAGATTTAAAGAGAGATAAAATGCTTTAAGAGATTATATTCAAAGGATGCACTATTAGACCTACATCCCAACTAGCAAGCAAGCAGCAAGTTTACTCTGACTGAGAGTAAACAAGACATGACAAATGGGAGCAAAAGAAGACTGCCTGTAGAATAAATTTGGGCACTGTGAGAGCAAAGTACCTCTCTGACTGAATGATCAGTGGGAATCCTGAAGGCTTACATTGGCCGGAAGAGGGCAAAGGTGAGAGAAGACAGTGGAAGTGAAGTGGTTCTTGCCATTGCCAGAATTGTATTTATAGAAGTCCAAGAGAAGACTAACCCTGTTAGATTTCCCCCACCTATCATTCCTAAAGATGCCCAAGGAAACAAAAGGCTCGGCACGTGTTATATTTGCCGGATAGGAACTACAAGACTACACATTGCTTCAAACTAATTTTTCTTGTCCTGATGGAGGTATGAGCCAGATGAAGACCTGAGTATCTGTCCCCTACCCTGTTTCTACAGGCATCTGAAGGCTAGACTTGGCTAGAGGTGCAATGAGGATAAAAGAGACAGAATTGGGACCATCTGAGATAGTGAATGAAGACACAGGCTGAGTTTCTGTATTCTTCCTCCTCATAGGCATTTGAAGCTTGGGATTAGCTATTGGTCTGTGGTCCTGCATGGGCCATGCCAGCAGAACGAGCTTGGCATATCCTTGTGACTCATCACGTGTTTGTTCTGAGGGCCTTCTGGGTTGTATTTTTTGTTTGATTAAATTGTATTGTATAGAGAACTGTATTGTCTAGAGCAGTCATAGGTCTGAGTTCAGCTCAAAGAGGAAATCTATAAAGGTTGCAAAGTTACTGCTATGTTGGTGTCAAGGAATGAGCCAGGCAAATGAGAGAGCAAAAGGCCTTTTATTAGACCGGCTGTTGCTCTAATAAAAAGATGTCACATGTTACATTTGTCTTAAACAAAAACAAGGAAGTTTGCAGTTCAATGGCCTCTTGCATGAGTAACTCATCATAGTGTTTTGTTCACATGGCACAGGATATGTGGTAGATAACATTGTTCTTCAGCCTCATTTTACCTAGCAAAATAGTATAAGCTTTACAGAGGGCCATAAAAACGTACTTACTTTCCCCACTGTTTCTGAACAGGTTTATACTGTATTTTTGTGTGGTTTTAGGCTTATGTAAAGGAGACGCACTCCTTAAACATGTTGCTTTTTAAGACAATAGCTATTTCTTGAATCACATCAATACTTCCTTCCTGCCTAAGCAGAAATATCCAGGTAGAGAAGTGCTCCCCTGCAGTGCTATGCTGTGAATACTGAGATGAAAAGTCACTTCATTGTAGTTCCTCCACTCATAAAATGGATACGTGGATGGGTTGCTTAAAAACCGGGGCAGGAGAAGTTAGCCATAGTGAAAATATCTACTACAACATAGAAATTACAATTAGTGGGAAGATCATAAATAGGAGATACTATATTCCATTTTTTAAAACTGTAAAATGTAAATAAATAATTTGTTTTAAAGCAGTTATACAACTGAATAGCATTAGTTTTCTTTCTGTTTCCCCTTAAATTGTTCTCTATGGTATGACCTGAGGCACTTCTGTATTAAGACTGGACAAAAATGAAATTGAATTTCTAGGCAGTATTGAATATTTTATGTCAGTTTGAATGATGCTTACCCTGTATTGATGGAAATAATTTCTATCAGTGGGTTCTTTCTAATCTTGGGCAAATCCAATCGTGCTCCCCCCAACCGTTTTCCATTATCCTTTTTCTGACCCAGCAATCTCACAGAGTGACCTTCGAACAAAGAGAAAAATATGGCATCATTATACACAAATCTTATTTGCTTTAATATATTCCACATACCTATTCTGCATATTGTTAAATAAAGATGGATTAAATAGTCTATCACTAACTGAACACTCACCTGATAAAAGAAAAACCAATAAACATCAAAATGAATAAAGTATTTGTTAGCTCCATCTTGTATCTTGATAAGCCTATCAAGAGATTTTTGGAAAAATCTGCTTGCCAGTAACAATTAAAGTAGGAATGGTGTAGTGATTAGTGTATCAGAGTAGGATCTATGAGACCCATGTTTGAATCCCTACTCTGCCATAGAAGCTTGCTAGGCAGTCACACACTCTTAGCCTAAACTACCTCACAGGACTGCTGTGAAAATAAAATGGAGAAAAGAATGGTGTAAGCCACTTCCCCTCACTGTGAAGAAAGGAGGGGTATAAATGAAGTAAATAAAGAAATACCTATTAGTTTGAAGATTTTAAAAATGGTATGGAAAATGGAGGGCACTATGCATTTCTAGTGATAGTTTGAGCTGTGAAGTTTACAAAAAAGTGAAAGAGACTGAATGCAGCTATTGACTGAGAATTCCTTTCAAACATCCACTTTTCACCTGATTTTACCAGCAAAGAAAAAAGAGCTGTGCATCATCAGCATATACATCCCCAGAAGACCACTCTCAGTGGTTTCATACATATGTTGAATAGCACGCAGGACAAAATGGAACCCTGAATGACTCTGTAAGCACAAGAGGCAACTAAATTCTCACCAAGCACCAACTGCTGGCACCTGTCCTCCTGGCAGGGCTGAATCACTGCAATATGGTGCCATGGATACCCATCTTAGCAGTTAATTTAACAGGTTCATGGCAATAATGCCCTAAATACTGTAAAACACATCGACGTACTATTAAAGGCCCCAATAGTAAAGTTTTAAAATTTGTAAAAAAGCATTAAGAACACTAATGAATACATAAGAGATGTGTGATAAAACACTTAATGCTATAAAGGATGTTAAGAGTTGAACTATTTCTAAAGTTAAGACTATTTTCATACCAGCACATGCCAGGAATTCCATTATATTCTACTGCGATTTCAATAATATACAGACTGTGCTAACAGTATTCTCTAAATTATTCATTTTCAATGGGTCTCACTAATAATGCCAATATCACCAGCTGATGAGATAACTAGTTATTTTCCATTGGCTTTGCTCATTAGAGCCTCCCAAAATCTAACAATATGAATCCTACTTGTTAAAGAAAATTAATGCAGCATAATATGCACCAAAATGGAAATGAATATTGCTTGAATATTGTTTGACTCCTCATAAATACTAATGTAAAAATATGAAATATAGATTAGACGGGAGAATATAATGTATCAGAGGAGAATTACCACAATTTGCAAGGAAACATATAAATTTAAGACAACATCTATGAGCACATCAAAATCCACACTAAAGCTGTGGCCTTTAACAAATGTATTTATTTTATTTATTGCTGTCAAGTCACCGACGACTTAGGGGGACTCCATCAGGTTTCCAAAGCAAGCGATGTTCAGAGATAGTTTGCCATTGCTTGCCTTTAGACTTTCTTGGTAGTCTCCCATCCAAGGACTAAGGACTAACCCTGCTTAGCTTCCAAGATCGGGCTAGCTTGGGCTAGCTTAGGTCAGGGCACTTTGGAAATCAGGAGACATGCACTTTCCACACAAATATACTCAAGGTGCAAAATTCTAAAACCATCTAATTGTGGCTATTATAGCCCTTTGCTTCTTTCAACACAAATTGGATAAATAAATTGTATTTTAAGATCTTGATTTCTGTGTCCTCCTGGTGGATAGTTGAGTCTGAAATTCCCCTTCCTTCATTTCATAGAACTAAAACTACATATTTGTCCACCCACGACTTTTTAAAATTAGTTAAGCTAAAGACAACCTGCCCAGCATGTTAATAAACCTTCTATTCCCTCTTTTTAAAACTCCAAAAATATTTTCGAGAAGTAAAAAGATCAATTCTTTTATGTAGCATCAGTTGATCATAATTACTTTTGCAGCAATTCCAAGCAGATGCCATCAGGGGAAAATGTTTTGTGATTCTTTAGAAATACAGTGTGATTATATGTGGAGAAACTCTTTTGTAAAACTATCCATCTGAATAAAGTAGATGCTATCTGTCCAATTAAGAAGTACATACATATACACACACCATTTGTAGAAGCAAAGCACATTCCTTTGCTATTCTAAGCATGTTTTTCGATACAATACTTCATAGACATGCATATAGATTCATCATCTATGACAACAGATAAAAGATACAGCTTTTAGCACTCCTGTGCTGGGAGACCTACATTGCTGGCTTATGCATGTCTGGGCACCAAACTACTGATACCTTAGGCTTCATGCCAGGGAACTTGTAGGACCACTTCCTTCCCTGACAGTGAAGATCCTCTTCTAAAGCCCTGCTCTCCATGTTCCCACCTGCAGAAGTGACGCAAGTGGCAAGAGCACTTTTTCAATGAAGACTCTTTAACTTGAGGCTCAGAAGACATCCATTTTATTGTGTGTAATGTGCCAACCCCCTTCCCCCCAATATTTTAAATAAGGTTTTCAATTGAAATGCTCTATATTTTAAAGCTTTTTAAAAATGATATGCTTCTGGCCTGAGTCTTGTTTTATGGAGATTGTTTTAGGCTACTGAACATTCTTTTATGGCTCGTTCTAATACTGAATATAATTGCAGTGTTTTAATGATCTTATTGTGCTGCTTTTCGTTTGTGAGCTGCCTAAAGCAGGCCCTATGGAAGTAGAATATACATTTTCTCCATAAATAAAAAATCATAGCTGATGTTTCAAGCATGATACAAGACTTATAAGTGTGATGGAAAATCAAAAAGAGTCCAGTAGCACCTTTAAGACTAACCAATTTTATTTTATTGTAGCATAAGCTTTCGAGAATCAAGTTCTCTTCATCAGATGCCTGATCCGAACTGGTCAAATACAGAAGAGGAGGGGAGGGGAAAGAACGGGACATATATCACAAGAAGTGTGATGGAAACACTAACTCACTCCATAAGTCACATAAAACTGTTGTTTCATTAAATTAATTATGGTGGGTTGATCATCTAAATGTGTGACATCCTAACAACTATATTCAGGGTCTCTTAAACCAGGATCCGAAACTAGTTTCGGTTTTGTTGTTGGTTTATTGTTGTTGGTTTATTAATTATAGTTCTGGTCTTTCATGATGTATGAATGTGGACTTGTTCTCTGGTGCTTCTTCATGCACTCCCTAGGCTGCATAGACACTTGGCCAGTGTGGCTCAAAATTGAAACCTTTCCTGCCTTTCACTACTTTCATGATCAAGGAAGCCAGGGTTTGTAAACCAGGATTTAGTAACCATCTGTGAGCAGAAATCTTCTGTCACAAGTAAGCATAGTTAAAATAAATTGTGGTTTTGTGTAATATCTGAACTGAGACATTAAAATTATTCAGATATGATGGCCAACTCTATTTGGCTGCTACTTGAATGAGCTTGGTAACTGTTAGGCATGTGCTTCTTCCTTCCCTTCCCTTGCACGCTACCATCTATTTACTGCAGCAGCTGTTTGAGACCATTGGGTTTAATTAACAGAAAAAGAATTACTTACTGCTAATTTTGTAGCAAACCTTGTTTTACTGTTACATCCAAACCTTGGTTTGTGCTTTCTCTGCAAACAAGGATTCTACATAGTGATTTAATCCTGATTTGGAGAAGAAGGAATGAGGCATGTGAGAGTCTAAGGACTCCTAGCAAAATGGATAGAGTGATGATCGATTCACACAATTAAGTAATTTCGTTAGCATTAAGCTTGTCTCTCATGAGGAAGCCCTGCCCATTTTAAGTAATCACTGAGAGATTTTTATTTATTTATTTGATTTATACCCCACCCTCCCCACAAATGGGCTCAGGGCAGCTAACAACATTCATAAAACACAGTGAATTTATCACAAAACCATAAAATCAATAATAATCTTTAAAAGGTCATTAAAATAGTCCAGGCGTAGGATATTTAAATAAATATTTGGGAGTCCATATATGGGCATAGTAGATGGCTGAGGGCAGCCCCAGAAAAAGTGGTGGTTTTAGATGGAAGAAGGGGGACACCCGCTGGCACTCAGCCAAAGGCCTGGCGGAACCTCTCTGTTTTACAGGCCCTGAGGAACTGTAACAGGTCCCACAGGACACGGATCTCCAGCAGAAGAGCGTTCCACCAGGCCAGGGTCAGGGCAGAGAAAGCCTTGGCCCTGGTTAAGGCCAGACGGATGTCCTTTGGGCCAGGGACCACCAGGAGTTGCTTGTCTGCAGAACGCAATGCCCTGCAGGGGACATAATAGAAGAGGCAGTCCCTCAGGTATGCAGGTCCCAGTCCATGAAGGGCTTTAAACGCCAAGGTTACCATCTTGAACCAGATCCGGAACTCCACTGGGAGCCAGTGCAGCTGGCACAGCACAGGATGAATGTGCGCTTGGATTGGCGTTCCAGTAAGGACACTTGCCACTGCGTTCTGGACCAGCTGTAACTTCCGGGTCAGGCCCAAGGGCAGCCCAGCATAGAGTGAGTTGCAGTAGTCTAACATGGAGGTGACCGTTGCATGGATTACTGTGGCCAGGTCCCGGGGCAAAAGATAGGGTGCCAGTTGCCTGGCCTGTCGAAGATGAAAAAAGGCAGACCTGGCAACAGTCACGACCTGGGCCTCCATTGAAAGTGTGGCATCCAAGGTCACATGCAAGCTCCTCACTCTTGGCAAAGGTTTCAATTGTACCCCGTTAAGGATTGGGAGCCGGGTCCCCAGCACGATCGCCGCACGACCCAGACATGACCTGTCTTCAGGGGATTCAATTTCAGGCGACTCTGATGTAACTATACCGTCACAGCCTCAAGACCCTTGGTCAAGGAATCCGGAGCAAGATCAGATTATACCACAGAGTCATAGGGTCACCATTTTTACTTTAATGACATAAAAAGAACAAACTTTTACAATCAATTCCTATAAGGCCTGGGCATTCAAAAAACCAACGAGGCCATCAAGTATATAGCATGCTATAATACTCCTGTAGGCACTGGAAATCTTCATAAATCAAGCAAGAGATAAGCTCAGGTTGAATATAAAGTCATCAGAAATGACAGCTTTCCTTGCCTTACTGCCAAGCAATACAGATAAACATATAGCTTGTGAATATTGTGTGAGATGAAGGTAAAGGGCTCAAACTACCAAGAGGTATTGCAACTGTCACTGCAGGACAGAATCCACTGGTTTCTACAGACACTAAAGGCTGCACTGTTTCAAATAGACTTTTCAATTTAAACAATGCTGGAATAGTGTATTTAATGAACAATTAACTCATATGAATTAGGAAGCAGCATATCCTATGTCACTGTTTACATTCTGTGTGTGTGTGTGTGTCTGTGTATGCACACATGCTGCTCTTGTAGGCAAGTACATTGCTATAGACAGAACTCCATACAGATTTATATAAACAGCATTAAATCGTCAGACTATAACCCAATAGAATTTCATTTACAGTACTCCAGTCTTGCCAGGAAAAAAAGCTCTTATAGTTTAGAAACGTAGAGCTTCAACACCTTATTTAGCTACATATAAAAAAAGAGGGTAGCAACAGTCAGAAATGGGCTGCTGTACAACTTAAGAGAATATGCCCAATAATGTATAAGAGTGTCAGACCAAAATGTCAGGCTAGCTTTAACCTGGGCCTAGGCTAGCCAAACCATTTCTAAATTATTTTACCCTAGTACCAGGGCAAAGCCATTGTGACAGTTTAACACTGCTTTAGTTAATAACCATAATGATAATGATAATAACCATAGTTAATAACCATAATGATAACCATAGCTATCATTAGACTAATCCAGGGGTCCCCAACCTGTGGCACGCGGGCCACGTGGCCCCTAAGCTCTTTCTGTGCGGCCCTTCAACCTGCTTGTTTGCTGCTATCACCCCCAAGGCATTTTCCCCTCAGACCCACACTATTCTTCCTGATTCAAGAGGCACCACCTATTACTGTTCTTCCTGTCCCTTTCTTTGCAAAAAACACAATAGCAACATTGTTTCTTCTGGTCTCCATGGTTCCTTCTGTCAGCCCCCTCTTGGTCTTATTCTCCATACTAGCATTTTGGGTGCTTTGCTGGCACCCATCCTGCTCAGGTTTTTTCACTCCCCCTCTCCATGCCTTACCATGTTGAAGGCTATATATGTGTAAAAAGGGTCCAGGAGATGTCTTTTGCACACACACACCAAAAAAAAAGCGGGAAAAGGACAGCAAAAGGGCTGGGGTTTTTACAAAAAAAAAGGATACAATTTCTTTTCGTACCGGACATTTCTAGAGGCTCCACCCATCAAGGCTCTTCTAAGTGGCTTCCAAGGTTACTGGTGAGATTGCTGCTGAAGGCAAAAGCATTCTTCCTTCTTCAACAACAGCTGGTTGCTCTGACTTTTTGCCTTGCTTGCTTTTGCCTCTCCTCCCCCACCCACTCCAGCTATGAGTCTTCTCAGGCATCTGTGATTACAAGAGCCTTGGACTGAGCGGGAAGGAGTACTCCCTTAGCAGGGAAGCTTATAGAATCCCCCTTCCCATGTCTTCCTCCAGCCAAGTTCCCCTCCGCCAGGCTGCCATTTTGCTTCTCATGATTGAGGCTTGGCTGGCAGGCAGTGATGTGTATGTGCACCCCACATATCATTTGAAGCCAACTTAATGGCATATCTTCTGCTCCAGGTGGGAGGCTGCCCTTTCATTCACTCTTTCTCTCTATCTGCCCTTTTTTGGAGGACCCCAAAAGTATTAGCATGTGTAGATTTAAACCTCAAAGCAGTGTGTTTATTAAGAAATAATGCTCATAGTATTCAATGTACTTAGTATTGCATCTGGTAGGTCAGATTCATAATTCATTTTTAAAAAATTCCTCCTGGCCTGTGAATATGGCCCAATGCTCCTGAGAACTGTAGAGGCAGGAGTCTCTTCCTTACCATAGTCGAAATGAAAACCCCCAGCTAAAAGCAGCTAGAGTGGGGTGAGTTTGGGAAAGGGAGTTAGACCCCTAAAACTATTTCTATTTATTCAAGGGTAATATTGAAACTCTGCAACTGCTGCTCTGCTAAAAATTCTGTAAGAAGATGTCTGCAAAAGAAAGTGCTGTTTCAAAGAAACGAAAGATTATAGATGAGCACCATGTCTTTAATGACAAATGGACTACTGAGTATGTCTTTGTTTTAAACAAATATAAAACAGTTTGGCCGATATGTCTTGAAACTATCTCAGTGTTAAAGGCATCCAATGTTAGAAGGCACTTTGAATCCTTTCACAAGAGCTACTCAATATATTAAGGAGAGGTGTGAGTGAACAAGATAAATTCCCTTTTAAAAAATCAACTGCAAAATAATTTTAGAAAGCACACAGAGGAGAACCTACCTACTATGAGGGCCAGCTAATATATGGCTAAATGTATTGCTGAGAATGGTAGACCATTCACTGGTGGTGAATTTGTTAAAAAGTGCATGGTTAATGTGATGGAGGAAATATGTCCTGATAAGGTATCTTGTGTTAGTTGTGTCAGTTTATCAGCATCTACAATCACCAGGCGTGTTGAAGAACTAAGAGAAGAGCTGCATATGTCACTGACTGCCAGGGCAAAAAGTTTTGATTGTTTTCCCTTTGGCATTAGATGAGAGCAATGACATTATAGACACTGCTCAACTACTAATATTTATCAGAGGGATAGATTCCAGTGTTGCCAAGTAGGCCCCCTCCCCTGCTTTAAGGCCTGCCATGAACTGTGTTAAAGTTTCCTGCGTTACTGTTTCACTGCTGCACAAAGATTGCTTTGCACGTGTGTGCTCTGATACACGTGTCAGTTTCCTGCCTGCGTGTCAATTACCCTGCTGCTGTAATAGACTGTGTAGTTTACTGACTCCATGTTTGGATAACTGCACAAAGGACTCTCTTTCTGGGCAGCCCTGCCCTGACCTGTATCTGGAATTCCCAGTGTGTGTTTGGACTATGTTACAAGTGTGCCCCGTGCCTGCATTGCCATCTGCCACGGACCGTGCCTGTTCCCTGCTTTGGACTGTGTTTTAAAGTGTTGTTCCCCCTGCCTCCATGGAAGCCTGCCTCATATGGGCCCAAGCCGCTGCTAGCAGCCGGGCGCCTGCCGGGGAAACCTCCAGCGAGCCTGGCTAGGCGCTCCCTGGTCAGTTCCCGCCTGGAGTCTCCCGCGGGTCGGTCCCCGAGCTTGCCCTCGCTACCGGGCAGCCTGCTATCCAGCCCCAGCTATGCCCAGCCGGCATCCATGTTCTTAGGCAGCCAGAAGACCCTGGGAAGAAGACTGCTTTGGGAAGCCATTTCGGCGAAGCGGGCACACCACGTCCGCAGCGAGAGCCCCTCGCCCCGCTCTGCATATCTTAGGAGCCGCCCCGGAGAAGGAACTAAGTGCTGACCATCCCAAGCACTTAGAGAATGCATCTCAAAGAAACCTCCGCATTCCAGAAGCTGATGACATCAGGACAAGCCCTGTCCGCTGGAACATCCTTTCAGCCCACTTGGATTTCCCCCTCCCTCTTTTGTCCCCTCTTCCTGAGGTGTCACTTATCACAATCTGATTACTAAAGTGGCCCATCCAAGCCATTCAGTAGCCCATTAGACCCTTTGTCTTAATCCGTGAGAACCACCAAGTACAGCACCAGCCCCAGGGTACGTTTTGGGGTATTTAAGCCGGACTCCCAGACCGCATGGTGCGCGTGCCATCCTATCCAGACTTCCTTGCTGTCCGTCTGTGGTTCCAGTGCTGGCATTGGACCACTACCCTCGCTGCTGTGTCTCTGCTTCGCTCCAGGATAAGTGAGTATTCCCCCTATCATCGTTGGGAACCAGCTAATGCGAACGTCTCTGTATTTCCTACTCTGTATTTTCCTAGATCTTGTGTGTTCCTTGTATGATTGTGCAAGTTAGGCTTACGCCACACTAAATACACGTGTTTGGAACTTATTTGTTGTCTGCCTCTTTTTCACTAGAGTGTCTGGGATCGGGACCTCCGTATACATAGGTTATGATCCGCGCTTAATTTTAAGTTACAGACTGCTATAGCTCATTCCCCATTATAATAAAGAGCAGTTCTGGTAACACCAGCTTCAGAATTACTGCAGAGTTTGAAAGGCACTACAACTGCAGAAAACATATTCTTGAAGGACTGTGAATCAGTAGAACATCTTGGTCTGAGTTGGGATAAATTGAAAAGCATCTCTACTGATAGTGCAAGAAATATGGTGGGAAGTAAAGCTGGTATAGATACAAGACTCAATGGAGAGATACTAAAATTAAACAGTACACTTCCCATGCAATTTCACTGCATGATCCATCAGCAAGCCTTGTGTAGTGAGATTCTTCAGTGGGAAAGCATGATGCATATTGTATCCAGCATTAATTGCATCAGGCATCATGGCCTTACTCATCGTCGGTCTCAAAATTTTCTCTCAGAAATAGGTGCAGAATATGGAGACATATTGTACCATGCAGAAGTCAGGTGGCTTAGTAGAGGCAAAGTCCTCAAATGTTTTTTTCAGTCTTCGCCATTAAGTTGATGTCTTTCTCACGGAGAAAGAAGGTCAACAAGTACTTTCTGACCCTGGATGGATTTTTGATTTGGCTTTCTTATCTGAGATCACAGAGCATCTGAACACATTGAATCTAAGGTTGCAAGGGAAAGGAAAGCTTGTGTGTGTTATGCATCCCTGAACCGAAAACATTTTTGTGAAGCAAGTTAGTGAAAGTACCTTTTCAAACTTCTCATGCTGCAATGAACTAAAATTTGAGAAAGACACGAATTTACAATTCCATATTGAAGGACATGTCAAAGCATTGAACCTATTGTAGGTGAAATTCCAATTCACTGACTGCCATAAGCACAGAAAGGAAATAAGAATGTTTCAAAATCCATTTGAAGTAGCACCAGAAGATGCAAGTAACATTTTTCAGATGGAACTAATTGATTTGCCAGCTAGTGATCATCTCAGAGACAATTACAAAGAAAATAGTCTGTGCAATTTCGATTGTGGCCTACCAGATAGATTTATCAACCTACAGATATTTGCTGCAGGCATGTTTACAGTCTTTGGCACCACATACATCTGTGAACAAACTTTTTCCAAGATGAAAATTGTGAAATCCAGGTGTAGCTCAAGACTTACAGATGAATATTTACATGACATTTTAAGAGTGTCTGTCACAAACCCTGACTTGGACATTAATGCCTTGGCTAACAGAAAACAGCCACAAAATTACACTGACTACTAGGTAAGCATGTGTAGCTGGATAAAAGGATTCGATAGTAAAATATTGTTCCAAAACAGACTGCATTCAAGTTAACATTTCTTCATTGACCTCTGAATGTTTATTGTTGATCTAAATAGGTAGGTTAATGATTTTGTTACATTTTGATTTAAGTTGTGGCCCTCTTTAGGTATTGAGGACTCCAATGTGGCTCCCATGTGCCAAAAGGCTAGGGACCCCTGGTCTAATCTAATAAGCAATATTGTAGCACTGTTATGAGAACAATAAGTGACTGGGTTATTTCAGAGAGTCAGTTGTGAATTTTCCACAAGAAAAGCTATTAAGCTCTTTCTTCTGCTTCTACATAGATCCCACAATACAGTAATGGCAAACCTAACTATGTCCTGGAGAAAACCAGCGACCTCAATTGTCCTTGAAACTGGAGCAATAAACATTGCTTGCAAATACACATGTAACACGAGCAGAAACTGAATCCTGGTTCTTTGCACCGTCAAATCAAAATCATCTACAAGCATTCCACCTTTTATTATTTTTCTAATAGTACTTTAAATAGTACTTTTCTACCTACTTCCTTGATATTAACTTCTATATTCTCGCTATCACAATGCTTTTTACTTCAGTTTGATAACTAGTTCTAACATTAAACTTTAAATTTCTTAAAGTGTAATTTTGAGCTTGATTTGCTAGCACGTTTCCTAAAACGAACTTGCTTTCCTGCAAAATTACAGACGCACAGAAGACGAACATTCTCAGTTATGTTGAGACACAAACACAGAAGGCGGATATAAAGTATTAGTGAAAGGTACATGGAAATGAATGAATTTCGGTTGCTTCATTCATGATGCTTTGCCTGCAGAGACAACACTATTATCTAGAAAGTATATTCTATATACTTCTATATACGCACATTCATGTGCATGTATGTGTGTATAAATAAAAATACATAAATTATGTGCGTGAGGAAAGCACTGCATAAGCATGTGGCATGCAATTTGAGTGAGCCTGTTTTCAGTGCATACACACATGTTAAAACATTCACATATACGATTCGGTTTCGTTTTCTCGGCCATGTCAGACGCTCCTCTCCGCAGGTCCGAGAGGAAGCGCCCGAGCAGCCTGACCGGGCGGCTGATCTGCGAAGATTAGCCCCCAGGACTCCCAGTGAGGGAGGCAGGGTCCGGGACGCGGCGGGAAGAGCCCCCTGAAATCGATGCAGGGGGTAAATTGCCCGTTTGTCCCTATGGAGGCCGGCAGACGTGCACGGCACCTTGAGTGCTGCCGGGCCATGGAAAACTCAAACCAAAAGAGGCTATCAAAGATGCTCACCCACCCAAACTTGCCAAAAAACACAAATGAGCACTGATGCAGTGAACTAAATTCTTCACACAATGTTCACAAAAATAATTTAGTGAATTTGAAAGTAATATACAAGAGTGAATACAACATGTGAAATTCTAAAACATCATAATCACTATAATATCATCACAATCAATCACACACAGCAAGGTGTTACAACACCGAGTAGCATGTGTATCCTCAGAAAAGGGAAGAATCCCAAGAGTTCTCTTATGAGTTGTCTTCAGTCAGTACACTGAGGATTCCCGCTGAAACCGCGGGGGCAGATGAAAAGTCCCTCCGGACAAAGTGGAAAGGAGCTGGAAGACTGGGAGGAGAATGGAATGTGCAGGTGGAGAACAGCAACCGGGAGCCCCCGAGGGGGACCTCCCCGTCCGACAAGCCTCCGGGTATCTCAAGCTTGTTTCATGAGCACTTCTTCACGGGGCGTGGTTTCTCCTACCACGATGGTATTTCTCCGACTCTCCCACAAACTCTTTCACGTGCTGAAACTCTGCGCACTTCCAGGGACCGCCTTCCAGGGACCGCCTTCCATTCTCCTCCCAGTCTTCCAGCTCCTTTCCACTTTGTCCAGAGGGACTTTTCATCTGCCCCCGCGGTTTCAGCGGGAATCCTCAGTGTACTGACTGAAGACAGCTCATAAGAGAACTCTTGGGATTCTTCCCTTTTCTGAGGATACACATGCTACTCGGTGTTGTAACACCTTGCTGTGTGTGATTGATTGTGATGATATTATAGTGATTATGATGTTTTAGAATTTCACATGTTGTATTCACTCTTGTATATTACTTTCAAATTCACTAAATTATTTTTGTGAACATTGTGTGAAGAATTTAGTTCACTGCATCAGTGCTCATTTGTGTTTTTTGGGCCATGGAAAACGGCAAAGAGCAGAACTAGGCAGAAGCCTGTAAGTAAGCGAATCCCTTCTGTTATTACAAGCGCACGCGAAGGAGTGGTGGGATCTGAAGCTAAGAAGGCTCGCTCTTCCCCCTCGCTGAGTTTCAGAATTTGGTCGGCGGTCCCCCCCCCCTAAAATGGCAGCAAAAAAGCAGAGTCCCGCTTTGGGCAAGTCAATCTCGGCTGCCCTGCAGGGGAGAGGAGAGTCGCACGAGGACTTGGTGAAGAGGTTGGTTATTGAAGCCATAAAGCCCTTTGTTGACAAGCTGAATGAAACAGATCAAAGGGTGGGCTTAATTGAGAGCGAAGTGAAAACCATTAAGGAAGCAGCGGGGGGGGGCAGAGAAGTCTGCTCGAGAAAATGCGTCACTCGTGAGGGCAACGAATAAAGAGTTAAAGCTGGTGGAGAACCAGCTGATCGGGCTACAAGTGGAACGAACACAGACAATTTTGTGCCTCCATAATGTGAAAGAGGAGGAAAATGAGGATTTATGGGGTCTGGCCTCGGAACTATTGGCGACACCCGCGAGGGCAACGAAAAAAGAGGTAAAAAGCGCCATTTTGGAAGTCCGTCGGGCTTCCTCAAAATATGCAACGAAGCGTCAGCTGCCTCGCGAGATCATCATCGATTTTTCATCTAAGAGGATCCGAGACACTATCCTATACAACTCATACAATGCGGATCTGGACTTTCTGGGTAATAAAGTTAAGATACTGAAGGACGTCCCATTTTTAGTTCGGAAAAGAAGATTTAAGTATAAAAAGTTCGCAGCTCTTCTGAGGGAACGTGGAATAAAGTATAAATGGCTATTTCCGGAAGGTATCTGGTTTAGTTGCAAAGATCAAGCTTACAAGATAACATCAGAAGATCAACTAAGGGATTTTGAGGACAAAAATCAAGAATTTCAGCAAGACACCAAGCAAGAAGAAAAGGATTTGAAGTCTGAAGGGGGGGGGAGGGAACGAGCACTGCGGTTGCAGTTGCTCAGAGAGAACTGCGTCCGAGGCCCGGGGGGGGGAGGAAGACTTAATTTGGATTGTAATCTGTATTTTGCAAGGTCAACCACTCCATCAATATCTTACAAAGTTTTAATTTTTTAATAATGGCAGTATGAAGGGAAAGCATTATTTGTAGTGTAGTGTTGTTATATGTTGTTGTTGTTTTTTTCTTTCCTTCCCCTGCCCCCCTTCTTTCCCTCTGTATTGTTAGTGAATGTAGGCAATAAAAAATAATATTTTCAAAAACAAAACAAAAAAAACATTCACATATTCTTCCCACATTAACTGCATATACTTTTTCCAGGGGAAGGGATATTACTGTAGAGAAAATGTCATGTACAAAATGACTAGAGAGAAAATTCCCTTTTGTGCTTGAATTCTACACCAATGTTAGAAGTACTTTATTTCATTATATATACAGCTCATCCTGCCAGTTTTTAGTGATCACCAATAATAGACAATTGATTATGTAGGGTAGCTAAACTGTCAACAAACACTGGTTAATATTTAAGCTAGTAACAGATAGACTGTATTACCAGACAGGATAATGTGACTTGAAACCTAGAAAGGTTATATTAAGTCTGAAGAGATTCAACCTTGAAGTAATTTCCTGTGCTTACTTTCAACAATCCTGTCCAGTGACCCATTTTACAAAATAATGCTTTGTAACGAATTCAGGACTTGCATAGATTTTATTCAACTGGAAAGTCTAGTCTCTCCTTAACTCAAATGCAAATCTACTGCAAATGAACGGTGCTGTTTACCTTCCACAGTAAGCTCAATAATGTAACTTGAAATGTTTAAACCAAGTAACATTTGCAGTACTAGCACATGACTTTTTGAAGAACAATACATAAGTGTACCTTATAGTGTTGCAATCTCCTGTGCTAAACTACTAGATATCCTAAAAATGGCTTTTGACAGAAGAAAGAAACAAGTTAGAAGAGTGCTGCTCTGCGTTGCTGTTTTGTAGCACGATGAATGCACCCAGATTGGCATGATTCCTGTCTGAACAAGGCAACATTCTGTTAGGCTACAGGTGACCATTCTTACAGAATGTCTTACTGATGCCGGTGGGAATCCTTCTGTTCCATATATTTAATACAGTAAGATTCTTAGTAGATAATAGGAGCAATAAGTAAATGATAGCACATTTCACTTGGGGAGGGAAAAAACTTACCTTTGATAGTCTCCTCAACTACTTCCACTACACGATCAATCTGCTGGACCTGAAAGGCAGGAGATTTATAACTGCAAGAATTTAATTCATGTACAGTAATACATTGTGCTATATCGAAGCTGTATTTCTGTTTGCAATGTAAAGCTGATTTGTCTGATTGTTTATAATTTTGGGAGAGGTTTCTGCATGCTTTATAGCATTAAAATTTATTCACACAACAGTCATGAAAACTGGTGAAAGTTGGAAGTCAATAACTTATTCCAATACAGTTTGGCAAGAGTTAAATCCAGGTCGCTCTTTCTCATCCACTGTATCTTTTCAGCATAGAAAGTTAAGCACTTGTTACAGAGCAATAAAAATGATTTTCTGTTATTACTAAATGTAGGAACTACTGACTATGAAGGAAAGATGGTTTATAAGAGCACCTCTACAAGGGAAGCGATCCTAGCTTATACAAAGATCACAGATATACTAATACACGATTAATAACAAATCAGTAGAAGTTGGAGGCATACCTGGATATGATAGGTAGCAAGCCTCTCTATGATACAGTCACACCTGAACCTCCAGCCTCACTCTCTCTCTCTCATACCACACAGCAGCCAGCAAGCCCCACCGCTCCACCCCTGCTACCATCTCATAGAAAACCCAAATCAGAGGAACAGGACTGAAAATATTACAGTAGTCTGTCTGAGTGGCTGCATAACGTAAGGGAACTGGATAAACATTTTCCCATTCAAATTCTGTTCACCCGAGCAATGTGCCCCATCTCTCTGAAACCTGTATTACATTTCTAAATTGTAAAGGAATGTAAAATAAGAAAAATCTATTTGAAATAGTTGGGATACTTAATTTTTAACAGTTGCTTTGATCTAGCAGCTGCAACCTATTTTTTTTTGTGTCTTTATCTTTGTGTATATATCTTTGGGAGGATGAATGCCTGTGTGCATTTGGGGAGAGGATAAGATGGCAGAAGATACTGTGCCTCATACAAATACAATAGGCAGAAACCCAGTGTATAGGATCCCTCATATCTATTCCACTCGTGGAAGTGCTTTCCTTTGGCAGAAGCAGCCTTCCTATGATGCAAGATGCCCAGAAGCACTTTGTGCCGGGAGAAGGATCCTTCTGCTAGAGTAAAGTGCCTGTATTACAGCAATGGTCTGCAAGATCCAACCCTCGGTGCATGAGTATGCAACTAACTGGGAAAGCTGTTCCTGGATACTTCTCCTGAGTTCATTACTGGGCTAAAAGATCAAGAAAAACAAGAGTGCATGGAGACTAAGAAGCAAGAGTCCAGTAGCACCTATAAGAGCTTTTGTGAGTCACAAAAGCTCATACACTACCACAAATTTTGTTAGTCTTATAGGTGCTACTGGACTTTTGCTCCTTTCTACTGCTACAGATAGACTAACAGTGCAATCCTATACAGAGTTACCCCAGTCTAAGCCCATTGAAGTCAATGAGCTTAGACTGGAGTAACTCTGCTTAGGATTGCACTGTAATATGGCTACCCATCTTGATCTATGGAGTCTAAGAGTACGCAAGCATACAGATTATACTGTACACTGTAACAACTACTCATGGAACACAGATATTAACGCTTGTCTTATAAATTTCCATTCTTTATAGATTAGGCTTGTAAGTGCCTTGACCTTTCTCATAACCAAAGAATTTTTGGCTCATCGATATATTCTTCACTACATGGACCTTTTCACTCTTGGGATTTGATTTATGTCATTTATACCATGCTCTTCTCCCCAAAGGAGACCCAGAGTACCTTACATTGTTGCCCTCTCCTCTATTCTAACCCTGTGAGATAAGATTAGGGGGAGTGTGCGTATTAGCTAATGATATAAACACATAATCATTTGCAGAGATGATGTCCGAGTATTTACCAACTTTTGACACTCATAACTTGATAAATGTTTACATACATACACATTATAAAATTATGATTATTACATTTTTATCTAAGAAGATCGGAGCCAAGTACACAGTTCCACCTGTCTCCCATTCTATTCTCACAACATATGTAGGCGGAAGTTATACAGAAAGACAGAATAGCCACTTGAAAACATGAACCTGTCTATCAAGGTCAGTACTGTGTTCTCTGAAAAACAGTAACTCTCCTGTGTCCCAGGTAGAGGTCTTTCCCATCACTCAATCTTTTTAACTGAAGGTAACAAGGACTGAACCTGGCATCTTCTGCATACAAAGCAGATGCCCTACCACTAAGCCTTGGTCCAGGTCAGCCAGTAAACTTTGTGGCTAAGCAAAGATTTGAATCCGGACTTCTGGATGTAAAAAAAAATGACCTAATACTCTTTCATTATTATAATTCTTGAGTAAACTTTTGGGGTTTGGACTGCAAGTATGTTGCATAAAGAGCCTTCTTACCCCAATAATGCTCAGTCCTTGTAGGTATTCTTGGCGAGGCTGAGCTTGTGGAACACATCCGGCTAGGACAACTTTCTTTTTTCCTTCTTGTGCTTTTCTAAAAAAGTATACAATGATTACTGTCCTTTAATAGCACAGCAAGAATACAGAACATGAACAATGAAGTATGATATGAAGAAAAATACAGAATTCCAGACAAAGGGAATCTTTGGCTGTAGGTATCTTCTGAAGAAGAGTCAGAAAAAGGTAGACTTTTACCAATAATTCTAGGGGAATAACTGGAATGTTTAACCTAAGTCAAACTTTAACCATATGAGACATATGACATGCAATTCCAAAACGCACAGAGGACTCATATTTATAAGGGAAGCACAGCAGAAATTATAGTTAATGAGATAAGTAATTTTCACTGGTTCTTTTTCATAATGGTACTTGGTTGTTCTGAGTACTTCACAAAAAGAAAAAAAAACACTAATGTATATTCCAGCATGCCCATGCAATTTCTAATCAGAGAATGCCTACTCTAAGCAATACCCAGTGGTGACTTTTCTTGCAGTAGGCAAGTAACTGAGTATGCAGTTTTCATGCCAGGTTGCTGCCATAGCCATTCTTTTGGTGGACACCTTTGTAAAACTGTTGCTGACAGGATGTTGGCGATAATAATGAACTTAATGGTGCAGAAAGTGCTTCCAAAACAGCTGAGTACGAGAATTCAAGAGGTACACAAACAATCTATATTATATATTTTAACAAAGCAAAACTAACAGTTCATAAATATGTTCAAACAGTATATGATTGCCTTGTGTGTGTGTATGTACGTACACACACACCTGTGGAATTACAATCACAGAGTCTGGCTTTATAAGAAGAAACCAGAAACAAGCAAAATACAGTAAAATTTTATCACCATGTAAGATGAGATCTATAGCTTCTACTCTGCATGTGCATGCATGCGTGTATAAAGAATAAATGCCATTGCTCAGGTGAGCTGACAGGTAAAACAGGTTGGATCCAGCACTACATTCTCACGGGCACAAGTACTTCCACCTGCAGAGTATGGTAGCCCAAAACATCCACCCCACATTCTGTTCCTGGGGGAGAAGGGCTTTTTGGGAAGCATTTCAGGCTGCCATGGGGATGAGAAGGAGAGAAAGCTGCATTCCACAGGCAAAGACCTGGCACCCTCAGAATCGCTGTGCTGGATCCAAACCACTGTAACACGCAAATCAAAGCAAATGATTTGAGTGTTCAATCTTCTGTAACCCGATACCAGCGTACTAAACCAGGAGAGAGCTTCTCATCAGGGCCTTTCAAGCGTCCCTAAAGCAGGCTTGTTAAAGCTGCCACTGTTCTCAGTAGCAGCCTCTTCCACACCATAAAATGCCTTTCTGGGTATGCCAAAAAGGAACTCACTCTTAAATTTAATTATCCAGAGCATTTTAATCAGCATTTCTCTGAGATATGACATTACAATTTCAGGAAACAGTGTAAAGCAGAATTGTTACAGTGTATTTGTTATGTATTTTCTGGCAACGGTATTTCATTTAGTTTTTAAACTGGTGTGATTGTCATAATTCGCCACCTTAAGTCTTTCTTTGGAGAAAGAAAGTCTAAAAATGTCTTAAAGAAGTTTTACAGTTCTTTCTCCTCAAAAACATTTAAACAGGTTTCCCAACTCCTCTTAGAAAAAAACTCATCAATCTTGCTTGATGTGTTAAGTGGTATGTTAATAGTTTTGATAACCTTAACATTTTGCCAAATGTTCATGAAATATATGTAGGAATTGTGACTATTTTTCAGAGCAAATAGCACAGCAAATATTAAATTTACCTCTCTTTAATTTAAGGTTATCCCTACAGACCTTTATATATTCTCAGAATTTCATTTCATACTATACATTATGAGGTATTTTTAATTATATTTTTCTCTAGATAGGAACCAAAGTATTCAAGATTACTTCTTTTTAATACTCTTTAATGAGGTCTGTTCAGATTAACAAAAGCTTTAGAAATCTAGCTATAAACGGAATATTGCTAGAAAAGCATTAAACTGTTTACACCAAAAGAATACCTCATGGAATTTAAGTAGCATAAACAAATACCTCTCCATTTTCAAAACCTTTTCTACATTTGCAATTAAATGAACTTTACCTTGAATTCTCAATTTAATTGCCTCAGAACACTTTCCTTCCAGACATACAGTTCCATTTAAAATTGATTTACAAAATCTCACTACATAGAATTTTAATAAGGTCAATTTTCTTTTAAAGTCTTGGCATGCTGGAACAGTGTTTCTGAAATTAGAATCCAGGTATCCCGATGGGAGGCGGGGGGCTTGAGGGTACACCAGAGGGTCTGTAAGTTCTTTGCAAGGACACAGAACAAGCCCTTCTCATGCCCATCTGGATACCAAGAAACTTTCAGGTTAAGAATTAGAGTAGAAACATTTCTCCTCAAGAAGAGGAATAACATCCGTTTTCCCCTCTTTCAAACAGGAGGAGTTTGTAAAGCCAGAAATGGTCACTTAGCTTCCAGGTAGCCTGAGATCACCAACCAGAAAGCACATTGAGTGGCTGCTGGGATCTAATAGGTCAGCTGTAGGAACTCTAATTGGCTGAGGAGCACCACGGTGGTACTGTCCTAATTCAGTCACAGTAAGGTATGAAATTAACTGGTTCTAATTCCATTTTCCAAGGCAAAGGACATCATCACAGAATTAAAGAGATACTATTCTTCAATCTTCATCCAAAGACAGAGGTGATAATCAATGTCATATTACAAGTTCAGGTTATTCCCTAAGTACTTAACAGAGGTCTAAGGACACTACTGTCACCTTCTGGACTGCATCAATGAAAAAAGGAAGAGATGCGTAACAGGCCAGGGTTCCTAAACACATCCTGTAGTTTTCTTCTACAATGGTAACTTTAAAAACTTGGCCAGCCCATAACTCAGGGTTATCGGACCCCGGAATCTCAAAAATGACATTCATGGGGCACAGCCTGATGATGTCACATTGAGCAACTGTACTAATGGCACAGCTTCCACTAAACACTAGAAATTATGCCACAATACCTGTGAATGTCTGCATGCCCGAAGTCGTGGCATTAAAGAGATGTGGCAAGAGGAGGTTTATATTTTGTAAACCACTCTGTGTGGGCGTTAAGTTGTCCTGAAGGGTGGTGTCGTGAGTCAGCCTCAGCCTTGACTGGCCACCTTACCTCTTGCCTCAGAGTCCTCCTCAGAAGACGAGCAGGAAGAGCCAGCAGAGGCTACTCTAGAGCCAGAGCCAGCCATGGAAGAGCCAGCAGGGTCTACTCTGGAGCCAGAGCCAGCTGCTGCTCTAGAGGAAACTCAGCAGGAGCAGCCAGAAACCTCTGCGCAGACTGGTGGAAACAAAGACTCCCCCAGAGCAAAAGAGAAGCCTGAGTTCCCTGGGCCAGCAGAGAAGAGGAAGAATAAAGCGAAGGCAGCTCTGTGGGAGCGGAAACCACTCCCTGCAATCAGAGCCCTGGAACTGCCTTGTACCTTGCCCTGCTGAATGACTTACCGGACTCTGACCTTGGCCTGCCCCCTAGACTCTCCCTGCTGCCTGCTCCTCCATCTGATGGACTCCTTGACTCTGACCCCTGGCTTGTTTGTTGGACTCCCACCTGTCTGCTCCTCTGCTGGACTGACACCTTGGCTCTGACCCTCAGCTTGCTGTGACTACTTGCCTGCCTGTTCCTCAGTTGGACTGGTGCCTCTGGCTAGGTTGCGACAGGTGGTATAAAATTGAATGTTCTTATGTTATTATTGCTTCAGGCTCTCACCCATCACTGCCTCTCACCATTTCAATTTTATATTTTTATATTTTTTTAAAAAATATATACCATTTTTCTCCCTCACAGGAATCCAAATCAGCTTATCACATTGTTCTCCACTCCTCTACTCTATCTTCACAACCACGCTGAGAGATTATGATGGGCCCCAGGTCACCTGGTGAGCTTCCACAGCAAACTGGGGATTTGAATATAGTTGCCCCAAGTACTCATCCAATATTCTAACTGCTACACCACACCAGCTCTCCCCCACTGCCTCTCACCATTGCTGTCCTCACAGAGGAGTCACAGCACCCAGTGTTCCTTCCCGCCTCATTTTCCAGGCATCTTGAAAGATAATACCACAATCTGTGCATGCACAACAGGAATTGTCACAGCATGCTGCTGCGATGACAACGGCAAAACGCTGGCGGCCCCCATCCCCAAATCTACTGCCTTAAGCCACCACCTCGTTTTGTCTTATTGTACAGCCAGCCATTTTTGACACCCATACACAGTAAAACACAGTAAAATGAAAGTTAACTGTGGGCTAAATGCAGTTATTTATTGCCAGACTGCTTCTGATCTCCAATTTACATATGCACTTCTTAAAAGAACCTGGCATGCACCAGACTCCCATAAGCCATTAAGTGTGCAATTAGAGAGAGATCCCAACTTGTTGCCCTGAAGCCCTGAGAGCAAGTGGCATAGCCTGAAACCTAGCAACTGGCTTTGCCTAGAGGTTTTGGCTTTATTTGAAGGGCAGCTTGGTACAAAGAGAATGAAGAAGAATAACCTAATGGATAAAGAAAATGTCCTGGCTCTTGCATTGGGCACTCTGCCTTTTTGCTGCTGTGTATCATCAAGTACAAGTATGAATTAACAAGATGAAATATTTGAAGTTGCCCCTTAAAAATTACACTGGCTCCACAAAAGAAGTTTTTCCCTTAGGTTCATCCCACGCCTCTGCTGTAACATTTAATGGTCTGCAATCATACAGGCCTTCACACAATCAGTCCTGGCACATGGCTCTAGGCCTTTAAAAGCTATCCTAGCACCATATAATGAACTCAAGGATGAATGCTAGCCAAATTCCCCCCAGCCAGCTTGGTAACATTAGTTTTTTCTGCTGATGGGGCATGGTCTGCCTTCTGTTGGACCTCTGTGTTCTGCCAAGTTTGCTACTCTTTTCTGTCGAACGTCATTTTGTTTTAGTGTCATTTTGTAACTTCCTTAATAAACTTATATATGGAATATTCAGAGAGCAATCCTAAGCAGACCCTGCCTGGGCCTATTCATTGGTCCTCACTCCTAGGAAACTGTTTCCTTTTGCCCTGTTAAGAGTCTGGCGAATTGTGCAAGCTTACTTATCTCAAAATAATTCCTTCAAGTTTCCCTTTATTGCCAGAATCTTTACAAGTAGTACTCCTCTAAATTCCACCAACCCTCGTAAGAACGTTGAAGACAGTTGCTTGAGCATCCCATTACATAATTAATACAGCAGTATTCTAAGCCTTTTTCTAGGCATACAGATTTGCCTTGGCAAAAACAAATGACGTTTTATCTCCCCATACATCTTTCATATGAAATCAAATCTTTTGCAAATGCATTTTTTCATATCTTAAACAAGAGCATGAAAGAAACTAATCATGAATTAAAGCATATTTATCTCTCAGTCATGCCCTTCCTCCACGGAGCTCAGGGAAGCACACATAGTCTGTGTTTCAATTATCCTCACAACAACCCTGAGAGACAGGTTAGGCTGACAGAGGGCAATGGGTATATGCCACCAGCAAGCTTCCATGTCAGAGCAGAGATCTGAATTTGGGCCCTATGTTCTAGCAACTATGCCAAACTAGCTCCAACATCTTGATTCAAAGAGCTACATCCTATCACCTATCATAATATTTGTTATTTCATCCAAATTTGGTATTACTTGCCACTAGGGATGGACGATTTGAGTTTCCAATTTGGGTACAGTACCTGAATTGGACCCGATTCGCAATGATTCGGAAACCCCAAATCAAATCCGCTTCGGGACAAGGGGTTTAAATGTCCCTTTCCGTGCCGCTCTGCAGCGGCACAGAAAGGTGCATTTAAACCCTGATCAGCTGCTTGGTTGGGGAGATCTCTGCCAAGCAGCTGATCCAGCTGGTGGGGGTTTAAATGCCCCTTTCCATGCTGCTGTGAAGTGGAGCTGCGAAGCTGTGGCGGCAGAGGGGGCAGCTTCCCTGCCACCCTGCTGGTGCGGCGGCGGCAGCAGAGGCGCCGCAGGCCCCAGAGGAGCTGGCTCTGGCCTTCCCCGGTGCCCTGCTGCCTGTTGCAGTGGAGGCAGCATGGGTCCTGGCTTCAGCCTTCTGCACCACCCTGCTGGCTGCTGTGGTGACAGAGGAGGTGGTGCAGGTCCTGAAGGAACCAGCTCCAGCCTTCCCTGCTGCTCTGCTGGCTGCTGCAGCGGCGCGGGCCCCGGAGGAACCAGCTCTGGCCTTCATTGCTGCCGTGCTGGCCGCTGCAGCGGCAGAGAAGGTGGTGCAGGCTCTGGAGGAGCAGGCTCCGGCCTTCCTCACTGGTCAGCTGATTGGCCTCCCCTCTCCCTGCTGGTCAGGTAAGTGGGGTGGATGGGTTTGCCCCAGGGGGGTGGGGGGTTTGCTCCCCATCACTTCAGTATGCTCCAAATCTTTTACGAAGCATACCGAATTGAACTAAATACCAGAATCCCAAAGCTTCTGGATTTTGGGGTTGCATTCCCCTACTTGCCACACACTTTTAAACAATTTTTTTGTTAACATAAAAGCAGGCTAGATCTTTAAAGGACAAAGAAGCACGACAGTAATTAATAAAACTGTCAGCTACCCAGCACTGTAGAAACACTAAGATCTCGTTGAAGTCATAGAAACACAAGCATACTTCATTTAACATGCTCAATGCAATTTACAACACATGGGGAAAATCCTATGCTTAAATTCAGAAAGGACAACATTGTAATCCATAAATGCCATGTTACTTTTTTCTTTGTAATGAAAACCTCCTGCTTAATCTTTCTTCAAATTCAGCCATTTCTTTAGAATGAATCTGTCACAGCTTACTGATTTTTCAGGAGTTTACTGAGACTACCATAATCTCTCTTCCTTTCCTAACTGACTCATAATAAAGCTTCCATGCTTTAACTTCTAAAAATTCTCCATACAGAGAAAGAACTTACATCTCTGCTGATTCAGCTGTGGGGGGGACTGAAAATGCAGAGTGTAACCATAATAACAACATTCGATTTATATACCGCCCTTCAGGACAACTTAATGCCCACTCAGAGCAGTTTACAAAGTATGTTACTATTGGTTGTTGTAGATTCCCCGGGCTGTATAGCCGTGGTCTTGGCATTGTAGTTCCTGACGTTTCGCCAGCAGCTGTGGCTGGCATCTTCAGAGGTGTAGCACCAAAAGACTATTACTATTATCACCCATCCTCCGTCAGCTGCACTGGTTACCGGTTGAGTATCGGGTCCGGTTCAAGGTTCTAGTGCTGACCTATAAAACCCTATGCAGACTGGGCCCAGCATACCTTCAGGATCGCCTCTCCCCATATGTTCCCCAGAGGTCACTTCGATCAGCCAATAAGCACTTGCTGATGTTCCCTGGCCCCAGGGGGGGTCCACCTGGCCTCTACCAGAGCCAGGGCCTTTTCGGTCCTGGCTCCAACCTGGTGGAACTCTCTGTCTGAGGAAACTAGGGCCCGGCAGGATTTGTTATCTTTCCGCTGGGCCTGCAAGATGGAGATGTTCCGCCAGGCATTTGGTGGGGGCTAGGCTGTCCTCTCGCCGGCCATACTGCTGAAGACCGTCCACCACCCATGTAGGAGGTCGTAAGTGTGATGCAGGGCATGATGCAAGAGCCAAGCCTTGTGTCTAAAATGCTGTATTTTAAAATTTATATCCGCCAATTTTAATTGTATATGGAATAATGTTTTAATGTTTTTATAATGTTTTTATTGTTTTTAATCTTTATGTAAAAATCATATGTTGTTATACCGCCCTGAGCTTGTCTGACAGGGAGGGTGGTCTAGAAGTGCAATAAAATAAATAAATAAATAGAAACTTTAAAGAGAGAGAAGTTAAATCCATTATCTGCTTGTACTGTGGGTGCAGCAGCTGAACATAGAAGATTCCACGATGGCACAACAGAACTCTTTCTGCAATCCATATCATTGCCATTTACTATTCTCTGCTGCTACAATCTTCACTCCTGCATTGCTTCAAGGCCAAAGATGGCCATCCTGGCCCTTTCAAGGCAAACTGAAAGCTGACATAGTCCTGTTTTGGTCTTTAGAGCTGGAAAGTTATACTACAGAACTATGGCAGCTATGTATGTATTCTCCCTCCACCTATGATTAAAGTATTCATTTTCTTTGCAAAGAATCTTACAGTTTCCTTTGCAGGCTAATTAGACAACATTTTGCAAGTTGCACAGTAAAAGTAAATACCATTCATACCCATTTACTTCAATACCTCAGGTGTTTCATTAGGCTGCCACATATATGCCAAGAATATATATCTACAATATATCTGAACTGGGTCACCAGTTGATTTCTGAGCTCAATTTAGGTTTAAACTTTAAGAACCTAGACAGCCTGGGACCACAGTATCTCAAGGACCACCTTCTCCCATAGAGACCTACCCAGAGCTGATATGCGTAGAGGTCACAGTCTGTGGGCCTCCACCAGCAAAGGTGAGGTAGATGGCCTCAAAACAGAAAGCCTTTCCAAATGGAGGGGAGGGATCCCACCCTGATTTCTGTGACAGCAGCACCGCAGAGGCTATTCTTTATCCTCATAATCCTTCCTTGGCAGTGCTTGGTCAGTTGGTAAAATCATTCTCTTTTAATGGGCTTTTAGAGTTTCCTTGCAAGATGTATTTTAATGTTTGCTCCTGTTATGAGATTAATGCTTTCTAATATTATCTAGTGAGTTTTTACTGTGCTAGCTTTGGTGTGTTTTTTTTAATCTGCTGATTGCTTTTGCTATTGTATTGTGAAATGAGGATCCTCTGTGGGAAGTAACAGTAGAAATATTTTAATAAATAAGTTAATAAGAAAAAGTCTACTAAAGGTTATACAAATGGCTAAAATCAAATGTGCCAATAGTCAGCCAATATTTTTTTTAAAAACCTTAGTAAAAGTCTTTAAGCAGACACAATTCCCCCTTCTCTCACACACAGAATGAAGTAAGATGGCACGTACTCTGATACTATGTACATCATATAGTAATGCTTTTTAAAATTTGCAATAGCTATTTCCCCTGTGTATTTCAATGGCCCATGAATTCATTTCCAAACGAACGATTATCCAGTATAAATTGTACAAGAATTTTCAGGCACCATCATCCACTGAGTGTAGATCTAAAATCTCAGGGGAGGAAAAACTGTGCTAAATATTTTTCATGAGTGAGGGATCCACAAAGACTTGTGGGGGCATCTCATTTCCCCACCTCCACTCTTTGCTCTTTCCCATTCCAGAAAGTCCCACAGCTTCTCCCCCTTTCCTGCTTCATTCTCTTCCCACCCATCAGCCAACTTACCTTTATCTGGTTCCCTGTCTTCAGCTCTCCCAACTTCCCTCTATCTGGTTTTCCCTGAGAAAACTCTACTTGGTTGTGGCTGCTGGGTTATGCAGTGCCAGTTATTAGCCGGACTCAGTTGTGCAGTAGTGGTTCAAGCTTGCATCTTTCAGATCCTAGTTTAAACCTCTCTAACCGCTAATCTCTCTAACTGCTTTTGTGGGATGGTTGCAGTTAACCAATAGCAAGCAGCTGCCTTGAGTCATGCAAGTAGGGTGGTTGGTGAGCGGCTTGGTGGTTGCTAGGCCTGCTCTTCTGTCAAAGGTCAGAACAGCCCTGGAAAGGACCCTGGCAAGAATCAAAGCTTGAAGCTGACAATACTGTTACAGCAGCCTAGCAACTCCTATACTAGCCACTGAGACAACATTTATTTCTTAAAGCTACAGGTACGGCTTCTATTATTGGGGGTAGGGTGTTAACTTCTCCAATGTAGCTTTTCTTAGATTGAGACTTTATTTGTAGGAAGGTATGTCTTATCTGTATATGGGCCTAATCTCCGGATTCAAGTTTCCAAAGATAAGAAATAGATATAAAAATACTACACTTTGGATAAAGGATTGCCATCTAGGACTCAGGATTGAGGCTTCCTCCCATACCCCAAGTGGCCATTAAACAAAAAATCAACAGACCAATATTGCCACCTGCTGGTAATTATTGAACAATATGCAATACAGTTTAATGAAACACAATCTATGCTGATTTAAAGAAGTTAAAATGAATGTCGTTTTCCATTTTTCCAGGCCCAATTCAAGAATTACAAGAGTGTTCAGCTTCTGAAAGACGGCAGTAATCCAGATTAATTTATTCTCCATCTCCATTTTATTTATGGAACCAGGACCATCAGAAGAGGCCGATACTGCCAAGTATGGTTGATGGTCCCCTCCTGGGGACGGAGGATCTCCCACTCCCATCCTCCACTCCCTGCCCCTGCTTGCCTGGCTGGCGAGGGAGGCACGGGCCTCCCAGGGGTGCATTCCTGGGTGGTATGGCATGCTCCTGTGGGCCTGATCTGGCCTGAATTGGGCTGGATCGGGCCACTGTGGAGCGAGGTAGCACTCCCATGCTCTGCAGCAGCCGGATCCAGGCCGATTCAGGCCCAAATTGGCCTGCATCTGGCCAGATTGGGTCGCTGTGGAGCACAGGAAGAATCCTGCACACTGCAGTGGCCTGTTCTGGGCTGATCTGGGCCGCTGCAGCACGCAAGGGCACTCATGCACTCCACAGCGGTGCGATTTGAGCTGAATCTGGCTTGATTCAGCCAATGAGATACCATCACTTCTCAGAAGTGATATCATCATGCAGGCCCCGGAAGTGCGTGCAGAGCAGGTTAGGTGCCAGGTCCCCCACTTCCCACCAGGAGAACAGGGGGACCTGGCAACCCTACTGCTAAGGCACCTACTGATCATGCTCCAGCAGCACCAGAGGCCACCTTGCCAGAGCCTGCAAGGGAGACCTTGCCATCGGCCTCTAAGACAGCCACTATGCTTTTGCCGGGCAGGATGTAAACTCAGGCTCATTGACATCAACAGGCCAGGGTCAAGGTAGCACAAAGGAAACAAAATGTCAGATTGGCAGTGCACAATCTCTGCCTGGATCCAGAAGAGGATCTTAACAGGATCTTGGCCAAAGCACAGGAACCTCAACACCTACCAGCAATGGCAGCTGAGCCAGATTAATTTTCAGCTTATTCAGGCTGAAGCTTGGGAAGACTGCACTGCTGGATCAACTGTTTAACTAGGCACAAGCCTTGCGCTCCTTGCATCCAGTGGCACCCAGGTCTCACCAGCTAATCCTGAGGCCCTGCTCCAGGGGATATTAGGCTAGGCCTGCCAGCATAGTGCAGAACATAGCTAATAACATCTTCACAGCCACTCACAAGCAGACATTAATAGGTGATGTTGCAATGAGGTTCTCATTCTGGATGTGTATTGATTAAAAATTAATAGAAACTGAAAAACTAGATATAGTATGCTACATATCAGCTTCCTGATATGGTATGCTACAGTTTTCTCATATTAAGGCACAATCTCAGAATTTGATGTCAAAACTGCCTATGAAGGAGAAAGAATTCTAAGCTCTACATGTGGGGTGCAAAATTGATACAGAATTACTTCTGACAACCTGAATTCTCTTCCCACCACACTAATTCTGAGGAAGCACAGTTGTATGAGAGGATTATTTCACTTTTGTTCCTGCACAAACTGGATTAATAAAATTCTACTAAGAAATGGTATTCAGACCCAGGAGGTACAAATATTCATTTTTAAAAGTTTATTTAACTAGACCATATTGTAATTTAAGTCCTTAAGACCTTTTTTCTAACAAGACCTTACCTGAAGCAAGCACCCTAGTTTCAGGACCTTCACCGTCGCCTCTTTATCCCCTTATTCATTTCCATTACTTCCTGTAATTCCTTTCACACATTATCTTTCCCTTATCTTTCTTAATATGGTCTTCAAATGCTTTGATCAGAATCCAGATCATTTGTGTGTTCTGTAAATCACTAAGCTATGGCTAAACAAATGCTAATCCTATCATTCAGAGCCCATTGTATTCCATGGTTTATTATTCAATGTTAGTAACTGCAACATCACCAAAATAGTGTGTGATATGTATGTGTGTGTGTATTTGTATATATATGTGTGTGTGTGTGTGTGTGTGTGTGTGTGTATGTATGTATGTATGTATATGTGTGTATATATAAAAACAGATTAACAAAGTCAATTTCATTAAAAATTATGGATGCAGTAAAATGGATTTTTTCAAAACCTGGACTCAGAAAAAAATGCAAGCCTAAGCAGCAAATTTTTCCTGAGTTATGACCATGGCACTTTACAGGTATCACCGTCCTTTATGCAAAGCATAAAATGGTTGAAAAACACAACACGTTCCACAGGAATGAGCTGCACTCCCCTGTAGGAGGTGGTTCATAGCTTGGGGGTGCTGCTGAATCCTGGTCTACAGCTGGAAGTTCAAGTCTCCTTCATGGCACATAGTGATTTTTATTAACTACACAGCTAAGGTCCGTGAGAGTTGGCCATGTAATTCAGTGGTCTGTGCTGGGCTGCCTTTGCAAAGTTTTTGGAAGCTTCAATGCATGCAAAAATGTGGCAATCAGATTGCAGTTGGGGTTTGCATGTAGAGAAAATGCCTGTGCTAAAGTAGCTGCACTGGCTGCTTGTTTCTGAGCATGATTCAAGGTCCTGGTGGTTAACTCTGAAGCCCTACGCAGTTTGAGACTGAGGTACCTGCCTGTACAATAGCCCAGCTCGCCAGTTATACTCTCTGTAGGTAAGGTAGACTGCAATGACAGGGTTTGTTCGCTGGCAGTGTTCAGTGGTGGCACCCTGCCTGTATAGTGAGTCTTTCTGGTGGTTCTCTGCAGGCATTCATACACCAACAGTACAATCCTAAACACAGTTACTCCAGACTAAATCAATTGATTTCAATGGGCTTAGATTGGAGTAACTCTGCGTAGGGTTGTACTGCAAATGAAAATTTCTCTTTTCTCAGTCTTTTAAAGGATTTTTATCCCATGATTTACCTGGTTAATATATCTTCTCTTAAGGCCCAAATCTAAATATCTTAGATATTTTAAGGCCTGTATTCCTCCTATGCTGGTTTTGGCTTGCTTTTATGAGGCTTTGTGTTGATTTTATCACCAATATACTAATGTTTTTACAGCTGATGGTTTGATATGTTTTGATGACTAGGTTAGTTTAATTGGGTAGATCATTTAAATTTAAATCTTAGTTATTTTACTTATTTTAGGCTGGAAGTGATCTCTCAAACAGACGCACTGGAGAGGTGGCATTGCAACCTTCTAAATAAGTAAAGTGATTAAGTACTGCACGCATACGTGCTTTGGTACAATTCTATGCCTACATTTTCCCTCCAGAGATAACTTGTCCAAAATTGTACAGCAGCTCTGAAAGTAAGGTATTGTTATGAAAACAAAATAAGTATGTTGTGAAAGTATGAAGGTAGTGTCTATACTGAATATGCAACTGTAGTTTCACAGTATGCAATTCCTGAGTACCTGGGTCTAAGACACTTTTGACTTCCACTTGAAAACTCCTCAAAGGATAATTATCTGAAACTGAAAGCTTAAAGAAGTAAAACTTTAAAAAGAGTACCCACAGGAACATATACCTGACAATATCTAAGGTACTCTCAAAGTAATTTTGAAAATAATACTGTCATGTTTTCAAGCATTGTTTGGGGGGAAAGATCAGTGTTCACCCTTAACTATAGGTCTCATTACTTCATGGCATCAAAATTCAGAGAGATACACAAAAAAGAAAGGGAACAGAGGTCAAATGCAGTCTAGATTAAACAATGCAAAAGCTGTACATCTCCTAGAGAGAAAGAGGTATCCCAGGGTGTAGATATCCCATAATACATTTTTTACATTAGCTCCAAGTCAAAGATAACAAAGGTTGTCAAGGTGATGTAGTTGTTACAGGAGATCTGGAGGGCAGGTGGAAAAACTGAATCAGGAAGTGGGTTAACAGCTCTGGAAAGTGGCCAGACTTTAATCACTAAAGATTTTAATTACTCAAATGGATTGGTAAAATGAAGACAGAAAAAAAATCAGCTTCAAATACTGGACCTCGTTTCTGGATATAATAATAAGATTACCTTCAAAGTTTGCTAAAGAATATATATAATCAGAACTGGACCTACTGGAAGGAAGTTGAAAGTAAATGAAATGTGACAATCATTTTTATCAAACCAGAGAATAAGGCAAAGTAGTAAGAAAGCCACATGCTTAGACTAATTAAAAAGTTTCAAAGATAGTGTTGCAAATATTATAGTATACTTTTGTACAGAAATTATCAATTCGAGAAGGCATCAAACATCTGTAGGCAACAAAATTCAGATATAGGGGTTATTTTGGTTGATGATCAGGCCATGACAATGTAGGTGGCGTCCAAAAGAAATACTTCCTCTTTGACTTTGCCCTTGAAACAACAATGTACAAATTCCATTATACAGCCTTGGGAATTAAACAAATCCTTGTTACAACAATAGCTTGTAAAGAAATTTTTGCTAAGATGTGACAGCAAAAAAAAATATGCATTGTATCGTTGGTAGTATATAATACTATGTGCTCTGTTAAGATCCACTCTTTCAGGAATGTTAAGTGTTTCCTTTACATTTTATCTCTGTCATGTGAGAGCCTTTCTGGACAAATTACAGTAAAAGCTTTGTTACTCAGCACTTAATTATCCTTTTAGCCAGCATCAAAGGGCAGGTTCCTGCCCCTCCACTGACACACCTCTGTACACCACACTCTGTGTCTCTAGACAGCCAGCTTGACACCTCTGACTGTTGCTGGACTTCTGACAGATGGTCCTGCCACCTGATTATTCTCGGATGTCTCCTCACTCAGACTGCTGTGAGTAGAGGGATCCTGGACGGCAGATGTGCTTGTCTGCCTGCTTCACAAGACAGCTCCCTGGCTTCCGGGGGGGGGGGGGATGGGGAAAAGTCCACAAGATGTGGGGGATGTAGACTTTCGCAGTAGGGTAGGGTGGGGTTTGGTCACTCTAAGTAGGGAGCACGGCAAAACAATATGCTTGAGAATTCAGCACATCTGATTAATTGGCAACACCCATTTCCCAAGAATGCTGGATAACAAAGCTTTTTAAAAACCCTTTTGCCATACTATATAAACGTTTCTCATACGTTGTATGCAATGTTTAGCCAGTACTGGATGTGTTATGATATTGGGCTGGATCTCACAATCAGGGGATACAATAATCATGGCTCTTTCCCACACACATCCCATAGCTGTTTCTCTTCCCAGAAAAGTTTGTTTCCAGAGTTGCAGAACCCATGTAGTCTAATAGCCGCATAGATTAGGAGGCTGCAGTGGAGACTGGCCAAAATCATACTCTCTTTCCTGCACTGCTAAGAATGTGAGAAAGGGTGCTTTCGCCCCCTTTCCACTGCAGCCTCCCAACCTGTGTGTTTATAGGGGGATGTGGGAAATATCTGCACCCATCAGTGCCTTCTGCTAATGGATTGTGGGATCCAACCCATTTTACATCAAGTAAACTGCCAGTCCTCCTGAGACAGCAAAATTATTGTTACAGTGTGCAGCATGTACTCACGCAAGTGTCACAGGTGCATTTGGTAATGCTTGTGATATGAGTGACAAATGATGCAAATCCCATATCCCATGCCTGTGTTACTTAATCATTAATTTTAAGACTGTTTTTTGAAACAAAGCTCTCCTCCATGTACTACCAGTGAATTTTTTAAGAATGATAATGGAAACACTACTACATAGCAAATGAAGAACCCTGAAAACACACAAACACACCCCCTGTGGTGTAAAAAACACCATCGAATATGATTATGTTCCGTGCCAGAAGTATTCCTCATGAGACCAGTATACATGTACATCCAGCCCTCAAAATAGCTATTTGTGGGTGATATTTCTAAGAATCAAAAAACTACTCATGATGGATCCCAGAGTGTTCAACAATGCCAGAGGAGGGACTGAAGAAGGAATTTTGTCTGGCATAAGGAAGTTCACAGAAGAATGACAACATATCATGAGTTTTAGATCTTAACATTTATGCCACCTTTGTTGCATGGATTCCAACACATTCAGGCAAGTAAAAGGAATTAGAAAGGCAGAACAGATATGACAACCATTCTATCTGCTTTCTTCCAAGATGCTACTTCTTTCCACTCATTCAGCACTCTTTTCCATGGTGTGGGCATTACTCTAGCACTAGAAGCTTCCTCTTCATGCCACACCAGTTTCAATAAGTAAGCCAGGATGCACCTAGCACCAGAAGAAAGCACTTCACAGCAGAAGACTGCCTCCATTACAGATGAAGAGGGGTGCAAACGGAAGCAAGGCTTAAGAGTCTGAGATTCTGAATTAGCTTGGTGTACTTTGCTAAGATATTTTGGAGTGAATTCCCAAAGGGTGCAAACCCTGTAAATTAGCTGCTTGGGATGCATGGGACACTATATGAGATCATGTCATTGCAATTGCTGGAGTATGCGCTTTGTGGCTCACAAGGGGGGGGGGGGACAGACTCATGTCAACATTCTTTGACCACCCAGACCTCTAAAGCTTACATGAATATATGATTCATTTCTAAAGATTACAGGCCCCAAACCAACCAACAGCCTTCCTGATGATACATGCATCATACAAAATCCCTAAACAACACTTAGATGCTTTCTGGAAGCACATTTACAGATAAATCCTACCCATGTTTACTTAGAAGAGTTCAAATGAGTGAGCATAGTGTTCTCTGAATCTGCAGTCCCAAAGAGTAACCTTAAAGCCTGACTTTAGAAAGCACAATCTACTGAGAATATGGATGCCAGTTATATTTTATATACTACCTCTAAAGGCGTATTAACATATATAAATATCATCAAAGTATTCTACTATGATACAATCTAGTCTTGCTTTTAATGTACAAACAAGTATACTACAGCACTGGTGAAAGGCACTGCTTACAATGGGAAAATATTTCTGAAGTATACATTTTTAACTAGAATATTACCACAACTATTACCACAGCACTGCAGAAATTGCCTATTGGACCTAGTTCCCAATGATAAAGCTCAGAAGTGCAGTAAGTCAGTTCAAACAAAGCTTTCATGCACTTATATGGCTAAAGTTGGACTCTCATCAGGGCAGCTGCATCTGTCAAACAGTATCCAATCTGCATATTGATTTTGCTTCCTTCCATATTTGTATTTATGAAGTTCTTTGGAATATATTTAGGATCCGAAAAGATTCCTGCGTCATAATGCTAGTGTGACAAAAAACCCTCATTGTCATGGAATTTAAGGTAAGCTGGAGGCAATTTCTTAGTATGTAAGATTAAGCTTTCCACATGTTCATATCCTAATCCTTTCAAGTTAGTATTTTAAAACAGATTAAATTCAAATGCAACTTGTATATTGGAACATGCAGCCTCTAGGAGATGAGAAAATAATCAGTCACTGAAAACTGTCATGCCCTCCATCATTGCTGATGTGGTGGGAGAGAAGAAAGTTTGCAATACAGACACAGTGCAATCCTATGAAGAGTTACTCCAGTCTACACCCATTGACTTCAGTAAGCTTAGACTGGAGTAACTCTGCATGGGATTGCACTGTTAGGGTTGTAAGTGCCACCATACCAGAGGTTTGTTTTGCAGCATTCCTTGCTCTGCAGTCAGTCAGAAGTATGGTTGTTGTGGGTTTTCCGGGCTGTATTGCCGTGGTCTTGGCATTGTAGTTCCTGACGTTTCGCCAGCAGCTGTGACTGGCATCTTCAGAGGTGTAGCACCAAAAGACAGAGATCTCTCAGTGTCACAGTGTGGAAAAGATGTTGGCAGGTCATTTGTATCTACTCAGGAGGGGTGGGGTTGAGCTGAGTCATCCTGTAAGAGTTTCCCAGGGTGTGGAATGCTAATGGAGGGAGGCTTCACTGTATCCTGAGGAGGTTTATTTGCATATGGATTGGTGCTTGATGTGCTAATCTTCTCTGCAGGGCTATTGTTGAGTATAGAGTGTTTTGTTAGCCTGGTGTTTTTCAGAACTGGAAACCATGCTCTGTTCATTCTTAATGTTTCTTCTTTCCTGTTGAAGTTTTGCTTATGCTTGTGAATTTTAATGGCTTTCCTGTGCAGTCTGACAAAGTAGTTGGAAGTGTTGTCCAGTATTTTAGTGTCCTGGAATAGGATAGTGTGTCCTGTTTGAGTTAGGCTATGTTCAGCCACTGCTGATTTTTCAGGTTGTCCAAGTCTGCAGTGTCTTTCATGTTCTTTTATTCTTGTCTGGATGCTACACTTTGTGGTCCGATGTAAACTTGTCCACAGCTGCAGGGTATACGGTATACTCCTGCAGAGGTGAGGGGGTCTCTACTGCTGGCGAAACGTCAGGAACTACAATGCCAAGACCACGGCAATACAGCCCGGAAAACCCACAACAACCATTGTTCTCCGGCCGTGAAAGCCTTCGACAATAAGTCAGAAGTATGTTTGACTATTTTTACGTATCCTTCCTGAATAGGCACCTCTGATTGGCAGAAACTCTATCAGGTTACATGTTGATCTCCCATATCCTTTCACAGTTTATTTCCCTTACTGAGATGGATGCAGCTAAATAAAGAGTAAATATGGAATTGTTATAAATAGTAGTTGGACAAAAAGGAAACCTGATTAATTCTCACTCCATTGGGGAGACAGACTTGTGTAAACTGGTATTATTATGACCACTCCAACACTCTTTTGTCCTACTTGCACTTCTTTTCTCCAAAGAGACACACGCTGTCCATACTGAGGGTGTGATCCGGCACCACATAGGAGCTTTTAATCTTAGAACTCCAGGCAGAAAACACCCACATGCAAATTAAAAATAGGGATTTGAGTTACATAGCTGTAACATCACCTGTACTGCACAAAGGTTAGCTTTAAGTGGGAAGCTGTGTTGGTCTGCAGTAGAATAGCAGGACTGGAGTTCACTGGCACCTTAGAGATCAACAAGATTTCCAGCATGTAAGCTTTTGAGAGTCAGAGTTCCCTTTTTCAGAAAATCTTGTTGGTCTCGAAGGTGCCAGTGGATCCAAATCCTGCCGTACCCCACAAAGTATGAGAGAATGAGCTATACAGCGTCTCAGTCAATAACAGTATCCTTGCTCTACCATTACGCCGTCAAAACAAGGAATTTTTGTGATTTCATTTGAAGCTGCATCTTAAAGAGGTACCTATACTTTTGCAGGGGTATTAGAAATCAGGAAAGTCACATTTACAGCTGTATTCTTCATATTTAGAATAGAAAGGCTACACTGCTGAACAATTGGTGGGGCCTTTTTTTTTTTACTTGTGACCTTGATTTTCTGTTTCTGGTGTTTTTCTTTACCTTCTTCTACAACTGGGGTGATAAATCACGAGTCCAACTGATGAACAGGAGTGTTAATTTACAGCAGACTGCCTTGGCAGTTAGATACATACATATATAAACACATCTAAAATTACAAGACTAGTACATTTTGTCATGCTCACTGAATGAGCTTGAGTGGAAACTAGTAGGAACAGCTTTACTGTTAAAAAGGGAATTCCAGTAACAGCTTTTTATGCATTTAATAGTAATTGGTTGGAAGAGGTTTCCTTGTAGTGATCCATTTTGCAAGCAGGGGTGGAAACTCAAGCATAATTTCAGCACACTTAAGGGAGTTACTGAGACAAGAGGATCAAGGCAACATTCTGTAATTTTTAACGAACTGGAGCAGAGTGGTAAGCTGCAGTACTGCAGCCCAAGCTCTGCTCACGACCTGAGTTCGATACCGGCTGAAGCTGGGTTCAGGTAGCCGGCTCAAGGTTGACTCAGCCTTCCATCCTTCTGAGGTCGGTAAAATGAGTACCCAGTTTCCTGGGGGTAAAGTGTAGATGACTGGGGAAGGCAATGGCAAACCACCCTGTAACAAAAATTCTACCAAGAAAACGTCATGATGCGACGTCCCCCCATGGGTCAGTAATGACTCGGTGCTTGCACACCTTTACCTTTTTAAGAAGACAACACCACAGGTCGATACTCTCATAAGTATTCTCAAAATCACCAGAGCAATAATGGCCTACAGTTGACCCATGTGCTGGGAAGGGAGGGGGAACAGTCCCCCATATAAAAGTAGATGTGGTGTATAAAAAAGACTACCCTTAAAATTTCTTTTAAACTACTAAAAACATTTACTGTTTTTTCTTGTCTAGAGGTATGCACAAACAAATGTAACTTGAAAGGCTCATTTGCCTTTTTTTGTTCCCTAATAGATGACTAGAAATTTGGTGCCAATCATGGCTTCCTACATCATATACTAATAGCTAGGCATGCTTTTCCATTATGTACATTTAGTTGTATATCGATACATATAAAGACAAGTGTCCTGACTGACTCATTAATACCCAGCCCAAACCCCTAGACCTAGAAACGTGAAATTTGGGGAGAACGTTTCTTTTGTGATGTAGAGGCTCGCTAAGAAGGGATTTTAAGAAATTCACCCCCTAAGTGGGTAAAAAGGGGTAAAATGTGTTTTCCCATAGGGATACAGCTTCCTTGTATGGCTGGCAGAGTGCTCCCCCCTCCACCAATTGCCAACTCAGCCTCCCTGAGGTCATTTGCATATGCAACCTTGATTGGTCATCTTCCCAACATTCTAAACAGTATGTAGGACACATGCAGTACCTCAGGACACATTCAGTGACTCCCAGTCATTGAATGTGTCCTGAGGTAAAAATACACCTCCCAGTCTGCCCCTCTAGGATTGCCAATCTCCCTGTAGGGCCTGGCTTTCCTGTGTGGCTGGCAGGCTGATGGGTCCGCTGTGGAACTCTGTGTTCTGAGGTAAAAATCAATAAACTAACAGAGAGAGTAATGGAAAAAATCACAAAAAAGGAAGCAGAGCGCCGTGATAAACTAAGTAGAGCAAATAAAAATATAAAGAACCTTTAAGTCATTCAAGAAATACCAATTTGAAAAGATACATTGAATAAACAATAACTCAAAAGGCTACAAAAGTCACCCAGAATATAACAATGAGGTCACATACAAATAACCATCTGCATTACAAAGTGCAAAGTGCTATACAATTAATACAAAGTGACCAATGCAATAAATATAAAGTGACAGTGCCTTGAGTTACAAGAATTCAAATAATTTTACAGAATTTTTTTGGAATTTTTGAAAAAGCAAATATGCTAATCACAGTAAATTATATATGGAAATGTCCGTCAGTCCAACATGGTTGTTGAAGGAGTAACTGCAATGGGGGCAGTTACCTCAGCCCACCGAAACCCTGCAATGGCACCAGACTATGAGTGAAAGCCTCCACAGGAACATCAACAAGGCTACATTGTTCACTGCCAGTGCTTGGGGCGGGGGGGAGAGTTGGTGTTCATACTACACATACCACTCATACCATCAGAGAACCCCTTCAAGTTCAAGAGATTGCACTTCCCCCTCAAGGCCTGCTTTGCTATGACGATGAACAAGTCCCAGGGGCACACACTGAAGGTGGCAAGAGTTGGTTTGAGGGAGGACTGCTTCTCACATGGGCAGTTCTACGTTGCCTGCCCCAGAGTGAGCTCACCCAGCAGCCTGGTGATCCTAGCACCTGAGGGGAAAACCACCAATGAGGTCTACAAAGAAGTCCTTCAGTAGGAAAAAAAAAAAGGTTGTATGCATTTTCCACTTTATTTATTGCACTACAATCTTTTCCTTTTAAAAGCTCTTCGATAAATGTTACATTTTGAAATTCACTTCATCAGTTTTCGGCATCAACACGCTTTGCTTTATTCAAACACCTTTGTGAAGCTCAGGTACTATGCTATTATACTACAAAACTAACTCAAAAAAACCCCTCACAAACCAAAAAATGTTACATCCCCATAAGTATTATAACTGGATTTAAAGTAGTTAAATACCGTAGCAAAGCACGGGCATCAAGCTAGTGTACTATATATAAAGTTTCCCTCCAAAGGATATGGAAGAAACCATACTGTGTGAAGTAACTATCACATTACCTGGTATAACACTTCTTAACACCCTATCGAGACAATAAATAACCATTCCGGTTTTCAATCCTTCTTGCCTCTAGAATTCCTGAAACAAGATTGCGACAAAGTATTATTTCTATTTTCACAGGGGAGGCACAGCCTACTAGCTGGCTAGCAGCAGCTGAATAAGATCTGGTTGGGTTTGCTTTTCCTCTGCTCATAGTTTGTTGACCCCAGGTGTGCCCAGAGCTGTGAGCCAAAGGGTTCTTGTTCAGCTCTCAGCCCAGGGCTCGGGAAGAGGGAAGATGAACTGCTCTTTATTCTGAAGCTTCCCCACTTTTCCTGCTTGTTTGTTTGTATTGTAAGCTGCTTTGGGACCCTATTGGACAGAAAAGTGGAATATAAAAAGATTTCAAAAAATTATTCTCTAATCTATTAAAAGCCATTCAGAGGAATAAACGACCAGTCTTGCTTTTGTTCTGTATTTCAGTTTTTCAAACAAAAAACTGAGCATATATTTCATATGGAATTATGGTTGTTGCGGATTTTCCAGGCTGTATAGCCGTGGTCTTGGCATTGTAGTTCCTGACGTTTCGCCAGCAGCTGTGGCTGGCATCTTCAGAGGTGTAGCACCAAAAGACAGAGACCTCTCAGTGTGACAGTGTGGAAAAGATGTTGGCAGGTCATTTATATCTACTCAGGAGGGGTGGGGTTGGGCTGATTCATCCTGTAAGAGTTTCCCAGGGTGTGGAATACTAATGGAGGGAGGCTTCACTGTATCCCGAGGAGGTTCTTTTGCATATGGATTGGTGCTTGATGTGCTAATCTTCTCTGCAGGGCTATTGTCGGGTATAGAGTGTTTTGTTAGCCTGGGGTTTTTCAGGACTGGAAACCATGCTCTATTCATTCTTAAAGTCTCTTCTTTCCTGTTGAAATTGTGCTTATGCTTATGAATTTCAATGGCTTCCCTGTGCAATCTGTCGAAGTAGTTGGAAGTGTTGTCAAGTATTTTAGTGTCCTGGAATAGGATACTGTGTCCTGTTTGAGTTAGACTATGTTCAGCCACTGCTGATTTTTCAGGTTGTCCAAGTCTGCAGTGTCTTTCATGTTCTTTCATTCTTGTCTGGATGCTATGCTTTGTGGTCCCGATGTAAACTTGTCCACAGCTGCAGGGTATACGGTATACTCCTGCAGAGGTGAGGGGGTCTCTACTGTCTTTTGCTGAACGTAGCATCTTTTGTATTTTTCTGGTGGGTCTGAATACTGTTTGTAAGCCGTGCTTTTTCATAAGCTTTCCCATCTGATCAGTGATTCCTTTGATATATGGCAAAAACACTTTTCCTGTGGGAGACTGTTTTTCCTTAGTTGTTTGATTTATCCTTGGTTTACTCGCTCTTCTGATTTCATTTTTGGAGTAGCCATTTGCTTGAAGAGCGTGGTTTAGATGATTAATTTCCTCGTTGAGAAAGTGCGGTTCACATATCCGTCTTGCACGGTCTACTAATGTTTTTATTATGCCTCTTTTCTGTCGAGGGTGGTGATTGGAGTTTTTGTGTAAGTACCGATCCGTGTGAGTTGGTTTCCTGTAGACCTTGTGACCTAACTGAAAGTTTGCTTTGTGGATGACCAAGGTATCTAGAAATGGAAGTTTACCCTCAGTTTCTTTCTCCATGGTGAATTGTATGTTCAGGTGGATATTGTTGAGGTGGTTTAAAAACTCCATCAATTCTTCCTCACCTTGGCTCCAAATGATAAAGGTATCATCCACAAACCGGAACCAGACTGTAGGTTTGTGGGGTGCTGATTCTAGAGCTGTTTTTTCAAAATGTTCCATGTAGAAGTTTGTTATAACTGGGCTGAGAGGGCTTCCCATGGCCACCCCATCCATCTGTTCATAGAATTCGTTGCAGTCACCCCCACCAAAATTCCTGTGGAAGACATCATTGCAAATGTGGAAGCTGTCATTCGTCATCTACCTGAAGAGAAAGCTGAGGAAATAAGAGGAGAGACGGCCAGGATTCTACGTAAGGCAAAACTTCCCACCAGCAATATAACATGCACGGAGAGGAACGCCATCAAGACCCTCAATGCGGATCCAGACATCATTATTCTACCAGCTGACAAAGGCAATGCCACAGTGATCATGAAAACAGAAGAATACAAAAGGAAGATTAGGGAACTCCTGGACCCTTCCACCTACAAAAAACTAAAACGAGATCCAACCTGCAAAATTACCAGGCTAACTAATGCGCTGATCAAGAATTCCTCACTACATCCCGACATGCACAGAAAACTATGCAAGACAGAAGCACAGCCATCTAGACTATATGGACTCCCTAAAATACATAAGGATTCAGTCCCACTTTGACCCATCGTGAGTGCCATTGGTTCACCGACATATGAATTAGCTAAACATCTGGCCAATCTTTTGCAGGATCACATCGGAAAAACCACGTCTTACATCAAAGATTCAGTACATTTCATCAACAAAATCAGTTCTCTGAAACTCAATCCACAGGGCATACTCGTCAGTTTTCATGTTGTATCCCTATTTACCAAGGTTCTGGTAAAAGACACAATCGCACTTATTAATCAGATTTTTCCAGAGGATGTAACAGCCTTATTCCACCATTGTCTGACAACCAGTTAGTTCCAATGGGATAACGAATTCTATGAACAGATGGATAGCCAGAGACACTAATTTACAGGTTTTATATCAAGCTTCCCAACTGGAAAATCAATATATTTCTTATGTACACAACATAGTGCTTGTAAACTAAGGGAGCCTTTATACAACTTAGAGCATACTTGTATCTCCTTAAAAGCAAAAGGTTTCTATTTCTCTCTCTCTAAATAAGGATACCGAGCAAGATTTATTACTTTAAGATTGTGCCATCCTATCCACACGTATGTGGAATTAAGTTCCATTAAAGAAAGCTGGACTTAGAATCAATTCTGTAATTGTCTGGGACATCTCAAAAACCAGGTTAAGTAGTTTCTCTTGGGCAAGATGCTGGTTGGTTGGTAGAATCATGACTTTAGAACTGAACATAATCCAGAGCGCAGATAAAAGGCATCAGTAGTATCACCAGGATTAAGTACAGGATGCCACGTCCTAGATTCTTGCACGTATGACAATGTGCTGGTCCTTAGATCCAGCAGGATGCTCATACATAAATTATTTACAATGCTTAACACTGCAGGTTAGATATTTTCCCAATTGTTTTGTTTTACATTTAATTTTGTCTCATATTTATTTGTATTTATTTAAAACATTTTTGTGTTTCCTTTTCATCAATTTGGGACCTCACGGTGGTGGACAGTTTGAAAAAAACATTAAAAACCACCTTTTAAAACAATATATTGACTTACAGAAAATAAAAAACAAAACAGGAAGGAGGGTCAATAAGGGAGCATCAAACAAAACAAGGTCTTCGTCTACTGGCAGAAGACAATGATAGAGGCCAAATTTCCCTAGGGAGGGAATTCCCTTCACAATTTTGGTGTCACAACCCAGAAGGCCATTTCTTCAACTGTCACTCATCTTGTCTTAGATGACAGGGCACCCAAAGCAAGGCCACCAAAGATGACCATAATGGCTGGGTAATATGATCATGATTCAGTTTTACAGAGGTAAGCATAGGCTTTAAAATATTTGTGTATATTAAATTATATTTCATGTTAAACAAGGCTATTTTTAAACAGCCTTACTTTAGATTTTCAATAACAGCACTCTCTTTATAAAAGCAGCCTAGATTAAAATAAAATTGTTTGAATCAGGGTGGATTAACATATGATTTAATTTTTAAAAAATCTACCCCAGGTTAAACCCCTTTAGAAACAAGGAGAGAACCTCTGAAGAAAGTATATTTGTCCAATAGTATATAAAAATAGAACCTCAAGCTACTTTTGAAGTGAGTTGCCTCAAATGTACTATGTATATTAGCAACCCTAAAGAAAATATCTAAGATAAACCTTGGCTTGCAACTGGTTGGGAAAACAAAAATAGAGTTGTTTAATCTTCTGTCCATGTGTCTTACGTTTTTGCACACTATTGTATTTATTATTTTGCACATTATTGTGATTTATTTATCTTGTGAAAGTTTCCAAACTAGAATTTTGTACTAGTTACTGGGTACCTATGTGGTCTCGGATTCTTCTAACTTCCCTTCTCTGGAAGAAGGAAACACTAATCAGCCTCTTAAAACAGAGAATTGCACAAAGTTAGCTGTTAAGGCAGGAAAAGATACCAAGGCAAGCATGTCAGGCAAAGGAAATAAAATATACTGAAATAATCAGGAATCTTTTAAAAAATCGATAACAATATTTCTAAATACTAAGTAGTTTAGTCCTCAAAGTGTTTAAAAGTTCCTGTCTCACACTCTGAACCCAAAAATGGTTCCCAAGGGGGCAAATCTACTTGGCTGTTACAAATCCATTTCAAAATAATGATTCTTGCATTTTTATATAACTGCAATATTCCAGATTCAAAAGCCACTTTAAAGGTAATATTGACCCTCTGCACATCCAAATGAATTGCAATATAAAGATACTGACTGAGGATACAGCAGAAAGCAAGATATTTCTAAATTATTTGCACGCTACTTTAAAGACCCACTGAAGTCATTCAAACATCCCTTTGTTCCAATATGTGAAAGGAAGAATTGATCCATGAACTGGCTACTAAAAGGTTTGGTTTCAAGTTATACTTTTGAACAATAAGCATGAAGGTTTCCTACGGTGGTGGTGGTGGGAGTGGTACAGCTGAATACAGTCACATTCTGAAAATTTTAGATTATCAATTAATCTATCCCAGGGAGGAAAGATGATGTCCACTTATGGATAATATTTAGATAGCACAATGTACCACCATAGTGTACTGCTTAGTCCTGCATGCTAAGATCTGTGAGACCCAGGTTCAAATCTGTCATTATGCTTCCTAGTTGATCTTGGGCAAGTTACTTTCTCTCAGCCTAATCTAGATGGCAGGATTGCTATGAAGATAAAATGGAGGAGGTGAGGTATATGCTGCCTAGGGGTATGCAATTCGGGTTTCTGAAACCCGAAAGAAACCCGAAACAAACTTGTTTCGGGTTGTCCGAAACGTTTTGGGAAACCCGAAATGTTTCCGGTTATCCGAAACAAAATAACCTGAAACATTTCGGGTTGTTTCGGGTTTTTCAATGGGAAAATGCCTCCGTCTTCCTGGACGCCTGGGGGAGGCGTCCACCCCTTACAGCCCCACACAAACCTAATTCCCCCCCAGCTGCCACACACAGACCCAAATCCCCACATTAGCCCCTCACAGACCCAAATCCACCCCCACCTGCCCCACACCCATAACCCCAGGAACAGGCTGGCAAAGGCCAGCCCTCTCCCTTTGTTCCCTATGCTGGGAACTTCTAAACTCTCTTTCCCTGGGCAATTCTGCACAGCCCAGGGGTGCCACAATGGTGGGCACACTTCTGAGTGCCAGCTGGTCCCTGTGAAAGAGCACCTGAACCACAGACACCCTCCCTCAAATTCCCCCACCACCTACAGAGATGGCTGGCCAGCCAGCCCCATTGTTCCCTATGAAGGGAACCAACTGCACAACAAAGAATAAAACACGAACAACACAAAACAAAGTTTTTTAAAAATTATTTTCTCCCTTTCAAAGTACAAGTAGGCAAAGCATTATGACACATTACACCAGCAGTCCCCCACACAGAAAAATAACACAACTCACTTAACATCAGAGAATCACAAAGCACAATTCCTGTCAAAAACACTTTATTTCTTGAACAGCTTTAGGTTCCACAGCAGGGGGGCACACCAAAGGGCATGGCAGCAGTATCTTATTTGGTGTGCCCCCCTACTGTGTAACCTAAAGCTGTTCAAGAAATAAAGTGTTTTTGACAGGAATTGTGTTTTTGTGATTCTCTGATGTTAAGTGAGTTGTGTTATTTTTGTGAGGTGGAATGCTGGAATGCCCTTTGGTGGGAAAATCCCTCCCCCAGGCGTCTGGGAAGATGGAGGCATTTTCCCATTGAAAAAACCCGAAAGAAACCCGAAACAAGAAACACGAAACAGAGTGCCTTTGCACACCCCTAATGCTGCCTTGAACTCCTTGGAAGGGTGGGATAAAAATGTATTAAGTAATGTCCATAATATTTGTCAACTGCATTTGATGCTGTATCTTGAAACTGCCTTCCATGTCTTCCCCAGTAAAACTGTTTCTGTGCTACCACTATTGTTTCACTCTTGCTTTCAAGAGAGGGAAGGAAAATGGACATGTATTCTCCCTATGTCATTTTTAGGTGTAATGAGGACTGATATCTCTTGTACTAAACTAAGAATATAGATTGGGTAGTAATTTAACAACAGGAAAAATACAAAATGAGACAGATTTAAGTAGGCATCTCTGGTAAACATATTTCTTTTCCAGAGAGATTCCCAAATTACTGACATTTTAGTCTTATATGAATACAGTTACTGAATCAGCATTTAAAAACTATAACTTACAGTAGAGAATTTACAACACATGAAAAAAAACCTCTTTATTCCCCCTCCTACCTCCTGTAAGTGCTTTTGAAAATTTACTTACCAGCATTCCCTTAATCTGCTAGGTTTAATTCTCCCTTTCAAAGTGGAAGCATTTTACTGAATACTGGAAATATGGTTCAGTATTGGTATCTTTGCTCTGTTGTCACCTTGCAGGTTGCCTGAATTTCTACAGTGAACTCCTTAAATTGAGACAATCTCTCTCTTGATTTTTAATTCAGTGGCTTGATGCTGGAGGACCATAACTTGCAGTCTGAAGGTCTGCCTCTTGATCCAAGCAGCTTACTAAGCATTGGAATTTTATTTTATGTAAGTCACATCCTCAAGACCAATACTGAAGATGCCTGGCCACTAAAATAATATCGTTAAGTACAGAGAAAAGATACAGAGGCAACACATTTCCAACTTCATGTGAAGCAGTCCAGTTACAATCACCTATTTAAAACCTAACAAACAGGTTGCTAAAGCCACGTTGGTAATTATAATCTCTATTTGTTTTTAAAAGGATCCTTTCCTTTTTTCATGTTAGCGATTTAGGTAACAATACAAGATGGCTTTTGATAAGTAACAGTGTTGCATCAACAAGCTAAAAGAAATTTATGATTATGAAAAAAAGTTGTTTTATCAGTATAAACACACAGTAGCTAAGCATCATTGCAGCTCACAGCCTACTCAAACCATTCCAAAGACAAATAGAGGGAGATCCCTAACAGCACAGCTTTCCTTTCCAGATTGCTGCTCAGACATAAAAAGTACAACAGGTGGCTATCTACTGCTCCAAATTAAATCATCTTTTGCATAGAACATTATACTAATCATTGTACAATTCCTTTTGTTTAACATTACTCATCATCTTCAACTTTCAAAGTGAAAAGAAAATTGCTTTAATGATGGATGAGCCACAAAAGGAAAGCAATGATGATTTGAATGATATTATTCAAAATTGCATAACAAGACAGAAAAGCTTTGGCCTCTCCCCTCCTTCCTTTCTCCCCTTTACTCTCTCAATAGGATTGTTTTATTAAGTAAACCAGAACATATCTGGAACAAACTCTAGCTGAAACACCAGGTGGTTTATTGGGAATATTCTTCTACCAACAGATGGCCTAAAACACCATTCTGACATAAGACAGGGTTAACATACCTGTAACTTATGTTCATCGAGTTCTTCTGTGCCGACACACATGGGGGTACTGCGCACGCGCAGGCCAGCCGCCGGAAGATTTTTTATCGCTTTCCCAGCTCCGAAGGGGCCGTTTGCCGCGCGCCTCAGCGACCGTTTCCCGCCCAAACGGTCACATGCTCCTCCAGCGGCCAACGGCCCCTTCCCTCAGTTCTCCCTTGCCGCCGCTCATCCAATACACAGAGCCATAGCCCCGATAAGACTAGAGCCATAGCCCAGCCATAGTACAGCAATCTGCGTTGGAGTTCACAGCGGGGTAGGAGGGAGGGTTGTGTGTCGGCACAGAAGAACTCGATGAACATAAGTTACAGGTATGTTAACCCTGTCTTCGTCTTCGTTCTTCTGTGCCTCCACACATGGGAGAGTACCAAGCTTCACACAATAAGGAAGGTGGGGTGAAATCCAACTCAATTTTATTATACAACAAGAAAGGAACAAGACAACATATATACACATACACATATGTGGCAAAAGAAAAAACATACCAACCCCACAACATCCAGCAAGTATAAATATATATTCATATATAATATACACTATATACAGCGCCTCCACCTCCCCATTGGAGCATATTAACCATCATACTCCTAGGGAAACAAGGAATG